>NW_004444171.1:1794862-1906405 GCF_000243295.1 Trichechus manatus latirostris | reverse complement strand
GTTGGTTTTCTCACTCCATTTGGTGCTTGGCTGAGTTCTTTATCTCTTCATTTGATGTTTTAGGGTTTCAGGATTGTTGTATTCTCTGTTTGGCTTAGTTTTTCGGATCTTTGCTGTGGAGGGACGGCGTGGTGCTTCTTCCTAGGGCGCCATTTTGCCGGAACTCTCAATTCTTCCCTTCTTGACCCATCTTTGCTAGCTGCAACACATTTATAGCATGAGAACGTACAATATTTAAGTATCATTCTGCCACCTTTATTATATTATTACTCTTAGTTCTACAGTTAAATAAGTACTCACCACCAGAACCCATGCTGACACTTAAATGATTTCTTGATTATCTGAAGCTTATTCTCAAGTTGATTCTGCATGAATTCACTCATATGAAAAACGTTTTCTGAGTTCCTGAATGTTCACAACTGTTTTTCTATTGCCTTTAAACTTGAAGATATGTTTGCCTGGTGTGCTAGATAGTCTCCATTTGCCCTTCCAAATCCCTTCTTTGTCCTGTTGTGTATCAAGAGTTTGCTGACCTCCATGAACAGCATCATCTGGGCTCCTCTTGACCTCTGACTTCAGTTAGGTCTAGCCAATGAGAAGCACCAGCAAGAGAAAAGAGAAAGAAAGTTTCAGGTATTTATCCTCCCCTGACTACCTCCCTATAAAGCATGATTTTGTCAGGGGCTTCATTACTTCCCACTTAGCCACAGCTCCTGCTAGGCATCCCCCTCCCGTGGTTCTTACTCTCATTAGTTCTGGTAATACCACTCTCTCATCTTGCCTCTTCAATGCAAGGGGAGGTATTGACTCCTTGCTTTTGCTACTCCTCTGATACTTCACCATTCCTTGTTAGTTTCCATAATCCTGCACAAACTCTTTATTAAATCAGCTTTAGTTAATTCCAGTGTAGCAACTGTTTTCCATAGGGACCCTGACTAATACAGTTGTATATAAAACCCTTGGCACACATTTTCTTTCCTTCATTACCATCAATAGTTTGCTCCTTTGACTTCTGGCATAAAGTGTTGCTATGGAAAAGTCAGATGCCAATCTGTTTTCTTTCTCTTATATGTTTTTTTGTATTTATGCCTTTAAAAGTTATTATTTATATTTTAGGTCCAGTGATTGTACTAGACTATATTCTTGGGCTGAAGTACTGCTGGACGCAGGAACTAAGCGAGTTTGTAAGAGATCAACCAAGAGAACATTGTCCACCTTAGGGAACAGTCAAAACAGAGGCTCACACCCCATCAATGTACCTCATGAGAGAGAAAGCTACATTTAGATGCTGTCTTGACAACGTGAATTCAATGGCCATGAGAGAGATACAAATAGCTCCGGCTGTATAAAAACACCTGCATCCCTGTAGCCTGTGTCTGAAATTTTCCTGAAAGAGTGTTCTATATCATATCCTCTACCAAATGAAATGCCTTCTTTTCTCATCTGTAAGTTCATCCAGAAACTTTCCCTCTTAGTCTTTTGTCAACAAGATGGGGCAGTCGGCTTCCATAAAGATTACAGCTTTTGAAAGCCAATAGGACAGTTCTACTCTGTCCTACAGGGTCTCTATGAGTCAGAATCGACTCAGTGGGTTTGGTTTTGGGTTTGGTAATGTTTATGGACTCTTTATGGAAGCATATCACCAAGTATTTCTCCCATGTAGCCACTAGATTAGATTCCCTTGGTAATGCCATGGACCTTATTGTAGCAAAGATCATTCTCTGCCCATCACCTGATTTCACTGTAAATAAAATACCTTTGTTGTATGTATATAAAAATCTTACCAGCAGGAAGATTTCTTATTAACCAGCCACATGAATTTAACAGCTCTTGTTCATCCTCACTAAGTGTAAACATAACAGTAATAGCATAAAAACACAACCTACCACATGATATTCATATTGAAGAGGAGCAAGTGGATAAGAGGCCCCTATGATACATCTATGGAAACCCTGGTGGTGTAGTGGTTAAGAGCTACGGCTGCTAACCAGAAGGTCAGCAGTTCGAATCCACCAGGTGCTCCTTGGAAACTCTCTGAGGCAATTCTACTCTGTCCTATAGTGTCACTATGAATCAGAATCGACTCGACAGCAACAGGTATAATACATCTATAAACACTGACAAAGCCTTAGGGACTGTCCAAACCAAACTGTTGCTGCTCTCCCCAGCTATGTCCTTCCTTTACGTCATCGGTTTACTCCACTAATGCATACTACGCATCCACGTCGCTAGAGCAGCAGCAAAGAGGAGACACAGCCCACTCCTTCTGGAGTCTGGAGAAGCTCTCCTCCCTAGACAGGAGTCCTGCTGTTCTGAACCTCTCTCATTAACTGTGCTTTACCACTGGATCCTGGAAGCATCCTCAGAGAAAGAATTTGAAGGACAAAGTCATCATTTCATGTTTTTTTAGTTGGTCTCATTTCCCACCCAGAAATGAACAAAGATGACCAAGGGGCTGTCAATGGTACAGGAAAAAAAGTGGCTTCTCCTAGTAAAAGGAGAAACTAAACTCTCTGAGAAAGGACACTGAGGGCATTTTGATGGTGGGGAAGGAAGAGCATAAGGGAGGGCCGAAGTACATAAGGAAGGCATCGGGTCAGCTGGAAAATAGGCAGATGGTCTAACGAGAACATAAACAAAGGAGCCATCTTACACCCACCGCTGAGGGGGTCAGTAGGAGGTGCCAGGACAAAAGATGGAGGTGATTATTTAAGAATGTGGTTGCTTACCCCCTTTGACCACAGCTTTTAGTGGACAGAACTCCACATTTGTCATTGTTGTACCCCTCTTTTCCCTTCCCCAGGCTGGACAGAGGGCCTTGTGCATGAGAGGTAGGTAATAAATTTTTGCTGATTTGGATATCTATGCCCCAAATAAAGTTTTCTGCTGTTAAAGAAAATGAAGTTGTTGAGATGGTTTTTTGAGAGAAAACCATAACACAAACAAAATATTTTATTCATATATTCATTCATTCTATCACCATTTAGTGAGTACATTCTCTTGGCCCGTCCCTGGGTGGCACAAAGGGTTTGTGCTCAACCACTCACCTAAAGATTGGCTGTTAGAACCAACACAGCAGTGCTGTAGAAGAAAGCCCTGGTGATCTGCTACCATGAAGATTACAGCCAAGAAAACCCTATGGAGAAGTTCTACTCTGGGGTCAATATATGGGTCCCCATGAGTTGGAATCGACTTGATAACAATGGGTTTGGTTTGCTTTTTACTCTTGGACTATATCCTTTCTATTCGGGAAGTTGTAGTCCAGTTGAGGAGGAAGACAGGGAAAGCACGATACAAGGTGTGTTTTAAGTTGTGTTTTAAGTATCAGTACAGAAAACTGGTTTGGAGAGCACACGGAAAGGAGGGATCCCTTTTGACTGGAAGAACTGAGAAAGCCTCACGAAGAACGTGCCACCTTTGCGAAGCCTTGAAGGGTGAGGGGTCTCGTTTAAATGGTGAAAGTTTGGGGAAAGGGATCTGGGCTTGGATGCACTGGCAAAGAAAGTCCCAGATTTCAGTGGGGCAGGAACACAGCCATGCAAGGGAAGGAGGATAGCAGAGGGGAGGCAGAAAAGCCAGGTAGAAGGGGTCTGACTTCATTTGACAGGCGGTGGAGACCACAAGAGCTTTTTAAGCAAAAAGTGCCATGACGAGACCCATCAGTCATCCATGAGACTAAGGCAACTGAGCTCATGGGATAACCATGCAGCAGTGTCCATCTTTTTAACATTTGCTGCCAATCAGGCTTTGTCCAGTGCCCTTTCCTCTGGGTGTTGTGGGTTCTGATCCCATACATTTTCACTTAATTCTGGTTACTAAAATTTAGTCTGAGTGTTATTTAGTTGATTGTTGACCCAAGTAGAATGAAATTGTTGACAACCTCAATATTTTCTCCACTTATCATGACATTGTTTATAGGTCCAGTTGTGAGAATTTTAGCTTTTTCATGTTCAGGTATGTCTTAGGCTGGGTTCTCTAGAGAAGCAAAACCAGTAAAGTGTATAAATATATATAGAGAGAGATTTATATCAAGGAAATAGCTCAAGCAATTGTAGAGGCTAAAACGTCCCCAAGTCCACAGATCAGGGTAGAGGCCTCTCCCAGTTCATGTAGCTGCAGAAGCTGGTGAACCCAAGGTCGGCAGGTCGGAGAGGGGCTCCCGCTCACAGGCTGTGAAGGTCAGTGAATTCCAAGATCAGCAGACAAGACCGCAAGGTTTCTCCTGATTCACATAGCTGCAGGGGTGGCAAACCCAAGGTCGGCAGGTTGGGGAACCGGACTCTTGCTTGCAGGCTGAGAAGTTCTACGAATTCTGAGATCAACAGGTAAGCTGCTAGCTCAAGTCCCACGAACCGGAGGTGAGACAACAAGAGGCAGCTGCTGAGTCTGGAACAAGCCAAAAACCTTGGCTCGGCGAGCAGGCAGAAGGTAACTGGTGGAAGGCTGAGAGATGAAACTGAGAGGGCAGTGAGCTGCCACAGGCCCCGCCTCCGCCGGTACCACTGAGCAGATTCCATCATGGGGGTGATCACAATATTATACAACTAGTAAAGCACTGAGAATAATAGTCTAGCCAAGCTGACATACAGTCTTAACCATCGCAGGGGGTAATTCATACTGAAGGCTGCAGTCTTTACCTTCATCAGTAAGTTCTTCAGATAATCTTCATTTTCGGCAAACAAGGTTGTATCATCTGCATATTGCAGGTTATTAATGAGTCTTCCTCAAAAGCTGATGTCACTTTCTCCTTCATATAATGTTAGCTTCTGAGGTTATTTGTTCAGCACACTTATTGAATAAGTAAGGTGAAAGGATAAAACCTTGACATACACCTTTCCTTATTTTGAACCATGCAACACCTTCTTACGTTCAAACGACTGCTTCTTGACACAAGTTCTACATAAACATAATTAAGTGTTCTGAAATTCCCATTCATCACAAAGTTATATTCTGGATGCAAGTGCTTTATCAGACAGATGATTTGCAAATATTTTCTTCCAATCTATGGCATCAGTTTTCTTCTTTTGAAGAGTATAAGATTTTAATTTTGATGAAGTCAAATTTAACATTTGTTTTCTTTTATGGATCATGTTTTTGGTATCATACCTAAGAAATCTTTGCCTAGCCCAAGTCACAACAGTTTTCTCCTGTGTTTTCATCAAGAGGTTCTATGGCTTAAGGTTTTCTATTTTGGTCTATTATATTCTGTTAATATGGTTCAAGACATGGTTTCAAGTTCATTATTTTATATATGCATATCCAATTTTCCAGTACCATCTATTGAAAAGACTACTTATCTTCCACTGAATTGCTTTTGCACTTTCATGAAAAATATATTTTTATGCAAATAATGTGTGCCTTCTGCATTTGTCTGGCAGCCGGATGGAATACACAGGAATCAAATCTACTACATCAGTGGAAAAAAACATTGGAGAAGCTCACTATCATTACCTTACTTATTCAGAACAAGGCCAGGGGCTGACTGTGGAACAGATAATCAATTGCTTGTATGCAAGTTCAAGTTGAAGCTGAGAAAATTAAAACAAGTCTGCTAGAGCCAAAGTACAACCTTGAGTACATCCCACCTGAATTTAGAGACCATCTCAAAAATAGATTTGACACATTGAACACTAATGACCAAACAACAGACAAGTTGTGGGATGACATCAAGGACATCATACATGAAGAAAGCAAAAGGTCATTAAGAAGACAAGAAAGAAAGAAAAGAATAAAACGGATGTCTGAAGAAACTCTGAAACTTGCTCGTGAACATTGAATAGCTAAAGTGAACAGAGGAAATGATGAAGTAAAAGAGCTGAACAGAAGATTTCAAAGGGCAGCTCGAGAAGACAAAGTAAAGTATTATAATGAAATTTGCAAAGACCTGGAGTTAGAAAACCCAAAAGGAAGAACAAACATACTCAGCATTTCTCAAGCTGAAAGAACTGAAGAAAAAATTCAAGCCTCGGGTTGCAATATTAAAGGATTCTATGGGAAAATACTGAATGATGTAGGAAGCATCAAAAGAAAACAGAAGGAATACACACTGTTCCAAAAAGAACTAGTTAAATTTCAATCACTTCAAGAGGTAGCATATGATCAAGAACAAGTGGTACTGAAGGAAGAAGTTTAAGTTGCACTGAAGGCATTGGTGAAAAACAAGGCTGCAGGAATTGATGGAATACCAGTTGAGATGTTTCAACAAATGATGCTGGAAGCTCTAACTCATCTATGCCAGGAAATTTGGAGGACAGTTGGCTGGCCAACGGACTGGAAGAGATCCATATTTATGCCCTTCCCAAGAAAGGTGATCCAACAGAAAGCAGAAATTATCAAACAATATCATTAATATCACACACAAGTAAAATTTTGCTGAAGATAACTCAAAAATGGTTGCAGCAGTACATTAACAGGGAACTGCTAGAAATGCATGCTGGATTCAGAAGAGGACATGGAAGGAGGGATATCATTGCTGATGTCAGATAGATCTTGGCTGATAGCAGAGAATACCAGAAAGATGTTTACCTGTGTTTTATTGACTATGCAAAGGCATTCAACTCTGTGGATCATAACAAATTATGGACAACATTGTGAAGAATGGGAATTCAGAACACTTAATTGTGCTCATGAGGAACCTGTACAAAGACCAAGATGCAGTTGTTCAATCAGAACAAGGGGATAATGCATGGTTTAAAGTCAGGAAAGGTGTGCATCAGTGTTGTATCCTTTCACCATACCTATTCAATCTTTATGCTGAGCAAATAATCTGAGAAGTTGGACTATATGAAGAAGAACAGGGCATCAGGATTGGAGGAAGACTCATTAACAATCTGCGTTACGCAGATGACACAACCTTGCTTGATGAAAGCGAAGAGGACTTGAAGCACTTACTGATGAAGATCAAAGACCACAGCCTTCAGTATGGATTACACCTGAACATAAAGAAAACAAAAATCCTCACAACTGGACCAATAGCCAACATCATGATAAGTGGAGGATATATGAAGTTGTTAAGGATTTCACTTTACTTGGACACAATCAACACCCTTGGAAGCAGCAGTCAAAAAATCAAATGATGAGTTGCATTTGGCAAATCTGCTGCAAAAGTCCTCTTTAAAGTGTTAAAAAGCAAAGATGTCACCTTGAGGCCTAAGGTGCACCTTACCCAAGCCATAGTATTTTCAATCACCTCATATGCATGCAAAAACTGGAAAATGAATAAGGAAGACTGAAGAAGAATTGATGCATTTGAATTATGATGTTTGAATATACCATGGACTGCCAGAAGAATGAACAAATCTATCTTGGAAGAAATACAGCCAGAATGGTTCTTAGAAGCAAGGATGGCGTAGCTTCATCTCACGCAGTTTGGACATGTTATCAGTCCCTGGAGTAGGACATTGTACTTGGTGAAGTAGAGAGTCATCAAAAAAGAGGAAATAACTCAATGAGATGGATTGATAGAGTGGCTGCATCAATGGGCTGAAGCATAGCAACAGTTGTGAGGATGGTTCAGGACTGGGCAGTGTTTTGATCTGTTGTACCTAGGGTCACCATGAGTTGGAAACAACTCGACGGCACCTAGCAACAACAAGTCCTTTTGATGAACTGACCCCTATATTGTTATTAAATGATCTTCTTTGTCCCTATAAATATTCTTTGCTCTGAAATCTACTTTGATGGACATTAATTTAGCTATTTCCATTTTTAGTTTTTGTTTTGTGTCAGCGTTAGCATGGTGTAACTTTTTCCCTCCTTTCACTTTAACCTATTTGTGTGTTTGTAATTGAAATGAATTTCTTGTAGGCTGCATATAGTCTTGACTTTTTTTATTGTTGTTGTTTTGTTTTTTAATCTGATTTGTAGTCTCTGCTTTTTAACTGAGGAACTTAGCACTTTAATGTGGTTATTGATATGGCTATGTTTGCATCTACCATTGTTTTCTCTTTGTTCCATCGGTGTTTTATCTCTTTTTTCTGTCTCCTTTTGGATTAATTGATATTTAATCTATCATTTTTTATTATTTTATATTGTCTCTTTTTTTGGCTTATTAGCTATAACTTTTCTTTTTGTTATATTGGTGATTGCTTTAGAGCTTATAATATATAGTTTAACTTTCCACAGTCTATATTAAAGTGATATTATACTTCTTTACATGTAGGATAACATTGTAGTAATATACTGCTATTTCTCCCCTCCCACCCTTTGTCCTATTGTTGTCAGACGTTTTACTCTTACATATATTATAGATCCCACATCATGTTGTTATTATTTTTGATCCAGTGGTCAATTATCTTTTCAAGACATTTGACTAATAAGAAAAATATTTTATCTACTTAACCCATGTAGTTGCTATTTGCTGAACTTTTCATTCCTTTGTATAGGTCTGAATTTTCATCTGATATTAATTTCCTTCTGCCTGGAGGATTTCCGTTAATATTTCTCTTACTGAAGATCTGTTTGTGATGAATTCTTTCAGTTTTTATATGTCTGAAAAGTCTCCATTTTGCTGTAGTTTTTGAGGGTTAGTTTCCCTGGATATAGAAGTCTAGGTTAACAATTTGGCTTTTTTTTTTCTTTCCATACCTTAAACATATTGCTCCACTGTCTTCTACTTTGCGTAGTTTCTGATGAGAAATCTGCTGTTGTCCATAGGTTTAGTTTTTTGGTTTTATACACGTGTCTTTTTACCTCTGGTTGCATATAGGTTGTCTGTTTAACATTGATTTTGAACAATTTGATTTTAATATGCCTTGATGTTGTTTTCTTCATGTTTGCAAGGAGGTTAATAAATAAATCTTCACACAACAACTTCATCATGTAGAAATCTCAGAATCCCATTATTCTGTTCCCAACTGTGTTGTTGTTGTTAGGTGCCATCGAGTCGGTTCTGACTCATAGCGACCTTACGTACAACAGAACGAAACACTGCCCAGTCCTGCCCCATCCTCACAATCATTATGCTTAAGCCCACCATTGCAGCCTCTTTGTCAATCCATCTCATTGAGGGTCTTCCTCTTTTTCAATGACCCTCTACTTTACTGAGCATGATGTCCTTCTCCAGGGACTGATCCCTCCTGATAACATGTCCAAAGTATGTAAGATGTAGTCTTGACATCCTTGCTTCTAAGGAGCATTCTTGTTGTATTTCTTCCAAGACAGATATGTTCGTTCTTTTGGCAGTCCACAGTATATTCAATATTCTTCTCCAACACCACAATTCAAAGACATCAGTTCTTCTTCCGTCTTCTTTATTCATCATCCAGCTTTCACATGCATAGGAGATGATTGAAAACACCATGGCTTGGGTCAGGTGCACCTTAGTATTCAAGGTGACATCTTTGCTTTTCAACACTTTAAAGAGCTCTTTTGCAGCAGATTTGCCCTATGCAATGGGTCTTTTGATTTATGGACTGCTGCTTCCATAGGTGTTGATTGCGGATCCCAGTAAAATGAAATCCTTGGCAACTTCAATTTTTTCCCCATTTATCATGATGTTGTTTGTTGGTCCAGTTGTAAGGATTTTTGTTTTCTTTATGTTGAGGTATAATCCATGCTGAAGGCTAGATTTTCCAACTATGAGGATATAACTAATCCCCACTTTCCACTTCCCTGTTCAGTTCTGATACCAGCTGCCCATGCTGTACCTATTTCTCTGACCTTAGCTACCTGGAGCTAGGTCAGATCTCACAAGTTAAAAGCACACCATCTTTCAGACTGCAAAATAGGCAGACACCAGCCGCAAGCTCAGGAGTCCACATGACACCCTTCCTTCTTACTTGCTGGCCAGAAAGTCAGGGTTTTCCCATTACCCCTTCAAGGTGCAAGCAACAAGTTTGAGGGTCTCCCCTCGGGCACCTTGCTTTCATTTGCTGACTCCCACTAATTCTTTCGGTTCACTAATTCACAGGAATGACACAGAAAGTACTATATCTACAATTGTGGATTTATTATAGCAAAGAATACAAATTAAGATCATCATAAAGAAGAGACACAGGGAGGCTGTCCTAGAGGATTCCCAGTGTATAGCTTCTATGACCCAGAAAGGTAAGCTACCCTCCCACATGTATTGATGTCTTTCGTCAACCTGAAAACTCTTGGAATTTTCATGTCCAGAGCATTTATTGGCTTCATTGCATAGTCATAAATGAGCTTCATAGTGTAGTCATAATTGGGGTCTCATGGAATATGCATGATTGATTAAATCATGTCTTGTCCTTTCCAGAAGTTAGCTAACTAGGTGGTCTTTGTTGCCCAGCCAGCTCTCCACTCATTTGCACAAACCCTTAAGTGATGTCTGGAGAGTTTAGATAATAAAAGCATCTCAACTGATCAGGAAATTTCAAGGGTTATCATCTCTCAGAAACCAAGGACAAAGGCTAAAATGAGTTCTTTCCTCACAAGGTTTCTTGTGCTCAATATTCCTTGAGCTTCTTGGATCTGTTAGTTTATAAGTTTCATCAGATTGGAAATTTCCTGGCCATTATTTCTTTAAATATTGGTTTTCTGTCATCACTCTTTATCCTTTTCTCAGGATTCCAATCATATGTATGTTAAGACAGTTTAAAGTTACTCCACAGTTCACTCATGCTGTGTTCATTTTTTTCCTTCTCTTTTCTCAGTTTTATTTTTGACAGTTGCTATTGCTATATCTTCAAGTTCACTATTTTTTTCTTCTGCAATGCCTAATCTGACATTAATCCTACCCAGTAATTTTTCATCTCACACATTCTGATTTTCATCTCTAGAATCTTTATTTGGGTATTTTTTTTACGTTTTCTGTTTCTATTTAACTTTTTTGACATTCAAAATCGAGTTATAATTACTATTTTAATATATTCTTGTCTGATAATTTTTACGTCTGTGTTAGTTCTAGATTAGTTTTGATTGATTGGTTTATATCCTTATTGTAGGATACAGTTAAGTCACTTGGAAACCTTTGATTCTTTCAGGTCTTTCTTTTAAAATTTTTTAAGTGGAACTGGGACAGTGCTCAATCTAGCACTACTTATTCCCTATCACTTAGATAAGACCCTTCTATTTGCTCTACCTAATCGCCTATGAAATTGTAGGGCTAATCTTATTTGTTTCCCATCTTTCAGGGATCACTGTCCTTTATTGTGTGATATCCAGGGTCTTGAAAACCAATATCTCATATGTTTTGTCTGGTTTTCGTGTTTTTCAGGTAAGAAGATAAATCTAGTTCCTGTTATTCCATCTTGGAAGGAAATGGAAGCCCCAGATAATATTTTAACAAGTAAAAATACAAAGTAATTTAGGATTTAAAGGAAACTTTTTTTTTTTTTTTAATCGAGGGCTGAAAATTGAATGTTCCTCAAATCTAGGGGTAAAAGAACCCCAAACTCAGTAACTCCTCCCATCATAATTACCCTACGGTTGCTCAGCCTTGAGAAGGAGAATCAGGGGAAGTAGCAAGAATGGGACAACTGTCAGAAAATTATTACATATGTTGTTGTTGTTGTTAGGTGCTGTCAAATTTGTTCTGACTCATAGCAACCCTGTAAGACAGAATAGAACTGCCGCATAGGGTTTCCAAGGGGCATCTGGTGGATTGGAACCGCTGACTTTATTGCATTTACAGCCTCTATCTTTTCTTAGGTATCCCTTTCCAATTCCTTTCTCTGCCAGTTTACCCTAGTAGTAGCCTGAAAACCGCCCACAATCATGCCTCAACAAAAGCTCGGTTCCTTTCTCTCTTCTCCCATCTCCCATCTAAATAAATTGTTCTTCTGTCCCATTCTTTAAGAAGCTTGCAAGATAATTTATTTATTCAACAAAAAATGAACTGAAATGTGCAAAGCAATTAATGGGGCATAATAGCTTATGGTGTTTTTACCTCCAAGAAATTTATCAGCCTTCTTAAGGATCAATGCGTTTATCTCATGAGACAATGATAATGGTGGGATGATCAAGCACACCTAGCTGGTAATGGAAGATGGCATAAAGAACTAGTTATTTTATTTATGGAGATGATCAGCTCTGTGAATTGGGACTTTTCTAAAACAGGACCTCAGGAACCTAGTTTTCTGCACTCTTGTCCCTTGCTCAACCAGATCTTAAGATAAGAGTGAATATGAACAGATATTTAAGAATAATGAAGACCAAGGAAAAGTAGAAAAAGGCTTGTTGTCCCTGCAGTCAAAATCAAAAACCTGGATTTCAGACCTGACAGTTATGAGGTCAACTCAATCTCTCTGTGCCTCAGTTTCCACACCACAACAATTTCACACAAGACTGCAAGCTTTAAATGAATGACAGGTAAATTAAACTTACTCACTGCAGGACAGTTTTAATATGTTTAGTGTTCAGACTAATCTAGGCTCTGAAATGTTAGAGGATAGCAATGTTCTTGGGTTATATCTACAGATACCCAAATGGGCATCATTCCACTTTCATTCAGGAAACAGTGCAAGTTTAATAAGCTTCTGCTTAGAAAATCATTAGTGCCTTAGAGGTCTGTAGACTCATCACTGGTAACCCCATTTTACTAACCTTGACCTTGCCACATAGTTGAGAGAGTTTCCAGAATTGCCAGTTTTCTCCCACGGTAGGCCGTATTATACAAGGAGACAGCGACCATCATTGATGTGCCAATCTTGCATTCATTTTGAATGAAAACCTAATATCTTGTGCCTTTTTTTGTCAATCGGGGTTCTCAGATAATTAACACTCTTCATTCTTGGCATAAAGTGTAATTAAGAGGCTTAATTATGTCTGTGTTGAGTAAGGGGGCTCAGCAGGGCATAAGGCAGAGGCTCTCAAACTTTAATTGCATTAGAATCACCCAGGGAGCTTGTTGAAAACGCGTATTTCCTGGCTCCTTGTCAAGGTATTCTGATTCAGTGTTGGTTTGGTGGGATTCAAGAATATGCATATTTATTCTACATGCAAATCTACAGGTAATTATAATGCAGTTGTGCATGGACAAACTTTGGAAGCACTTGCCTAGTTAAAAAGAGAAATAGTATTTGAAGCGAGGAAAGGCTTGCATGATAGAGATTCAGGTCTGTAGCTCCTTATCAGTGCGACCTTGGGCTAGTCCATAAGAGGGGATTAGCGTGGATTGAATCACACCCCCTCAAATATGTGTTAAAATCCTAATCTCTGTACCTGTAAATATGACCCTGTTTGAAAATAGGGATTTTCTTTTGTTATGTTAATGAGATCATACCAGAGTAGGGTGGGTCCTAAACCTAATCACTTCTGAGTTATAAAAAGAGCTGAATAGACATAAAGACACACATAGGGAGACTACAGATGCCAAGGAATGCCAGGGAAACCCAAGGAACTCTCAGGGACTTCCAGAGCTACCAACAAAGAAGGACTTCCCCCTAGAATTCTGACCTAGCCTCCTGAACTGTGAGAAAATAAAGGTGTTCTTTAAAGCCATCCACTTGTGGTATTTTTGTTACGGCAGTACTAGGTAACTAAGATAAGGATGTAAAACATTTCCTGTAGTAAGCATCTAACAAGGGAATATCTTTACATTCTGAAGTGCTTTGTGAACCTCCTACCAAAAGCTGTGGTTCACAGAACTCCTAACATGAACCCAAAACTAAGTGCTAAATTCTCCCTTAATTTTTCCAACATTTTCATATATGAGGTCAATATTATTGTTCCCGTTTTATAAAAAAGAAAATTGAGGTTTAGGGAAGATAAATAATTTTCTCATGATGACAGATGGTACCTGCCTTTCTACAAAGCCAAGTTCTTAACTCCTCAGTGAGCGTTACTATTATGTGCTGATTTTGACCTAAATGGGGCAGAAATAACTTCAATATTCTCCGTTGGCTTTCTCCCTTTTGTTGCAATTTTGGCATAGCCAGTGAAGCAGTCCTTTTGGTTTTAGAGACTCAAGAGCCAAACTGCTAACTTAAGGGACTCACAAATAGGTCTCGATTCCAGGTGAAATCCAGCCCAGGAGAGTGTGTGCAATTCTTGCTGGCATGGACAGTTCTTCACAGGTGACAGGAGCTATGGCTATACGACCAGTTCATCAAATGGTAGTACATGCTTTTGCAGGGCATGGGGACTTTGTTTTTCCAGAATGAGGTTGATACAAGATGAGTCAACCACATCCACAGCCCTATCTCCTAGAGCGAAGATAAGACCACATGGCAAGGGCTGACCCACATGACGCTCACTTTCTAAACACAAGCTATACATAAAAGGAAAGTGGAAGTGGGAAGAAGCAGTCTTTCTTTCTTCCTTTTCTTGTTTTTCACAGTGACATCTGTTGACCTACACCTGGCACTACCTGTAACCTGCATACACCAGCGATTGTGATGTCCAATAATGGAGCCCATAAGATGTTACCACCTCAAGTGCTGGCCTCTGAGCCTGCTAGTAAACCATCATCTGTGCCTCTTGTGAGAGAGACATCTAGATCTATGGCTGCAAGTTCCAGCAATTTGCTGGGAATTGTAGGCTGCTGAGCAGCCACAAGCTGCCATGGCAGGAATGGATTTGACTACTTTTCTTGGGCAAAAAACTGATGAAAATTCCAAATTTTCCACGAAATCCTAACTTAGAGATATAAAAAAATATATTAGCATCCACAGTAATAATTGCTATCTAAAAAATATAAAGGTTTTTATTCTTTCATTATACATGCTTACATTTAATTACAATCATCATTGATTCATTAAAGGCATTGAGAAGAGATTCAGCCAAAGAGGACAATGGCAGAGCCTTGCTCCTTAGACCAGACTCTAAGAACAACCACGTTTTTTGGTTTTTACTGTTTTGTGTTTTAGAAAAAATAAAACACTGGATTAAATTATCTCTGAAGCAATATGTAAAGATTTTCATTTTTAAACCTACTTCTTAAAAGTCAGTCATATGCACATAAAGGATGCTCCGTGTCATTAGTCATTGTGGAAATGCAAATCAAAATCACAACATGAATGAACCTTGAAAACGCTAGACTGAGTGAAATAAGTCAGACATAGAAGAGAAATATTGTATGATCCCACTTATATGCAGTATCTAAAATAGTCAAATGCATAGAGACAAAAGTTTATTGGTGGTTACCAGAGCCTGGGGGGAAGAGATGGGTAGTCAGTACTCAAGGACTGAGTTTCTGTTTGGGATGATGAAAAAAAATCAGTCACCATGAGAAATGCTCTACATTTGAACTTCCAGATGCTCATTTATTCATTTACTCCTTTTCAGTATTGCTTGTGTCAATAAAACATTCTAAAGATCATCATGTCATGAGCATTAAAAGGAGCCTGCAATCATTAAATAACTAAGGTGAACCAAGGCACTTTTTACACATTATTCATTTAAACTTTTAAACAATTCAGATAATTCATAAGCTACATTGCTGGGAACTAAGCCAGGTCTGATTCCAGAGCCAAAGTCGTTTCCCTACACTGGCCATACTGCCAGCACCTGAGAGCCCTGGAGGTCCTTCTCTGACCAGGCTATCAGACACAAAAGTTTTAAAGCAAATCGTCTAAGTGAGTGACGCCCTTTGTTCCAATCTGCGCCCAGATCCCTGGGTAGATTTTCCATAGCTAAGGAGATAAGTCACCAAATAGATTTCTGTCATTCATCATGTCCAAACCGAGGCTTCCTCTTTTCTTCTCTCCGCACATCACCCTTGGCTTGCGGAAGGTGGATTGCGATGGAGCAGCTGCCAGGAGGAGTAGATGGGAACTGTGCAATGGGGAGTGAGGCTCATCCCTTCTCACCACAGTCTGAGTTCTTGGAGCTGGGCTTGAGTTGGCACACCATCCGCCTCTACTGTTAACTCATAGGTCTCAGTAAGGCAGGCATGCTTTTGTTCTCATGGTGTTACTCTGATAACACCAGGGGCCATGACCCCTGGAGGGATTTCTGGTACAGGTAGCAGCTCAGAGAGTGGTGAGGAGGGTAAAGGTAGCCAGAGCGAAGATTCAGACCTTCAATCCACACCCCTACTCCTGAGGAAGGGAGCAGAGCCAGGACTTCTCGTAGAATGATATGCTGTCATTCTACAAGAGACAAAGCAGGCAGCAGAATGCCACTATGACCCATTGCTACTACAATAATATCATACTCTCTGTGGAGTGTATTCAGGAATTCATCACATCTGATGTTTACACAAACCCATAGGGGGATGGATTTTACTGCTTTTCTTGGGCAAAAGACTTAATTATTTTTTTATTACTCGTCTTTTACAGATAAGAAAACTGAGGCAGAGAGAGAATAAGTGACAAAGTTAGTAAATGGCAAAGACAGAACACAAGTCCGGGTCTTCCACACTCCAAATCCTATTTGCTGTTGTGAGAGCCCGGATTCTTAAGAATCCCGAGAATCACTAGAAGAGAGTGCGGCCAGTGTTCAGATGCTTGGGATGGAAGGGGTAAATTCAGGACTTATTTTTGTAAAAAATCTGCAGAACAATGAGAACTGTTGATTGACCCTTAAAGCAGTCCTGTTCAACAGGCAAAAGGTGAAGACCGTTTATAACAAGTGTTTGGAAATGAAGTCTTTTCTGGGGACGGCATAGCTCTGACAACAGAGATGAGACTATGCTCTCATGGGAAAGCTTTGCTTAGTAACACACCAGGCAGAGGGACAGTGTGTTCAGGGGGAGACACATAGGACCTGAGCTGGGAGCGGTTGCATGTGCTTGGAAACCTTTATCCAGACATGGAAAGCAACCAAGAATCAATGCCAAGAAGTTATGGCCGCCCTGAGGGGAGGCCCAAGGGTCTTAGGGCTGGGTAAGGAAGCTGTGGACAACTGAAGGTGCCCTAACACTGATGTCTCACACTGAGAGGAACGCAGGGCAATTGAAGAAAGCAAACAAAAGCCTGCTTGATCTTGTGAGCTGTTTGAGGAAATTCCGTATATGGTCTAAAATTTTTAATAGTGAACAATTGGGTCTCTAGAATTTAAAGAAAATGCCACTCAAAATAACAATGAGACTATGTCATCTTTAAGATTCGCTGAGGCCAAAAAAAAAAAAAAAAAAAAATACTGATGAGGGTGTTGGAGGATGAGCACTCTCCCATGCAGCTACTGGGGAAAATAGAGTTATTACAATGCTTTTGTAGGACAATTTGAAAATATATTTCAACCTTAAAATGGACATAGCTTTGATTCAGTATTTCTTATTCTCAGAATTCTGAGTAAGTCCAGAGATACAAGCACAAAGATGTACGTACAAGAAGTTCAATAATAGGGATTTGGTAAAATAAAATATGGTTTAGGTATATCAAAGAAAATCCTGTAGCCATTGGAAATGGTGTTATTGAAATACGTTTATTTAAATGAAAAAACACAATATTAAGTGGAGAAGGGAAATTAGAAAATTTTTTAATCTTACAATTCTATCTAACTGAACAAAATGTTTTTTTCAGTGGATTTATGCAAACCAAGTAGTGATAGCTAAATATGGTAATAAATTTCTGCTATAGTTTTGGACCATCAACAAAATAGTGATGTCACTGATGGCTCTCTGCCCTGCAGAATCTGTCTGTGGCCCTGGAAGCCCCTTCATCATCTTCTAAAAGATAAACTGATGAGAATTCTGGTGGTCATGCTGCTCCAAGTTCCAGGGGATGACTTAGGATTTTCCTAGACACAGACTGCTATGCCCCCAAGTCTTCACTGCCCTTTACTTTTAGTTTGCTTTTAGCTTTGACGATGAGTGGGCTGACCATGGGGCAATGGAGACACTAGCTGTATGCAGCTAATGCATTGCATTGAAACTCCCAGCCCATGAGAGACCCATGTGAATGGAAAGTTTCAGTAGTATTGACCATGGCCTTGGAATAAACTCAAGTCAGCAGCCACCCATTAAAGCAATGTACTTGAAAAGAATTCAGCTTGGTTTTGTTGAATTTTCTTTAAAATCTGACTAGTGTAATTAAACTGAATCCTCTATTTTATCGTGGCATTGGGCCACCAAAACCATGCTGTAGGTGAAAGCCCATAAATATTTAAACATATATACACTAGAAGGAACAAGTAATTCATTCTGTCAGCTGTGTAACATTTAAGTCCCCTCCACCTACTTGACTAAGCAACTGCAACGACTAATTACATAGTACTGAAGAAAATATAAACATAATCGAGGAGTGAAATCACAATACATTACTTTTCAAATTTCTCTTTGTCTCCAAAGAGTATGTTTATTTCTCTGTGGGATATTGGAATGAAGGATAGAGTGCCTAGACTATTATGATGTGCAAAGAGCTAGGGTGAGTATATATGTAAGTATCACTAATGTGTCTGGATTCCTTTTAAAAGGTCTTTGATCTCAGTGGGGTTTTTAGTCAGAAGGTTTCAAAAAGCTTTGTCAGCGTCAGAAAACACAAAGAGCAGTTGTGGAAGTATAGACACCCTTGGTATTTTTTTTAAACTACAAGTATGCAGAAAACTTAGTCAAATCATATGAATCACATACCCATCAATGTTACTGTTGTCAAGACGAGGTATAAATAGGTTTCAGATTTTTATTTGTATCTTTAAATTTTGGCATTGTCTGCTGTGGCTGGTTGAATTGCTAAGAACCAGCATGAATGCTCTCTGATTTTCCACCTGCTTTGGGGTAGTTTAAGGAATTCCATGCTACGATAGTATTTACCAGACCCCAGGTGGTGCAGTGGTTAAGAGCTCGGCTGTTAAGCAACAGGTCAGCAGTTCAAATCCACCAGAGGCTCCTTGAACACCCTGTGGAGCTGTTCTACTCTGTCCTATAAGGTCACTATATAAGTCAGAATAAACTCAACAGTAATGAGTTCAGTTTGGTTTTGGTTATACTATTTATCATCCTAGGGCAGTACAAATGGTTAATGCACTTGACTGTTAACCAGATGGTAGGAGGTTTGAGTCTACACAAAGGCACCTTGGAAGAAAGGCCTGGTGAAAACCCTATGGAGCATAGTTCTACTCTGACATACATGAGGTTGCCATGAGTGGGAGGTGCCTCAATGGCAACTGGACTGGACTAGGTAGTCTTTATAAGAAATAGAATTATTTGAGTCTAAAAGCTCAGGCAATTAAAAACTGAAAAGTGCTCAATGTGTTTTTTCTAATGCCAAGTCACAAGACAATTTTGTTTGCTTAATTTTTAAAAACTTGGTTGCACTAATAATATACATTTCTATCAGGAAAATATTTGTGTTCAGTTCTTGATTGACTTTATCTGATTATTCCTTTATTTAGTTTTCTATTGTTTTAAAAATGTACATTGCAGCATAATATAATTCATAACACTTTTCTACATTCTAGTTTGGTGAGTAGCGTCTACGTCTTAAAAACCTGCAAGCAACTGTCTAAGACACAGCTATTGGTCTCTACTCATCCAGAGCAAAAGATAAAGAAGGAAACCGAAGACTTAAAGAAGAAACTAGTCTACAGGATAAATAGTCCACACGAACCACAGCCTCATCTATCTCGGGAGACCAGAAGAACTAGATGGTGCATAGCCACCTCCACCAACCATTCTAATCGGGGCCATAATAGATGGACCTTGGTCGAATGGGAGAAAAATGTGGAACAGAACCTCAAATTCCTAACCAGAAAACAACAGACCTAGTGGAGTGATTGAAACTGCAGGACTCCCCAGGACTATTGTCCTGAGATATTCTTCAAACCTTGAACCAAAACTAACCCTTGAGGTCATCCTGTAGCTACGTAACAGACTGGCTCAAAAAACAATGAATATCATCCATAAGTACTGTTCTCCCTTAAAAAATCACCTAGATGAGACCAAAAAGTCGACAATTACTTTAAAACAAAGATAAGAATGTACAGGGACAGGGAAATTAGATTAATGGAAATAGAACAACCAGAACAGAAATAATGAAAACGTTTACACATTGTGACAAATGTAACCAACATCACTGAATAACTTGGTGTAGAAATTGTTGAATGGGAACCTAAACTGCTGTGTAAACCTTCACTGAAAACACAAGTAAATATTATTTTAAAAAAATTACAGTTTCTCTATTTTATTCTTCCTTGCCCTGTATCCTTTCCTGTTTTTGCTAACTGCATCTTTTTTTCCTTTAAAAAACCACCAGTCTCCTACTTCAAGTGCTCCTGGCAGAGCTGCTAACAACCCGCACTATCCCCTCTATGACCAGAGAGCAGCGCAAATATCACAGACTCGGTCAGAGAGCCCTATACCCGTACTGGCTTCAGCTTGAGTTAGTCTCTGTCTGTCCATTGGGAGTCCCTGGGGGGTGCAAACAGTAAACACATTCAGTTGCTAACCAAAAGGTTGTCTGTTCAAGTTCACCCAAAGACACTTTGAAAGAAAGGTCTGGCAGTCTACTCTTGAAAAATCAGCCATTAAAAACTCTATGGAGCAACAAACAAAAATCAGGCAGGTTTCAATACACCAGCAATGAGAAATCTAAAAGGGAAATTAGGAAAACAATTCCATTTACAATAATATCTAAAAGAGTAAAATACCTAGGAATAAATCTTACCAGGGACGTGAAGGATTTTTACAACTAAAACTGTAAAACACTGCTGAAAGAGATTCAAGAGGACTTAAATAAATGGAAAGATGTTCCACATTCATGGATTGGAAGGTTTAATATTGTTAAGACGTCAATACTACCCAAAGCGGTCTATCGATTCAACACAATCCTGATCAAAATTCCAACAGCCTTCTCCACAGAAGTAGAAAAATCAATCCTCTACTTTATACGGAATGGCAAGAACCCCTGAATAGATAAAGCAATGTTGACGGGGAATAACAAAGTAGGAAGACTCACACTTCCTGAGTTTAAAGCATATTATACAGCTACAGTAATCAAAATAGCCTGGTACTGGTATAACAATAGACACATAGACCAACGGAATTGAATTGAAAGTCCAGAAATACATTTATGTTCAACGGATCTTTGATAAGGGTACTAAATCTATCTGATGGGAAAAGAAGAGTCTCTTCAATAAATGGTGCTGGGAAAATTGGATTTCCACATGCAGAAAAATGAAACCGATCCATGCTGCACACCATACACAAAAACAAATTCAGAATGGATAAAGGACCTAAATGTGCAAACGAAAACCATCAAATTTATAGAAGAAAAAGCATAAACAATGTTGTCAGGACTAGCTTTCAACAGTGGATTATCTAATGTAATAACAAAAGCACAAACAACAAAAGACAAAATAAATAAATGGGACCTCATAAAAATTAAAAACTTTTGTTCATCACAAGACTTTACCAAAAAAGTAAAAAAACAAACTACAGACTGGGAAAATATCTTCAGAAACCATATATCTGACAAGAATCTAATAACCAAAATATATACAAAACTTGGACAATGTAACAACAAAAAGAAAAATAACCCAATCATAAAGTGGGAAAAGGACTTGAATAAACATTTCACCAAAGAGGACATTCAAATGGTGCCCAAACACATGAAAAGATCCTCAGTGTCATTAGCCATCACAGAGATGCAAACCAAACCACAGTGATACAATTTCACTCCCACTAGGAGGGCTAAGATTAAAAAAAACAAAAACAAAAACAGAAAATAACAAATATTGGCGAGGATGTGGGGAAATTGGAACTCTTATCCATAGCTAGTGGGAATGCAAAATGGTATAGCCACTGTGGAAAACTGTGTTGGTTCCTCAAAAAACTAAAAATAGAACTACTATATGACCAAGCAATTCCACTTCTAGGTATATACCCAAAAGACTCGAAAGTGGAGACTCAAAAAGAGGCTTGTACACCAATGTTCATTGCAGCACTATTCACAATAGCCAAAAAGAGGAAACAACCTAAATGTCCATTAGCAGAACAATGGATAATCAAAATGCGGTGCATACATACAATGGAATACTACTCAGCCAATAGGAGAAACGAAGTTTTGACACATGCTACAGTATGGGTGAAGCTTGAAGACATTATGCTGAGCAAAATAAGCCAATCATGAAAGGACAAATATTGTATGACCTCACCTATATAAAAAGACAAGAAAAGGTAAATGTATACAGGGAGAAAAGGGGAGTTAACAGTGATGGAAAAATCACAGTGATTAAGGGTAGAGCTGCACAGCCAATTAATGTAATTGCTGTCAATAAGTTGTACACGTGCAAAAAACTGAATTGGCAAAAGTTGTGATAGATATATTTATAACAATGACGAAAAAAGAAAAAAAGAGTAGCTGCTGAGGCTGCTTATGTACCATCAAACACCTTATGGGATTTGGTTCCTTGGTTTGGAGGTTTAGGGTCATGGTTTCATGGAACATCTCCGTTCATTGGCCTTATATTGTGTTTAGTGCTTCTGTTCTACCTCCTAGTTTGTTGCATAGCGCCTAGGGTCTTAAAAGCTCGCAAGCTGCCATTTGAGGCACAACTGATCTCCATTCACCTGGAGCAACAGAAGAAGAAGGAGATTCAGGAATAGGGGGAGGATATGGCATGTGTGGCTAATTGCCTCCATGATCAACTGTCTCCTTTGCCACGAGACCAGAAGAACCACATGGTGCCTGGCTAGCATTACTGAATATTTTGATTAAAGATTTCAGAGAAGAATCCTGATAAAAGTGTGAAAATGCAGAACAGAATTTAAAATTCTCATGGACTCAAGACTTTCTGGAGTCATGGAGGTTGGATGCCCCTGAAACTATTTTGCCCTAAGATAATCTTTCAACCTTAAACCAGAAAAATCCCCTGAAGTCATCTTGAAACCAAACAATAGTTTAACTTATCTAGTAAAAAAGGTCTGCCTTGAGCATTATGCTCTTTTAAGAGCTATCTATATGGAATCAAATTGACAACAACAACTTGAAAGATAAGATGGCAACCTTAGGGGGCAGTGAGTTTATGTTAATGAGGAGGAATAACTCAGAAAAGGCAGTGAGAATTGTTGCACAACCACTGTAATCAATGTAATCTATGTCACTAGTTCTACATGTAGAAACAGTTGAATTGGTATATGCTTTGCTGTATATGTTCTCAACAACAAGAAAATAAATAAAATTCAGAGAAACAAAAATCCTATGGAGCACAGTTTTACTCTGACATATGTGGGGTTGCCACGAGTTAGAGTCAACACAACGGCAACTTTTTTTTTTTTTTTTAAATATGTCACCTAAGCACAATTATTAGAAAGGAGTGGTGACCCCAGGGTTAACATGCTTTCCATAAAGGGCCAAATGATAAATATGTTAGGCTTTGTAGGCCATTATGGTCTTTGTTGTGATGGCTCAACTCTGCTGTTGAAAAAGTCATAGACTATACATAAACTTATGGATCTGGCTATGTCTAATAAAACTTTATTTATAAAAGCAGACATTGGGTCAGATTTGGCCCGTGGGCCATAGCTTTCTGATCTCTGGTTTAGGACGATAGTTTTCAAACTGTTCTGAAGATAATCTTCATGTAGGTGAAGAAGTAAGGGGGTGGATCTTCCATCCCACTCTGCTCCACCTCTTGGACAGCACCTCTTTCCTACATTTATATATTTGGGAATCCATTTATAATTTTTTTGTGAAAATTGAGTATTTCAGGTAATAACATTTTTGACAATCAATAGCTTAAAGTAATAAATAATATAAACGAGTAATTATGAGACTTTGCTTCAGAATTCTGGTGAGGCACCATGTTGGTACCATCATACGCATCTCATGTATTCCTTACAGATTGAATCACTTACACAACCAGATTGCCTGGCTTGTATACACATCATACCATGACTTCTCTCCATGCCTCACACTGTTGCAACTTGTCCTAAAATGGGTGAAGGCATCATGCTAAGATAGCAAGGCAGGATAAATATTATTAATATATGTGTCGGAATCAACTCGATGGCAACAGGGTTGATTTTTTTTTTTCTTTGTAAGTCTATTGTTGAAGACAAAGGGAGGAGAAAATTATCTTACTGGGGAGACAATGGAGGTAATTATCTGGATTTTTAAAAAGTCTTTCATGACATGTTTTTAATTAGAAAATGTTCAAATTAAAATAGAATTAAAAAGCTAATGATGACACCTCTTCTCTTCCTGCATTTTACCTTGCAAGAGATTCTAGACATAATCCCACTCCCAGGACTTTTGTTTTCATCTTTTTGCAGTCTAGAGTTCTCTTGATTAGGGTAATCAAGAATAAAAAATTACATCAGCTTAGATTGAAAGGGCCAGGGACAGTACAAAATGAAGGGAAAACTTTGGAATTCCTAACTACTACAGTGAGGAAGGAGTGCTGGTGGCTCAGTGATTAAAGCTCTAGCTTGTGAACCAAAAAGTCAGCTGTTCAAACGCACCAGCCACTCTGCGGGAGAAAGAAATGGCAGTCTGCTTCTGTAAATATTTACAGCCTTGGAAACCCTATTGGGCAGCTCTACTCTGTCCTATAGGGTCACTATGAGTTGGGATCCACTGGATGGCAGTGGGTGTTTTTGTTGTTGTTGTTACAGTGAGGAAGCTGTCTGAAAAAACTTATCTACTGCAAACAAGGGCCAGAAGGGAAGGATGATCAAAGGGAAGAGCCAAGAACCCAGAGGACAGAGTCAAGAGCCACAGTGAATCAGTGCTAGGAAGCAGAATTGGGGTCTAATCAAGAAACTGCAATCTGTGCTTAGCTGGATTTCAGAATTGCGATGGGCCAGTGACAGATCTGTGCTCCTGTTTCCCGCCTATTTGAACAGGAGTGTTTAATGTCTGTAGTGGCTGTCCATTCCCCATCCCACCATTGTATGTTTGGTGTATGTAGGCAGATCACTTGTCTCTTGAGGCTTCATGAGTCATCAGATCAGGAAATACAATACTCAAGAAACTGTATCCAAGGAGGCACATCTGATGAGCCTTATCCACACCTAACCCTGATTTAGATGATGAGATTCTGAGCCTGATGCTGTAATGGAATGAGACGTTAAGGGGGTTTTGAGAGGGGGGAGTGTATGTTGCATGTTGGAGGAATGTGAATAATTTGTGGCCAGAGGGCACAGAGGGCCAGGGACAGACTGTGGCAGTTTCAAAACATGTCCCCCAAGTGCTTCAGCAATCAAGGATGAAGAGGTAAGATCTATGTCTCCTCTCCTTGAACTCGAGTGGGCTGTGACAGTTACATCAAGTCGAGTAGGATGAAAGTGATGTTATATGACTTCTGAGGCTGAGTCATAAAAAGCTGTGAAGCTTCTGCCTGATTCTTTGGGATGCTCACTCTGGGGAAAGTTAGCCACCATGTAAGAAGTTTGTCTACCCTGAGAGCACCATGCTGAAGTGACCACGTGCAGGCACTGTGGACAACTGTCCCAGCTGAGCCCTCAGCTAAGAGCCAGCCACAACTGTGAGCCATCGTGGACATCCAGCTCAGTTGAGCTTTCAGATGACAGCAACCCAGCCATCATCTGACTGCAACTACATACAGGAAAAAGCTTATGGTCAGAGATATTCACTGCAGTCTGGTTTATAGACATGAAAAGTAAAAATTGCCTAAATATCCAACAGTAAATAAGTAGTTATTTAGACTGAAGTATATCCACTTGAATCATTTACCTGCAGCCATTAAAAATTCTGATTGAAAAGATACGGAAAATTCTTCTTTGATAAAACTACTATACAAATTATATACACAGTATGAGCCATTTTTTTATACAGCATAAATGCATTATAGTTCATCCATCCAAAAATAGGGAAAAGGTCTAAAACATAGATACCAAAATGTCACCAGAAATGGAACTCTTGGTTGGTTTTTTCCTTACTAAAATTCTGTATTCTTACAACTTTTCATCACTTGTAAAAAGGAGATAACCTTAACATTCTATGGTATTGCAGTAAATCATTATCCATATGGCACAATTTTATTTTACTTCATCTCTATTTTATTTATTCGACCTCCAGTATTCGATGGAAGCAGATGAGCAGAAGGAAGCCTTTCAATCCTAAGGGAGGTGAGTTCTGAGCACTCCAGGCCTCCAGGGCAAGCTCTGCTCCATTGCACTAACATTGAAAGCATTGTTCAGCCAAGATATGATAGTGTTTATATTTGGGTTTGGGGACCTGGCGGCTGGCCTCCCTGGGACTGGCTTTGGGAACTCCTCAGTCTGGCTGAGAGCCATTTGCCTGTGTAGTGGTAGGACTGGCAGGGCATATTCATGATGGTGGCCCCAGGTGGTCTTGACCCTTAAATTTCTACAAGCCTTCTCAATCTATTCCAAGTAAATATAAATTCTAAGTAATTCTAATGATAATGAAAATATAGCTTAAAAATAAATCCTCTAGTGCCCACCTTCCAGCAAGATCACCACAAAATCCTCCTCTATAGAAATTCTGGAGCTGCCAGTATGTCTGAGTCTCTGCAAGGGGCAAATTCTGTAGGACACATAGGCATTGTTCCTGGCATATTGACGGGAGGCAGGGTAGCACTGTGGTCAAGAACAGGGCTCTGGTGCTGGTTCTAACGTTGATGGAGGTCTACCTTGGTCAAGTTACTTAATCCTCCTAAATCTCAGTTTTCCTTAACTGTAAAATGGGGATAATAATTGTAGCTACTTTGTAGGGTTGTTGTGAGAAGTAAATTACAAGAAAAACATAAAAACACTAAGTTCATTCTGGCACCAAATGAGTGTTTATAAAATCTGAGCTGGAGTAACTGGGTAGTGCAAACAATTAATGCACTTGGCTGTTAACTGAAATGCTGACAGTTGAGTCCACCCACAGGTGCCTTGGAAGAAAGGTCCGGCAACCTACTTCTGAAAAATCAGTCATTGAAAACCGTATGGAGCACAGTTCTACTCTGACACACATGGAGCGGCCATGAGTCAGAATGGACTTGATGACGAGAGCATTTTGTTTCTGTGTTTTAAATGTGAGCTAACATGAGTATGGTTCCTTGGAATTGCTGAGGCTTTCAACCACTCTGAGGAATAGAGGGAGACGAGGGCTCTAAGTGGCTTTTTCCCACCTCCCTGCTACCACCTTGATCTAAATCATCATCAGAGCCTGGAGAACTGCTCTGGTCCCCTGGCCAGTCCTCCTAGTTCTACTCCCGGCCATATTTCACTCCACATCAATCCATTGTCCACAGAATTGCTAAGAGATCTTGATAGTCCCCTGCTGAAAATCCCTTAGGGATTTCCCCAGAAACTCAGAATAAAATAGAAAAGCTCTGTTACAGCCTTTAAGGGCCCTTCCCCACCCTCTGCCCTCACCTCAGGCCTTCCCTCCTCAGTTATGAAGGCCCAGCCTCCGGGTCTTTCACTGTGTTGTTCAGCTCTGTGACGGCCAGGCCCCTTTTCCCTCAATACTAAGCCACATGCTCTCCTCTCTCCTGGAATACTCTTTTCCCGTTCACTGGCTGGATAGCTTCTACTCACTCTTGAAGGCTTGGTTTAAATCTCACTTCTTCAAAGAGTTGCTTTCCTTTCCTTTCCCAGGCTCAGTATCAGGTAGATCTCTCCACAATGATGTCTCAGAGCACCCTGTACTCTTTCCCTGAGCATCCAATCCCTCTATGCTCTGTACCTTTCACATGGCCCAGTACTTTGCAGACCCTAAATAAATGTGTCTCAAATGAATAGATGGGTAGGTGAATGGGGAAAGGGACAAAGAAAGGTATTGGGGAGGTTACTTCCTGCAGCTTTACATCTTTCTTAAAAGAAAAATCTGCTTAAGTCATTTCCTGCTTAAAGCCTTTCTGTGGGTTGCATTCTAGTGCTTATTACATAATGCCAAGAAACCACCCCTCAGCTAAGACGCCAAAAAAAAAAAAAAAAAAAAAAAATTCATTGCCATTGAGTCGATTCCGACTCATAGTGACCCTGTAGGACAGAGTAGAACTGCCCCCACTTGGTTTCCAAGGAGCTGCTGGTGGATTCAAACTGTCGAACTTTTGGTTAGCAGGCATAGCTCTTAGCCACTGCACTACCAGGGCTCCCACAGCTAAGATACAAGGTCTTAAAATGAAAATAGGCCTGTCTGAAGTAAATCAGTTTCACAAATATGTTCAAAGCAGGCTTTGTTCTCTATACGAAATGCTGGCATATTTGACAAGTCTGAGTGTTTCTAGAAACAGTTCTGGTAGCACCATTACGACAGGATCTAACAACATTTTTGCATACTTTGCAGACACAGATGCTGATAGAGGACAACAAATCTCAAGCCATCTTAGAGCCTTCAAAATTGTGCGCAGGTGGTATGATCATTAAGGTTGTGTGCCAACTTGGCTGGACCATGATTCTCAGTGGTTTGGCAGTTATGATGTAGTTTGGCAGTCGTGATCACCTGCATGATGGGATCTGCTATGAGCAGCCCATCAGTTGAAAGGGCATTTCCTTGGGGGTGTGACCTGCATCCAATATAGGCGGACTTTCTGGCAAGGCTCACGGTCTTTTGCTCACTCTGGATCCTGCGGCTGACTCCTGTTCATCTGATCTTTGGTTCTTGGGACTTGAGCTAGCAGCTTACATGCTGATTTTGGGATTCATCAGCCTCCACACTTTGTGAGCCAATGGCCTGCCAGGTTACCCACCAATCTTGAGATTTGTCAGCCTCTGCAGCCTGTGAGCCAGAGGCCTGTTGTCTGACCGCTGATATTGGGTTCACCAGCCCCTGCCTGAATCAGAAGCCTCCAGCCTGACCCACAGACTTGAGACATTCCAGCCTCTACAACCACGTGAGCCATTTCCCTGATATAAATCTCTCTCTCTCCATATATACATATATATATAGACACTTCACTGGTTTTGCTTCTCTAAAAAACCCAGTCTAAGACAGGTGGTGAGAGAAAAAAGACAAGATCACTGTTTACAGCATAGACTTCAACAGGCTATGTCAACAATTGTCTTTTATACATACATTACATACATATATGTATGTGTGTGTATATATATATATATATATATGTATATTCCCACTTACTCCTAGGACAAAATCTACTAAAATAGTGCATTTGAACACCAAGTCTTTGATTGCATAACAAAGCCCAGTTGTTTTTTTGTAAAATAAAATCAATTATTGCTATCTTCATAAAGAACTCCTCTATCCTAGCTGTAATATAAATTATCTATTCATTATTATGAGAGGAACACTCCCATTATTACACCATATCTCCATTTTTCTCATGCTATCATACAGTTTGGTTGCAAATTTCTCCACAAATTACTATCAAGCTGGAAATCGTTATAGAACAATGTTCATATTTAATTTTTATTATACTTCTCACTATAGCTATTTGATTTTTTGTTAACTTTCTCCTTGCCTGGAAGGGAGGAAGAGAGAATAAAGAATTGCTAACAAATCCTGAACTCTTGTTAGTGACTGTGATTTGTGATGGTATGGATGAAGTAGTTCTGAAATTATGTCAGATATATCATGCTGTTGTTAGCTGCTGTCCAGTTGGCCCCTACTCATGGCAACTCCATGCACAATGAAACAAAGCATTGCCTGGTCCTGCATCATCCCCATGATCAGTTGCAGATTGGACCATTGTCATCCAAGAGATTTCATTGGCTGATCTTAGAAATAGATCAACAGGCCTTTCCGCCTAGTCCATCTTAGTCTGGAAGCTCCACTGAAGCTTATTCAGCATCAAAGCATCACCTAAGCCTCCACCTATAGACAGGTGGTAGCTGTGCATGAGGGGTGTTGACCAAGAATTGAACCACCTCCCCTGCAGATAAACCACAAGACTGAGAAAATGAGTAAGAGTGTTAGTTTTGTTGGAGGCCAGGGTTCTCACTGTGGAAGAAAGGACATATAAATATGAAATGGGGAAAGCAAGAAAAAACTCTATGGGGATGGATTGGAATTAGAGGTTCTGGCTCTATCCTTGAAAAAAGTGAAGAAGGAAAGACAATCTAGTAGCATAGTGCACACATATGCCAGATTTTGGTCTCTAAGTGAACGAGGTTAGTTGGAGAAATGGTGGATTCCAGGTTGGAGCAAAGCAGATACAAAAATGAATTTGAAACAGCTTATGATGCCAGAAAGTAAGGAAGTGTTCAAACAAATGGTGGGGGGGGGGGCATGTCAACAGGACATAGGAACCAGCTTGATGGGTTTTGTGGATTGAGTTGTGTCCCCCAAAAATGTATGTCAACTTGGCTAGGCCATGATTCCCATACTGTGATTGTCCACCACTTTGCTACCTGATGTGATTTTCCTACGTGTTGTAAATCCTAATTCTATGATGTTAATGAGGCAGGATGAGAGGCGGTCATGTTAATGAGGAAGAACTCAATCTATAAGATTAGATTGTATCTTGAATCAATCTCTTTTGAGATATAAAAGAGAGAAGTGAACAGAAAGACAGGGGACCTCATACCACCAAGAAACTAGAACCAGGAGAATAGTGCATCCATTGGAAACTGGGGTCCCTGTGCTGAGAAGCTCCTTGACTGGGGAAGATTGATGACTAAGATCAGACAGAGAGAAAAAGCCTTCTCCTGGAGCTGGCACCCTGAATTCATACTTCTAGCTTCCCAGACTGTGAGAGAATAAATTTCTCTTTGTTAAAGCCATCCTCTTGTGGTATTTCTGTTACAGCAGCACTAGATGACTAAGACAATGGGTCTCCCATTTTCTAAGTCTAAGGTGCTGCTCTGAGCATTAAAATAATTAAGTACAGTAAATATATTAGTGTCTTATGGCTGATATAACAAATATCACAAACTGGGTGGCTTACAAGAACAGAAATTTATTGTTTCATCGATCTGAAGACTAGAAGTCTGAATTCAGGGTGTTAGCCATGTTGATTCCTTCTGAAGACTCTGAGGGAGATCATCTGTTTCATATCTCTCTCCTAGCTTCCTATGGCTCCCGGCAGTCCTTTGGCATTCCAATCTCTGACTCCATCTTCACATGGCCGTCCCCCCTGAGTATCTGTCCCTCTGACCCTTCTCTTATAAGAACATCAGTCATACTGGATTAGGATCCACTCTACTCCAGTATGACCTCAGGTTAACTGATAATATCTTCAAAGACCCTTTTTCCAGACAAGGTCATGTTCACAGATACTGGGGGTTAGGTCTTCAAAGTATCTTTTTGTGGGATACAATGTGTTATGGATTGAATTTTGTCCTCCAATGATACGCGTTGTTAATCCTAACCTCTATACCTGTGGTTATAATCCCATTTGGGAATAAGATGTCTTTCTTATGTTAATGAGGCAGGATTAGTGTAGGATGTGTCTTCAGTCATTCTCTTTTGAGATATAAAAGAGATTAAAACAAACAAGCAGGTAAACAGAGATGGGGGCAGAGAGATGCCAAGCCACATGAAGACAGTCCAGGAGCAGAATCTAAAAGAGACAAGGGTCATCCTCCAGAGCTGACAGAGAGAGAAAGCCTTCTCCTAGAACCGGCACCCTTAATGCAGACTTCTAGCCTCCTAAACTGTGAGAAAATAAATTTCTGTTTGTGACAGCCATCCACTTTTGGTATTTCTGTTACAGCAGCACTAGATAACTGAGAATTTGGAACTGGAAGAGTGGGGTGCTGCTCTAACAGATACCTAAAATGTGGAAGCTGTTTTGGAATTTGGTAATGGGTATAGGCTGGAAGAGTTTTAAGGTGCCTAACAGTAAAAGCATAGTTTGCCTGGAAGAGACTGTTGGTAGCATTATGGATGTCAAAGGCAATTCTGGTGAGGACTCAGAAAGAAGTGAGGAGAACTATAGAGAAAGTCTCTATCATTTTAGAGAATACCTACAGTGCCAGCAACAGGATGTTGCTAGAAATGTGGATGTTAAAAGTACTTCTGGTGAGGCTTTAAAAGAAAATGATAAACACGTCATTGGACAATGGAGGAAGGGCATTGCTTTGTATGCAGTGGCAAATAACTTGTCTGAATTATGTTCAAATGTTTGGTGAAAGGTAGAACTTGTAAGTGATGAAACTGGATATTTAGCTGAGGAGACTTCTAAGCGAGATCTTAAAGGGGTGCATGGTTTCTCCTTGGCACTTATAGTAAAAAGCAAGAGGAAAGAGATGGCCTTAAAAATGAACTGTGCCAAATGAAAACAAAACTAAAGGATTTGGAAAATTCTGTTGTACAAACTAAGGACACATGTTCTAGAATGGTCACCAAGGACATAGCTACACAATTTTCTGTTAAAGAGATTAAGCCTGTGACTGATCTAACCAACTATCACAGCAGAAAACCCATCAGCTTAGACTGAAGTGGACAGAGAAAGGACAAAAGGAAAGAAAGCTGTCTGCCTCTTGGAATTCTACAGGCAGGAAACAATACAAAGGCGCTACATCTGTTGTCCTCCAAGAAAAGAAAAGGACCATCCCTGGAGCAGCTTGAAGATCAACAGAACTGTTGGAAGGATCACGGGAAGCAGGGTCTGCACAGTTTCAAAGGGTGAGGCTATGGTCTCCTGGATCTCAAAGGGTGGGGCCACAGCCTCCTAGGTTTCAAAGAGTTTGATCTTTGCCAACGTGGTTCCAGAATGTGGGGCTGCCATTAAGTTATGTGTGCTGTGGGGATGGGGCCACAGCCTAAAGTTGATGTGGTGGGCTGCCATACCCAAGGGACAGGAGAACAGTGCCTGCCAGGGCTGAGAGGCAAGGTGGTCACTTAGATAAACTAAGACAGTGGTGCCACTCAAAGCTAAGGGAGGAGAGTTGCCATCTCAGTGTGCCTGGAAGGTGGAGCTGAAGCCCAGGGAAGAGGGGCCTCTACCCAGAATCCTGAGGGCATGGCCAACACCCAGAGTCTGGAGGACGGGGCTATTGCCTAGATGGTCCCAAAGAACAGAGGACTATTTTCTAGCTTTGAGAGCTAATGTAAATTGTTCTGCTGGGTTTTGGACTTGCTTGGTACTAATTATCCCTTTCCCTCCAATTTCTTCCATTTATAATGGAAATGTCTACCTTGTGCCTGTTTGACCATTGTACTTTGGAAACAAATAACTTGTATTTTAGATTTCATAGGTTCACAGATGAAGAGGAGTTTTGGCCCAGGGTGGAATATGCCTGAAGTCTCACTCACATTTGATTTAGATGTTCAGAAGATGAGATTTTGTACCTGGAGTTGAATTAAGACTTTTGGAATGACGTGACATGGTGAATGTGTTTTGCATGTGGCAAGAACATGAATTTTGGGGGGCCAAAGGGTGGAATATTATACATTGAATTGTGTCCCCCCAAAATATATGTTGTAAATCCTAACTTCTATGCCTGTGGTTATAATCCCATTTGAGAATGGGTTGTCTTTCTTATGTTAATGAGGTAGGATTAGTGTAGGATGTGTCTTCAGTCATTCTCTTTTGAGATATAAAAGAGATTAAAACAAACACGCAGGCAAGCAGAGATAGGGGTAGAGAGATGCCAAGCCACATGAACATAGCCCAGGAGCAGAATCTAAAAGAGACAAGGGTCATCCTCCAGAGCTGACAGAGAGAGAAAGCCTTCCCCTAGAACCAGCACCCTTAATTCAGACTTCTAGCCTCCTAAACTGTGAGAAAATAAATTTCTGCTTGTTACCGCCATCCACTTGTGGTACTTCTGTTATAGTAGCACTAGATAACTAAGACACAATACAATCCATAACAGTAATGATTTATAAGTTACTAGGAAAAAATAGAAACTCACAGGAGCCATAATGATAAAAAATGCATATTTATTAAATAAATAAAACACTTAAATACCAAAAAAAAAAAACCTGTTACTGTCAAGTCAATCCTGACTCATAGAAACCCTACAGGACAGAGTAGAACTGCCCCATAGAGTTTTCAAGGCTGTAATTCTTTACAGAAGCAGACTGCCACATCTTTCTCCTGCAGAGAGGCTGGTGGGTTCAAACCGCCAACCTTTCGGTTAGCAGCTGAGTGCTTCGCTACTGCTACGGTGCCCCCAGGACTCCCTAAATATTTAAAGAATTAATAATAATTAGATCATTAATTTAATAAATACACAAAAATTAAATAATCTAAATAACTATTTAGTTACTTAATTAGAGGGGAAGAGGAAGGGCTCTAGCTTGGTGTTGAGGGCCAGATCGTAAGTGCGGAGCAATGCATAATCTGAAAATAACCCAAAGGAAACTTCAGATCAAGCCAAAATGAGGAATGTCCTATTAAAAAAAAGGAGTGGGAGGGTTGTTGGGGACTGTATTCTTCAAAAATATCGAAGTTATAAAAGACAAGAATAGTCGGGAAATGATCCTTTAGGAGGCTAAAGACACAGGACAAGAGAAACCTGACACTAGCCTTTACTGGAGAAACACAAACATTGTTGTTTCAACTGACAGAAATGAAATTCATACAGTAAATGAAAGGGTTGCATCAATGTTGAGTATATTGAGGTTGTTGCTGTGGTTATGTATGAGAACATCCGTATTCCTATGAGAGACACACTGAAGTATTTAAGTCCATCATGTTAGCAGCTGTGCCCTTAACCACAGCTACTGTGCCACCAGGGCTCCCTAAGCATTTAAATCATTAATAATAATTAGATTCAGAAAAAAAAAAAGAGGGAGAAAGTAAGCAATAAAGCAAATGGGAGGAAATGTAACAATAGGTGACTCTGCATAAAAGTGTACAAGTGCTCTTTCTGCTATTTTTATCTTTACAACTTTTCTATAAGTTTGAAATTATTTCTGGATAAAAAGATTCTTTTTAAAAAAAATTTTTAAATATTCTCTCTGTCCTATTCTTTCTTCTTAAACGCCCTCCCCTTTTACTATGAAATTAGGGTTTTGGCTTCATGTGTTACACGGATTGCCAACAGTTGTCATGGTGAGCAGCTAGAAAAAGAAAAGGAAAAGCCCTTTGCTCATTGCAGTGAAAAGCCAGAGCCAGATGCCCTTCTGGGTGTGCTGCTGTGAAAAGGTCCCAGACCTTGAACGATATCTGCTATCCTCATGCTTCCACCCAAACTCATTTGAGCTGACCCTTTTCAATTTAAAAAAAAAAATTCTGACAATTTAACTCACACTATTCTTGCCTTCTGTGTGGGAGACCCAGCTTTGATTCCCAGCAAATGAATCTCATGCGCAGCCACCATCCATCCATCAGTAGAGGCTTGTGTGTTGCTATGATGCTGAACAGGTTTCAGAAGAGCTTTCAGAATAAGATGGACTAGGCAGAAAGTCCTGGCAATCAACTTCTGAAATCAGCCAATGAAAACCCTATAGATCATAATGGTCTGATCTCCAACTGATCATGGGGATGGCCCAGTATTGGGGTAGAGTTATTTCCACTGTGCATGAGGTGGCCATGAATCCCAGGCCAACCTGATGGCAGCTAACAACTACAAGGATAAGTGCTGAAAATGAAATGTAAGAGCAAATGGGGAATGTGGAGGTGTGGTGCAGTGAATTACTTAATATAGTCTTTTGAGCCATAGTCTTTGTAACTCCCACCAAATGACTGGGTAGGATTATGCAGATGAAGTGCTTGTGGTCCACCAAGGGGATCGGATAGCTTGCTAATAAGGTAGATAAGGTACATGGCTCCCTTGTGGCGGTGGGACCATGCAAATAAGGTGTATGGAACCCTAATGAGGGGATAGGTCAATTTTGCCATCCTGCTAGGCTTAAAAGAGCAGTCAATCCTAGAGCAGAGGGGGACATGACTACCACCAAGAAGAAGAGACGGGAGCAGAGCACGTCCTTTGGATCCAGGTCCCTGGGCTAAAAAGCTCTTTGACCCAGCAGACAAAGAGAGAGAGCTGTAACATCAAAGACAATGAGAGACGGCAAGAAGCAGTGGCAGAGAAACGGTGGCAGCAGAGGCAGCAGAATCAGGAGACCAGCAGGAGATAGATCGATGGGCTTCCTAGCCTATGGAGGGAGAAAGCTGAGTATCTTTAGGCAGGATGGTTGCTGGCAGAGTAGGGTGCCTCCAGGCACTTGGTGGGGCTAAGTTTGCTGACCCACGGAGCTAGAGCTGAGTGCCTTCGGGCCCAAGGCTTACTGGTGGAGTGGGGTGCCTCTGGACACTTATCGGCGGAGCTAAAGACCTTTGTCACACTTGCCAGAGTAGGCTGGGTCAAGGGGCTCAGGGCTAGAGAGAGACCTGCCTTCAGGCACAGCTGAGAAGAGGCTATTCTGATGGAAGAACTATGTTCTGAGCATTCCTGAACCTGATTTGTAACCTGTTACTTCCTTAACAAACCCCACAACCGTGAGTATCGTCTGTGAGTTCTGTGTGGTCATTGCAACAAATCCAGCAGAGAAGTAGACTGTGCCATGGAAGGCATGGTTGGTGTCAGAGCTACTTAAAAGGTTGGAGGGTGAAGACATGTCTGATCTCCACCTCATAGGAATCAGCTTTGGGCTGTTGATCTTCATTCTCCTTCCCCTTTGTGAAATTGGAGGAGGTCAGACACCGTCCCCATGGCATTTTTACAGGAGGTGGGGTGGGTGGTATTTTCATACGGAAGGGCCCTTTAAGGAGGTGAGTTATGATGAGATCGAGACAACCCCGAGAAGACTAGGGGAGCCATTCTTCAGCACACAAAGTCTCGAAAGTGGGGAAGACTCTGGTATGTTCTAAAATTTACCCAAGTCCAGCATCACTGGGGCATCATGAGCTAAAGGGAGAGTGGCCTGCGATGAGGTTGAGTACCGTTTCCTGATATAGTGACATAGGAGTTCTTTACTCAGCATCAGAGCAAGGCAGTGGCCCACCCTGGATTCGGACAATCTAGGCTTCCCTGGACCTGGCTCCTCACCCACCTCTGCCCCCAATATCTCTGGAGTCCTTCCCCCTGGCTGTGTCCACACACAGGAAAGCTGAGAACCATTGTGTCGGTTAAACCCTGACACCAGGTGTTTTGTACCTTTCCCTGCCCTCTCTCAGTAGTGTAGACTTTGTACTGTGCCCACTTCTCAGAGAAGGAAAGAGAGACTCGGAGAGGGTAAGTGATGTGTCCACATTCACACAGTTAAGTTTTGGCAACACGATAACTTAAACATCTTTAAATATCTATTTAAAGAAGTTATCGGTTTTTTGAATGTCAACAATAGGAGAATCTGGATAAAAAAGCTATGGATGTTGCTTGTACTTTTTTTTTTAATTTTTGAAAGAATTTTTTAATTTAAAGGTAATAAGTTTCCTCATCATCAACTCTTTGCTTTTTTTTTTCTTCATTCAAAAATTCATACACAGATTGTTTTGTGACATTAGATGCAATCCCCACAAAATGTTAGCACTCTCCTCCTTTCCCTTTCCGTTCTGGGTTCTCCATGTCCATTTGTCCAATTTTCCTGTCCCTTCCTGCCTTTTTGTCTTTGCTTTTGGGCAGGTGATGCCCATTTGATCTCGTCTACTTAACTAAACTAAGAAACACATTCCTCACTTGTGTTATTGTTTGTTTTAGAGGACTGTCTAATCTTTTGCTGAAAGATGGACTTCAGGAGTGGCTTTAGTTCTGAGTTAGCAGGGTTTTCAGGGGCCATAGTCTCAGGGGTTCCTCCAGTCCCTGTTGGACCAGTAGGTCTTGTCTTTTCTTGTGAATTTGAATTTTGTTCTACATTTTTCTCCTGCTCTGTCTGGGACCCTCTATTGTGATCTCTGTTAAGAGTGGTCAGTGGTGGTAGCTGGGCACCATCTAGTTCTTCTGGGCTTAGGCTGGTGGAGGCTGTGGTAGTTGTGGTCCCTTAGTCCTTGGACTAATATTTTCCTTCTGTCTTTGGTTTTCTTCATTCTCCTTTGCTCCAAACATGATGGGACCAATAGATGTATCTTAGATGGCTGCTCACAAGCTTTTAAGACTCAAGACACTACTCACCAAAGTAGGATGCAGAACATTTTCTTTAAGAACTGCATCATGCCAGTTGACCTAGATGTTCCCTGAGACCATGGTCCCCAGCCCTCAGCCCCAGTAACTCGGTCCCTCAAGTTGTTTGGATGTGTCTAGGAAGCTTCTGACCTCTTTGAAGGTTAAAAAGCAAAGATGTTACTTTAAGTTCAGGTGCACCTGACCCAAGCCATGGTGTTTTCAATCACCTCATTTGCATGCAAAAGCTAGACAATGAATAAAAAAGACAGAAGAAGAATTGATGTCTTGATTTATGGTGTTGGAGAAGAATATTGAATATACCAGGGACTGCTAGAAGAATGAACAAACCTGTCTTGGAAAAAGTACAGCCAGAATGCTCCTTAGAAGCAAAGATGGCGAGACTCCATCTCACATGCTTTGGACATGTTATCAGGAGGGACCAGTGCCTGGAGAAGGACATAATGCTTGGTAAGTAAAGGGTCAGCAAAAAAGAGGAAGACTCTCAAGACGTGGAGACCCTCTCCTGTGCCTTGAGTCTGTAGGTGGTATAAACGAGATGGATTGACACAGAGGCTATAACAATGGGCTCAAGCAAAACAAGATTGTGAAGATGCCTCAGGAGCAAGCAGTGTTTCATTCTGTTGTACGTGGGGTTGCTAAGAGTCAGAACGCAGCCAGGAGCTGCTTGGCCATTGACAAGCAAGACCTACTCCTCCTGTCCGTTAGCAAACAAAACCTTAGGTGATAGCAATGGGTGTGGCTCAACTGGGATCTGCTCAGACCATGCAGAACCTGCCCCCTCCCGTCCATTGTCCTCAAAGCACTGGGTGTGGCTCAAGCCAGTCAAACACAGTTTACTAGCCTACATGCCAAAGGAAAAGAAATGCAATTTGTCTTACTGTGCCTGCGCACCATGAACACTTACGTAGTCCGTTGTGTTTGTATGTACTTCCTTGTGAGAGACGGTATAAAAGGTTCGGCTTCCCTTTGTTCGGGGAGCTTGATCTGAGATATACACCTTATTGCTCCTTGCCTACGTGCTTGCAATAAATGCTCTTCCTCCCTCCTCACCTCTCAGTGTGTTTTTATTGATGAGAAGCCATACTGAGCAGGAACTGCTTTGGGTAACAACGGCACCTAATAACAAGACTTTGCCTTGGTCAAGTTGTGCTGACTTCCCTATAGTGTTGTCTTTCCCTTCACCAAAGTGAACACTTGTTTTGCTTCTACTATTTTTATTTTTATAACTTTTGTAGCTTAGAAACTATTCCCAAATGAAAGGAAAAAAACGAATGATCACGTTTTTAATTTCCACTGTGAGTCAGCTCTTTGTCATTTTCATTGTCATTGTGCTGCACCTTCTCATCACATCACCTCCAGTCCCCCAGCAGCCCTGCTTGCGGGCACTGCTCCTCTCCACAGATGCAGAGGCTGAGGTTCAGGGTGGTCAGGTAACCTGCCTGGGGTCACAAGGGAACTGGGGTTTGCAACTTGATGTCTGTGACTCCCAAGTCCATCTTCTTTCTACTTCCTTGGGCTGTCGCTACAGCCTGTCCTCAAAGATGGGTTATTTCAGGTTTGAATTGTTAAAACAAAAATCATATTAAGCCAGTAATAGAAAATGATTAAAGTTTATTAAGTATATGATTTGCAAATTGAAGAAACATTTTGACTAGGGAGTCAAAAATGTTCCAAAGATTAAAGAACTTTCCAAAGATTCTTATACCACATGTGTCAAACGTGGAAAGGAGGCCAGAACAGTGTGTTTACATAACAATTACCATAAAATAAAGCTTCTAGTCCAACCCTAGTGTTTCTGTTTCTTGAAACTGACTGCACAGAGATAACTCTTCAAAAGAGCCCAAGGCCTAAGGTGAAATGGTCTCCTCTAAACTGCTTACTAGGCTATTGTTTGACTTAAAGGTGACTTTAGGAAACCAGTTTTCTTAAGGCTCAAGGTTCAAAAGATTTTAAGCCAATGGTCTGGGGCATCACCCCAACTCCATGGACCCAAGAAATCCGGATCCCAGAAGAATTAAAACTATTTCTCAGAATAAAGTGTTCAAAATTTGGGTCTTGACTGCCCTACAAAATCTCTCCCTCTCCTGTTCCTTGAGTCTCTAGGTGGTGTAAACGGTTAACACACTCAGCAGATAACTGAAAGTTTGGAGATTTGAGTCTACCCAAAGGTAGACGTGGAACCAGAAATATCATTGCTGATGTCAGATGGATCCTGGCTGAAAGCAGAGAATACCAGAAAAATGTTTACCTGTGTTTAATTGACTATACAAAGGCATTCGACTGTGTGGATCATAACAAATTATGGATAACATTGCAAAGAATGGAAATCCAGAACACTTAATTGTGCTCATGAGGAACCTCTACATAGATCAAGAGGCAGTTGTTCGAACAGAACAAGGGGATACTGTGTGGTTTAAAGTCAGGAAAGGTGTGCGTCAGAGTTGTATCTTTTCACCATACTTATTCAATCCATATACTGAGCAAATAATCCAAGAAGCTGGACTATATGAAGAGGAATGGGGCATCAGGATTGGAGACTCATTAACAACCTTCGATATGCAGGTGACACAACTTTGCTTGCTGAAGTGAAGAGGACTTAAAGCACTTACAGATGAAGATCAAAGACCACAGCCTTCAGTATGGGTTACACCTCAACATAAAGAAAACAAAAATCCTCACAACTGGACCAATAAGCAACATCAGGATAAACGGAGAGAAGATTGAAGTTGTCAAGGATTGCATTTTACTTGGATCCACAATCAACATCCATGGAAGCAGCAGTCAGGAAATCAAAAGACGCTTTGCATTGGGCAAATCTGCTGCAAAAGACCTCTTTAAACTATTGAAAAACAAAGATGTCACTTTGAAGACTAAGGTGCACCTGACCCAAGTCATGGTATTTTCAGTCACATCATATGCATGGGAAAGTTGAACAATGAGTAAGGAAGACCGAAGAAGAATTGACACCTTTGAATTGTGGTGTTAGCAAAGAGTATTGAATATACCACGGACTGCCAAAAGAATGAACAAATCTGTCTTGGAAGAAGTACAACCATTAGTGCTCCCTAGAAGTAAGGATGGTGAGACTACATCTTGCATACTTTGGACATGTTATCAGGAGGGATCAGTCCCTGCAGAAAGACATCATGCTTGGTAAAGTACAGGAGTATCGAAAAAGAGGAAGATCCTCAATGAGATGAACTGACATAGTGGCTGCAACAATGGGCTCAAGCATAACAATGATTGTGAGCATGGTGCAGGACCGGGCTTTGTTTCGTTCTGTAGTGCGTGGGGTTGCTGTGAGTCAGAACTGACTAGATGGCACCTAACAACAACAACAAAGGCACCTCAGGAGAAAGGCTTGGAGATCTACTTCTGAAAAAAATCGGCCATTGAAAACCATATGGGGCAAAATTCTACTGTGACGTACCTAAGCGGAGTCCACTCCACAGTAACTGTTTTTTTCTCCTGTGCTTTCCACCCTTCAGAAGTCTGCTTAGCCCCTCCTTTCTCAGAAAGAAGGTCCCAATGTCTCAAAACCTGGCTCAGAGAAGGAAGAAGCCAAGTGCAGAACTGAATAGATTCACTGATAACAAAGAGGCAGCTGTAGGCTCCCTGCAGAGAGCAAAGGCCCAGAGGGAAGATTGGAAGACAGGGAGAGAAGGTTGGAAGACGTCCAGAAGCCAAGCCCAGAGAGCCAAACAATGGAGAAGCAATTACAGTGGGGCTGGTCCAGGCCAAGAGGCGGATCTCCCAGGACTTTGTGGGGAGTCGGTGACTCAGCAGAGTGGTGCAGAGGGACGAGAGGCTAGAGTGACAGGCAGGGAAGGGGAGTGGGGACTGGGGAGGGCTGGCATTCAGCACCAATTTCCAGCCCAGCCCCACTAAGGGAAAAGAAGGCAGGGTCCAGGTCAGGCCACCACCAAAAAACCAAACCCATTGTGGTAGAGTCAATTCCGACTCACAGCGACCCTATAAGACAGAGTAAAACTGCCCTATGGGGTTTTCAAGGCTGTAATCTTTTCATTCTGTTGTACATGGGGTCGCTATGAGTCGGAACCCACTCAATGGCACCTAACAACAACAAAACAAATCTTTATGGAAGCAAACTGTCACATCTTTCTCCCACTGGTGGGTTCAAACCACAGAACTTAGGGTTAGCAGCCAAGCTTAACCACTGCGCCACCAGGACTCCTTCAGGCCACCACAGGCAGCCACTTTTCCTGAAGGCAGACAGTGTGGGTGGCAATGAAGGAAGAATCCCAGCCATTTACATGTTTAACTGGTTTTAAATTTTAAATGTGATCTTTTAAATCCCATACTGATTTTGTATTATTTCTGCTTCTACTAGGAGCTAACATCTATTGAGTGCTTCTGCCAATAACCTTATCTACAAGGTGGTATTATTTTCCCCATCTTAAAAAGGAGGCTCACCTGAAAATGGCATACTTAACAGGAGGTGGAGCCAGAATTCACACACAAACCAAGGGGATACCAAATTCCTCCTGCTGCAGTGATGCTCCTGCTCAGCCTTCTTTGCTACCCTTCTCCTCTGCTCAGCCTCCAAGCTCTGGGTGCCAGGCCTGCTTCCAGGTCCTCTTCTCCTCCTGGTCCGAGCTCTCTGCCTGGTGCTCTCACTCAGACCCACAGCCTCAAAGACCATCTCCCCGCGACACCCTGCTCTCTCTGCAGCCACGATTCGGATATCTATCTGACCATTTGACACCTCCACATGGACTAACAACATCTTAGACTTCCTGTGACTAAACCAGAACTCTCTACTTCCTCCTACAAATTTCCCATCACAGTTAAAGGCAGAAGCTCCAGCCCTAAATCTGGACCATGTCCTCCATTTCCCTTTTTTCAGCACTCTCCACCCCCAGCCCATCATCCAGCAAGCCCTTCAGCTTCTGTCTCCTAGAAATACCCTGACTCTGTCCACCCACCCCCACAGCTTCTCCTCCCCAGCAAACCACCTTCCTCTCTGACCGGGACCACATGCAACAGCTTTCCAATTACAGCCCCCTCTTGTACCCTGCAGTCTCTTCAACGTAGAACTTTGATCCTTAGGAAATGTGCATCAGATCACTTTACTCTCCTGTCCACTGCCTCTGGCGGTCTCCCACCACACTCAAAGAAAGATCCAGACTCCTTATCTTCACCTATAGACACATGGTCTGCCTCTTGTCCATTTCTCTAAGCCACACCCTTCTGAACCTCCCGATGCTCACTCACTTGGCTCTAGCCACCGTGGCTCCCTCTGCTATTCTAAAATATTCTCAAAAGGCTTTCCTGGACCAGCAGCATCAGCATCACCTGGAACTTGTTAGAAATGCAAAATCTTGGTTCCCACCCAGACCTAAAACCAAACCAAGTCAGTTGTCGTAGAGTCTACGCCAACTCATGGCAGCCCCATACGTGTCAAAGTAGAACGAGTTTCAAAGAGTTTTCTGTGGCTGAATTTTCAGAGGTAGATTGCCAGGCCTTTCTTCTGAGGTGCCTCTGGGTGGACTCGAAGTTCCATTCTTTCTGTTAGCACCACCTAGGAATGCAGACCTACTGCCTCAGAGACTCTGGGGGTGGGCCCAGCAATCTATGTTTAATAAGCCCTCTGAGTGTTTCTGAGAAGAACTGCTCTGACATAGTCAGCACGTTCTCACCTGAAGGCCTTTGCTCAAGGTGTTGCCTGAAAATGTATGAATAAAAGATTTTCAACTTCAAGGGCCACATAAACCAGAGACTTCATCAGCCCTAGGCCAGAAGAACTAGATGGTGCCCAGCTAACACAATGACTGCCCTGACAGGGAACACAACAGAGAGTCCCTTATGGAGCAGGAGAAAAGTGGGGTGCAGAACTCAAATTCTAGTAAAGAGACTAGGCTTAATGGTTTGATAGAGACTGGAGGGACCCTGCAAGACGTGGCCCCCAGGCTCTCTGTTAGCCCAAAACTAAAAACATTCCCAAGGCCAGCTCTTCAGACAAAGATTAGACTGGTCTATTGGATATAAAATGGTACTCGTGAAGTGTGTGCTTCTTAGCTCAAGTAGATTCATGAGATTAAATGAGCAGCTCTCATCCGGAGGCGCGATGAGAAGGCAGAGAGGGTCAGGAGCTGGTTGAATGGACATGGGAAATCCAAGGTGGAAAGGAGAGTGTGCTGTCACAGTAGAGGGAGAGCAAGAAGAGTCACAAAACAATATATGTATAAATTTTTGTATGAGAGACTAACTTGAATTGTAAACTTTCACTTAAAGCACAACAATAAAAAGAAAAAAAAAAAAGATTTTCAACTTCAGGGAACTTTTTGACACCAGGCTGCTTACCAACTACTTCGGATTGTTGTCATCATTAGTATTTCTCACTGAGTTTTGCCATTTTAAAATATAAGATGATAGATCATCAGAATTGTTTTTGGTTCTGGTTAGATTTGGTGTAAGATGGACCCATGCAGTAAGGGTTAAAACTCAGCCAACTGCTATTCTTAAGATACTGTTATGGATTGAATTCTGTCCCCCAAAAATGTATAACAACTTGGCTAGGCCATGATTCCCAGTACTGTGTGGTTTCCCACCATTTTGTGATCTGATGTGATTACCTTATGTGTTATAAATCCTAACCTCCGCCTGTAGTTAATGAAGCAAGATTAGGTTATGTTAAAGAGGATTAGGGTGGGATGCAACACTCTTACTCAGGTCACAGCACTGATCTGATGTAAGGTGAGTGACTGTACAGTGTGGTCTGCATCATCTTTTATCTTACAAGAGATAAAATGAGAGAGAAGCGAGCAGAGAGAGTAGGAGCTCATACCACCAAGAAAGCAGTGCTGGGAGCAGAGCATGTCTTTTGGACCCAGGGTCCCTGCGCTGAGAAGCTCCTAGACCAGGGAAAGATTGATGACAAGGACCTTCCCCCAGAGCCAACAGAAAGAAAAAGCCTTCCCCTGGAGCTGGCACCCTGAATTTGGACTTCTAGCCTCCTAAACTGTGACAGAATAAATTTCTCTTTGTTAAAGCCATCCACTTGTGGTATTTCTGTTACAGCAGCACTAGATAACTAAGACAGATACAACAGAAAATATTTCTCCCCTTCAAATGAGACTTCTGTGGATAAAGGAACATCTGCCCATTCTTGTCCATCCCACAGTTTCCCTCCCCTGAGGATGTATCTCCTTAGCCAGATACGACCTCCTCAATGAATCCTTCTGGACAGACTCTCAGGTAAATGGATGATGGTTTTGAAGGGTAAATCTACTTGAGGGATACATTTACACTTCAGATACAAAAGTCAGAGAAGCTTAAAAGTGTGCTGAGTTCTTGTGAAGTAAGACTTTTCTCACTAAAATGGAACTTGGAGAATGAGCAGCATTGTGTGGAATGACAATTTATATTTTGGATGCCTTAGGTACAATGGCAAAAAAGAAATGGAGCAAAGGGACAAATGGAGCATACCATCTGATTGGAGACTTTTTTAAAGTGCTATATAGGTGAATACATTTTGCATATACCTCAATGGTTTCTGATATAACTATAGGTCAGCAAGAGGCTAAGATTAACTGCCTGGGAAGGCACTGCCTCAAAGACAATCGTACATAAATAAGTAAGATTGTTCTACTGTCTAGGGCACTTCTTTTGAATTTTGTGGGAGGAGTGAATTATCATCTCAAAAGTTTGCTGAGTTTTATATTTTTCTTTCTTTTTTTTTAAATTGGAAAGAGAGTAATATTAGTAACTACTGTGTTCCTGGCATCGGTTTAAACACTTTGTATTGTAAGCACTATTAGCTATTCCCATTTTATAGATGTCATAATTATCTAGTGCTGCTATAACAGAAATACCACAAGTGGATGGATTTAACAAACAGAAATTTATTTTCTCACAGTTTAGGAGGCTAGAAGTCTGAATTCAGAGCGCTGGCTCTAAGGGAAGCTCTCTCTCAATCTGTCGGCCCTGGAAGAAGGTCCTTGTCTCTTCAGATTCTGCTATCTAGTTCCTTGGAGATCTCCGTGTGGGTTGGCTTCTCTCTTCCCCTATTTCTCCTCTGTTCACTTGTTTAATCTCTTTTATATCTCTAAAGAGATTGACTCAAGACACACTTTACACTAATCCTGCCTCATTAACATAACACAGACAATCCATTCCCAAATGGGATTATAGCTACAGGCATAGAGGTTAGGATTTACAAGACATAATTTGGGCAAGGTGGGTGGGGGGAGGGACACAATTCAATCCATAACAATAGATGAGGAAATTATGGTTTAGGGAGGATACCAATGAAAATCTGATTCCAAAGCTGTGCTCTTAAGAGTAAACTCTACAGAATTTATCTGTTCTCCTTACTTCTGTAATGGCAGCCCAGTTTATTTGGATTAGCACTACTGCTCAAAACGACAAACAAAACCTGGTGAAATATTTGAGTCAATCTTCTTAAAAGCAGTGAAGAGCTGGTAGATAGTAAGAAACTGCTAAACCTAAATTGAAGAGAAAACAGGAAGCTAGAAAGGTCGTCAGAGCACAGAAGCTAATCAAAGCAGATTAGCCACAGTTAAAGACAGAATTTATAATCTCATAGATGGTGAAGAAGAAATTGTCTAGAGTAGCACAAGGAGACAAAAAGATGAACAGTACAAAAGAGCGAGTAAGAGACACTGAGATAGACTGGGAAGGACTAGCATGCATTTAATTGGAGTCCCAGCAGGAAAAGAGAGAGAAAATGAGGCTGAATTAATATTTAAAGAAATTTCTCCTGAACCACTAAAAGATATTGCCTTAATTTCCTAAGGCTGACATAACAAATTACCATAAACTGGGTGGCTTAAAACAACAGAAATTTACTTTCTCACAGTTCTGGAAGCTAAAACTCCAAAATCAAGGTGTCAGCCAAGCCATTCTCCCTCTAAAGTCTCTAGGGAAGAAGCCTCCCTTTCCTCTTCCATCTTTTGGTGGCTCCTGGCAATCCTTGGCATTCTGCGGTTTGTAGTTGCATCACTCCAGTCTCTGCCTACATCTTCACCTGGCCTTCTTCCCTGTGTGTATTCACATAGCCTTTTTATAATGACACCAGTCACTGGATTAAGGAGCCCTGGTGACCCTAATGGTTAAATGGCCAACTGCTAACCGAAAGGTTAGCTGTTTGAATCCACCCAGCAGCTTGGAGAAAGACCTGGCCATCTGCTTCCATAAAGATTACAGCCAAGAAAACCCTATAGGGCAGTTCCACTCTGTCACATGAAGTCACTATGAGTAGCAAAAGACTCAGTGGTCATTGGACTTAAGACCCACTCTAATCCATTATGATCTTAACTAATTACATCTGCAAAGATTCTATTTCCAAATGAGGTCACATTCTGAGATTCCGGGTGACATAACTTTTGGATGGGCATGGTTCAACCCAGTATAGACTAATCCACTCATTTCAGAAGCCCAGGAAAATTAAGAGACTCTGCAACTATACAGGAAACCCTCGTGGTGTAGTGGTTAAGAATTAGGCCGCTAACCCAAAAGGTTGGCAGTTCGAATCCACCAGGCACTCCTTGGAAACCCTATGGGGCACTTCTACTCTGTCCTATAGGTTGCTATGAGTCAGAATCCACTCGATGGCAACAGGTTTAGACACCTGTACGAATCATAGTGAAAACGCAGCAAGCCAAAGATTAAAAAAAAAAAAGAAAACTTAGAAGTAGTCAGAGAAAGAATTCAGAAGTTATTGAATCCAGTGTTAAATTTTTGCAGATGTGTTAAGCATGACAGGAAATATGCAATTATAATGTCCTTTGTAGTGAAAAAAAAAAACACTCCCTGAAATTGTGAGACCAGGGGGAAGGATGGTTCTTACCCTATGAATCCTTGGACAAATTCTGAGTCCCTGTCTCCTTATTTGTAAAATACAGGGTTGGGCAAGATCATTCTAATGCGACTTCTAGCAAAAAAGTTTTAGCATCACTTCTAGAATAAATATTCCACAAATCCAAGTCCCGTGCTGGGTGAGATAACAACAAGGAAAGAAATGCTCACACCTCGTGGTCGTTCTGTTTTCCACTCACTCGTCAAATGCAAAAGGTTGAAATGTGCACAGTCAGGGTTTAAAAATACAAAAAAAGAGAGACCCAGAAGTCACACCATTGCCGTGGTGTTGCAGGTCAAGTAATTTGTGGCTTGTACTTTTTTGCAAGTTCTAGACTCATTGAATATAGTGACCTTCGTTGATTTTTTTTTTTTTTTTCCTTTCTATCCTCTGACTTTAGTTCCTCTTTGAGGAAGTTTCCTTTTTCCTGTGGTATTGGACACAGTGCAGCTTCATGCTCTGAAAACGAAGGCAGAGAGATCCTTCCCTCCTTCTCCACCCTCTATCCCCAGGGCTTGGATACCCTATCTAGGGGGCATGTCCCAGCCCCCGACGCCAACCCTCTGGTCTTGGAAACTGGAGCAGCAGGAGGAGGGGCACCTTCCAACAGTGGAAGCAGCGCCCTGCCAGCTACTTGTGCTGTTCTTAAAACGAACACTCCTGCGGCCACCAGCAAGGAATCCTTAACCTCCCTCTGCTCTCTGTCCCTTATTAAAAGATTGTTGTTCTTGTTCTTGGGCCCCAAGCCAGCCTCAGTTCCCGCCACTCTCTGAGGCTGATCCTCACACTGATGTCTCACACCAGTTCTTCATATAGACCTCATAGGAGGTTCTTGATTGCTCTGATTCTCAGAACTGGTGATTCATGCTGTAAAATACTTCCAGAAATACAAACATTAATATTAATATGATTATAAATACTAATAAAAGAGCAAACGTTCCAGACCCTGGCTAAGGGCCAAGAACTATACTAAGCTCCATCATGATTAATTCTCTCAATAACTTCTTGAAGTAGGAGTAGGTACTATTATTACAATTAGCACTTTCTAAATGAAAAAGTGAGACTCAGAGAGATGAAGCAACATCCCCCGGACTACCAGCCAGTGAGCTGGAGAGCTGGTGCACAAACTGCAGTGTAAACCTCCAAGGCCCAGGTTTTTCACCGCTGCCCATCATGATTTCTCTGCTGCCTCAGGCCACCTTTCTTTTTCCCTCACCAAATGGGCTGAAATAGGCCATCAGTATTCACAAAAGGAGCTTCAAGGTTTTTGAGATTTCAATAGTCTTTCCTTATTTGCCTGTTTCTTTCACAAAAAGATATAGAGCAACTCTATTCAGTGAGCAATAAATCAATGTTTTCTATCTAATATGAAAAGAAAAATCACTCACTAACGTGTTCTTCAAAAGAAATGACACAAATATTCTCCTCTAACCCAAATACAAGCATGCAAAAGTTGGATAGTGAAAAAAAAGATAAGAGAAGAATTGATGCATTCCAATTGTGGTGGTGTTGAAGAATATTAATAAATGGTGAACTGCCAAAAGAATGAACCAATCAGACTTGGAAGAAATACAACCAGAATGCTCCTTAGAAGCAAGGAGGGTGAGACTTCTGCTCACTTGGTTTGGACACATCAACAGGAAAGACTAATAGCTAGAAAAGGATATTATGTTTGGTAAAGTTGAGGGCCAGCGAAAATAAGGGAACCTCTCTATGAGATGGATTAACACGATAGACACCTCGATAGACTCAGACATACCGATCGTGAAAATGGCGCAGGACTGGGGGACATTTTGTTTTGCTCTGTTAAACATGAGGTCGCCACGAGTCAGAGCCAACTCGTATCAACTAACAACAGCCCAAATACAAAACTTACTGAAAAGTGTCAGAGAAGATGTCCTTTAACCATCAAGAGTAGCTGTCATGTATCGCAGGGATAGGAAAAGCAAAACAAGACCACTTGTTTGGGCCCTGGTTTCACTGTAAGATCCAGGCTTGCGTGGTGGGAAGATCCTGGGTCTTGGGTCAGGCCAACCCCAGTTTGGATTCTAGCTCCATCACTCACTAACAAAAGGAACTTGGACAAGCCTTTAAGACTGTTGAAGCCAGTTTCCTGACCTATAAGAGTCACCTCTCTCTTTCTGGATATTAATTCAGTCTAACTTTGCAACACATGTGTTATAGATTGAATTATGTCCCCCAAAAAGTTATCTTGAAGTCCTAATTCCTGTATCTGTGAATGTGACCCTGTTTGGGAAAAGGGTATTTTTGATATATTAATGAGGTCATACTTGAGTAGGGTGGATCTAAAACTAATCCTTTCTAAATGGGGTCCTATAAAAAGGGAAAACAGACATGGAGAGCCACCCACACAGGGGAAGGCAGATGCCATGTGAAGATATATCTACAAGCAGCCAAAGAACACCAATAAAAGATCTTTCCCTTGATCTGCCAGAAAGAGAGAAAGCCTAGCCCAGTCAAAGCCTTGAATTCTAATTTCTAGCTTCGAGAACTGTGAGAAAATAAAATTCTGTTCTTTATAGCCACCCACTTATGGTATTTTTGTAACAGCAGCCTTAGGAAACTAAGACAATGTGATTGATTCGTGGAAGTTTCACAGCACCTCCTGCTAAGCTCCATCCTATACCTGGGCCATTGGTTAAGGGCAAGGATTAAAGTTTATTTCTGATTTTTTAAACATTATCTAGTTCAATACCCAGTCCTTTCCTCCAGCCCTTAGAGAATCTAAGGTCTCCAACTTGCTTATGAGGTGGTCTCCCCATCCCTCCAAGTGTCATGGAATCTGTAATAAGAGCAGCTGCTATCCATGTCTTTATCCACATGGCTAAGGAAAATATAGCCCAGGACAGAGACCCGGGAAGAACACGTCTCCCCACAATGGAACCCTTCGTGCAGGTGGACAATGATCCATGGTCATCTCCCTTTGGGTAGGCTGTTCCACCATTTGTTGATCTGCCTAAGCTCATTCCTTAGACTGTTTTCATTCAGTTTTTTCTAGTGCCCTGCATCGTTCTTCTCCACTGATGCAACAATTTATTGGAACATCATGAACTGAATGTTCCAAAAGAATTACCCAAGTGTCTGCTTTGGAAAACATTTTATTTATGTTATCTGTGCAAGACAAGTGGCAAAGCTCTCACACACTGGGAGCCAGACAGCCCGAGGTGGTGTGAGGAGACAGTGGCAGGCCAATGAGGGCTTGGCAGAGGTGGGTGGAGATGAGGAAAGAAACCCTGTTCATGTTACCAGCAAATGAGCCTGGGAAAAGGGATTCAGTGGAAATCAAGGTCTTCTCAGTGTTTTCCTCCATGCCCAAGAATTAACCTCAAGCTGCTCCCTCCCTGCAGAAGTTTCCCAGTTCTACTTGAAGAAAACCCTCTGTGCTTACCACAAAGTAGCCTGGAGAAATTCCTATCTCTACTCAGTGCGGCGCATGGTGGGATGCTTGAAATTTCATTTTCCTCCAGGTACCACAGAGTTTCTTTTTAAAAGAAGATACCATTGAGTTTCTTTTTAAAAGAAGAACTAAACCACCAATAAGCTTTCCAGTTTGCAAAAAATATTGTTTTCACATGCTGCCAAGAAAAGATGTGTTGCCAGGCAAGCTTAGCGGTAATTAAAATGTGATGGCACCTATCAAAAAGAACTCCTCAAACACTTCATAAAGAGCTCCACCAAGTTTCACAACTCAGAGCAGGTGCCAGCACTGCTTCCACAGGGCAGGTACTGCGTCGACATCAGCAACGTCAATGCCAGTGCGGAAAGCCAGTTCTCAATGTCGAAAATTAGCCCTCTTTCATGTGACTTCTTATTGCTTAACAGAGCACTTTTTAAATAGCGAAAGTCTGTACCAAGCTTTTGAGATTATCAAAGTACAAACAATATGAAGCAGTGAAGGGGATGGTGAGGGCTTTGCTCAGCTGGCATCTTCTCAGGCGTGCTTGGCTGCATCTACCTGGGGAGTCCTTGGCAGGCCTGGATGAGAAGTTTAAGTAGCAAGGGAAAGAGCCTACCGAACAATGCTGGCTCCAATTCCTGTCCCACAAAGGCTCATGCAGGTAGCGATGCCCAAGGCATCCCAACTTGACCCCAGAGCATGAAGGTTGCTGTCTGTACTGAAGGTAGCTTAGGTGAAAGAAGGGCTTCCTGTACATTGTTTCTTTAATCCTCAGTGTCTCTATGAGATAAGTGGTAGGTGATATTACCAGATTTTACAAGTGAAGAAACACAGAGAAGATAAATACCACCCACAACAGCACATCAAGAAAAAGGCAAAGCTGAGAAGCAAACCCAGGTCTACTAAATTCTGAAGCCTATGTTTTTAACTGCAGAGGACACTGTTGAGAAGTTTTACGTCTGCATAGAGACTGAGATTTTCAACCCCCAAAAAGGACTGTTTGCAATTATAATTTATTTCCTAGCTGTGAGAATTGTTGCCTGTAGGAGAAATCAAATTCTAAATATTTACATTGAGAAATAAATTCATAAAGAGAGTTAGGGTTTCACAGAACCTGTCTTTTTAGTAGATTTTCTGGAAAAATTAGGCAAGAGCATCTTTGGAAAGGATGTTCTCTCCTTTATCCCTGCCTGCCCTTATTAGGTAGAACTTGGTAAAAGGCAGACAAGCTGTATTAACAGTTCAGAAGATGTTTTAGGAACATGTATTTCTTGTCAGTACAGTTCCAATGATGATATTTTTCATTTACAAGATTTCTAATTAATGCTTTTTTGCATGCCCTATTTTTTTTTATCATCTCTACCTGGTTGTATTTCATAGTCTGGATTATTATGGATGTTATATCTACATTTATAATTCTAATAGATTCCAAGAACTTCATTTTAAAGTCTTTGTCAGACTATTCTATTATCTTAATCCCATCTAGACTAATTTCATCTAGTGCTGATTTGATTAGCAGAACATTTTAGCAATAGATTTCTTCAAGAGTTTTTGAATTTACATTTGCATATGCGTTTTGAGTTGGAAGGATTTTCTGTTTATCTCCCCTTCTCTCGCTCTTTCTCCACAGCCCCTTCTTGTCTAATGGTTTTGTCACTGCCCTCATCCAGCCCCTCATTCTTTTCAATCTAAGATCACGTCTCATACCGATGGTTCAAGTCTTCTGTCAGTATTGATAACGGAGATGGCCCTGATTGAGGAACCAAGCCAGCGCTTTTTTTTTTCCTGTTTGAACATATGTGTTCTTCATCATTTCTAAGCATACATTCTCATATAATCAGTGTATCCCCTCCCTTCAGCCCTGCTCAACACTGTACTACTTTGAATATCTGCTTTTTTCTCGGATGGAAATGTTTATCTTGCTTTTGAATATTTGTCTTTTACTTTCTCTTTTATATTTAATCTATCATTCTTAAGTGTTTGGAACATAATGAGTTGTGTCAAAGCACATACTTAATACCCATTGCTGTCAGGTTGATTCTGACTCATAGCGACCCTATAGGACATAGTAGAACTGCCCCACAGGGTTTCCAAGGATTCGAACTGTCGGCCTTTCTATCTGCAGCCCAGCTCTTAAGGATATCTTAATTGGATGTCACCAAAACAAGGAAAAGAAAACCATGGCCCGTAGACCAAGTTTAGCAGATCATCTTTTTTGGTAAACAATGTTTTATTGGAATATAGCCACACACATGCATTTGCTGCTGCCTATGGAGTCTTTACAGAGCCCTGGTGGCACAGTGTTTAAGAGCTTGGCTGCTAACCAAAAGATCAACAGTTCAAATCCGCCAGCCACTCCTTGGAAACCCTATAGGACAGTTCTACTCTTTCCTATGGGGTCACTATGAGCCAGAATCCATGCAATGGCAATAGGTATGGTATTATACGTACATCGCATCTTTAAGGAGCCTTGGTGGTGCAGTGGTTAAGAGCTTCACTGCTAACCAAGAGGTTGGCAGTTCAAATCCACCAGCCACTCCTTGGAAACTCTATGGGGCAGTTCTACTCTGTCCTATAGAGTTGCTATGAGTCAGAATCGACTCAGCAGCAATGGGTTTGGTTTTTTTTGTTTTATATGGTGTCTTTGGAGCCTTGGTGGCACAGTGGTTAAGTGTGCAGCTGCTAACTGAAAGGTGGTCAGTCTGAGCCCATCAGCTGCTGCATGGGAGAAAGATATGGCAGTCTGCTTCCGTAAAGATTTACAGCCTTGGAAACTCTATGGAGCAGCTCTACTCTGATCTTTAGGATTACTATGAGTCAAAATCAACTGGAGATCAAGGATTTGGTTTATGGCATCTTTTGAGCTACAATGGCATGGTTGAGTAGTTGAGACAGAAACAGTATGTGACTGCAGAGCTAATATATTTACTGTATGGTTCTTTACAGAAAAGTTTATGTTCCCTGACCCAAAACTCTTTTCTTAAACCTAACACTTATCTATTGTGGATTCTCTCTCTCTTTTTCTCCCTTGCTTGACCACCTGCCTTCCTTCCCAGTTTTATTATTCCATGGATGTTTAAAAGAAAATGTATTCTTTCTCTGTTGTATTATGTTTTAGAGATATTTATGATTTCAGTATAACATTTATCCTCTGTATCTTTACTTAAATTTTGCCCAACTTTTTTTAGTTATATAGATATCAATCTACCATTATATTAGGAGATTCAGGTATAATGCAAATGTAGGACAGAATGTTCCTTTCATCAACAGAAAAGATACCTCTTTGCCCTCCCCATGTAATGCCTTTTTGCCTGAATTCTACTTTTAGTTATTATATAACTATTTAAACTTTATTTTTTGACATATGCGCTCCTATCTTTGCCCATCCCCATAATTTTAACCTTTCTGTGTAATTTAATTTGCATATTTATCTTAAAAAGAGCGCATAATTGGGTTGTTTTCATAACCAAATTTTCGAGTCTTATCTCATTTTCTCTTCTAAAATTTTTCACAAACTTATTTAAGACTATGTTTTTTGTTCTGCATCGAGGATTAACCATATAATCTATTATTTCATCCACCCTCCATGCAACATAGAATCCTTAACATGCTCTCCCCTTTCCCCTATCCTTTTGTCTCCAGTGTTTTGTTGAAGTTCTCCAAAATTTTAGTTTCCAAATTTTTCAACACTATGCCTTTTTTTCTAAGAATAATTTTTTATTAGTCAATGTCCTGTGTTGCAAAAATAAAAAATAAAACTGTAGCTAGCTTGAAGTGAAGATATCTAGTAGCTCTCATTGTGTTTAGGAATATTGGAGTTTGGTGCTACCACCACTTCCAAAAGCAACGTCTTAACTGTTTCTATGCGTTCCCATCATTCCCTCGACATTCAAAGTCCTATCAAGAGTTCCTGATTGGCTGATCCCTGGTCACATGACCATGTCTCAGCTGGCATTTCAGGATTTTATAATTTTTCCCTCCTGGATTATATCCTGAAAAATTTCTTTCAAAAAAATATTCTACATCCTACTTTGGTGAGTAGCGTCTGGGGTCTTAAAAGCTTGTGAGTGGCTATCTAATACACATCTACTCCTCCCACCTCGTCTGGAGCAAGGGAAAATGAAGAAAACCAAAGACATAAGGGAAAGATTAGTCCAAAGGACTAATGGACCACAACTACCACAGCCTCCAACAGACTGAGCTCAAAACAACTAGATGGTACCCAGTTACCACCACCGACTGCTCTACAGGGATCACAATAGAGGGTCGCAGACAGAGCTGGTGAAAAATGTAGAACAAAAGTCAAACTCACAAAAAAAGATCAAACTTACTGGTCTGACAGAGACTGGAGAGACCCTGAGAGTATGGCCCCCAGATACCCTTTCAACTCAGTATTAAAGTCACTCCTGAGTTTCACCCTTTAGCCAAAGATTAGACAGGCCTATAAAACAAACAGTAACACACACAGTTCACCATGTATATGAGACTAAATGGTCACAACAGCCCAGTGGCAAGTAAGAGAAGGTAGGAGGTGACAGGAAAACTGGACAAATGGAAATAGAGAATCTAAGGTCCAGAAGAGGAAAGTGTTGACACGTCGTGAGGTTGGCAACCAATGTCACAAAATAATATGTGTATTAATTGTTTAATGAGAAACTAATTTGCTCTGTAAACTTTCACCTAAAGCACAATAAAAACAACAACAACAACGTACTCAATGGGTACATTAATTCTTGTTGCTCAAAATCAAATACATAAATGGTTAAAAATATATATTTCACAAACTCTCACAACTCAATAATAAAAAGACAATCCAGTTAAAAAATGGGCAAAAGATCTGACTAGATATTTCTCCAAAGAAGATAAACAGATGGCCAATAAAACAAACAAACAAACAAAAAAACCCAAACCCGCTGCCGTTGAGCAGATTCCAACTCATAACAACCCTATATATAAGACAGAGTAAAACTGCCCCATAGGGTTTCTAAGGAGCGCCTGGTGGAATCAGACTGCTGATCTTTTGGTCAGCAGCCCTAGCTTTTAACCACTATGCCACCAGGGTTTCCAGATGGCCAATAAGCACGTGAAAAGATAGAGGCATCAGGGAAACGTAAATCAAAATCACAGTGAGGTACCCTTCACACTCACCAGAATGCCTTGAATAAAAAAATCAGATAACAACAAGTGTTGACAAAGATGTGGAGAAATTGGAAGGCTCATACAGTGCTGGTGGGAATGTAAAATGATGCAGCTGCTTTAGAAAACAAGTCTGGTAGTTCCTCAAACAATTAAACATAGAATTACTATATGACCCAGCAGTTCCACTTCTAGGTATACACCCTAGAGAAATGAAAATGTATATCCACACAGAAACTTGTACGCAAATGTTTATAGCAACATTGTTCATAATAGCCAAATGGTGGAAACAATCCAAATGTGAATAAACGCAATGTGGTATACCCATACAATGGAATATTCTTCAGTCATAAAAAGGAATAAAGTACTGATATATGTTATAATGTGGAAGAACATTGAAAACATTATGTTAAGTGAAAGAAGCCAATCACAAAAGGCGACATAATATATGATTCCATTCATATGAAAATCCAAAATAGGAAAACCTATAGAGACAGAAAGTAGATTAATGGTTGGGCTGTGGGGGTATGGCAGCGGACAAGGAGGTGATAAACAAAAGGCACAGGCTTTCTTCTTGAGGTGATGAAATGTTCTAAAGTTGACTAGGGTGATAGTTGAACGTATCTGTGACTATACTAAAAAACATTGAACTGTACACTTTAAATGGGAGAATTTTATAGTACGTGAATTATATCTCAATAGAGCTGTTAAAAATTTTCATTCACAAAAAGTTGATCAGAGGCAAATGTTTTGAACCCTTCCTTGAATGTCTGAAAATTCTTAATTTGCCTTTTTGAATTAAATTTTTGCTAGGTACAGAATTCTAAAATTTAGAAGATCGTCGTGAATGGATGTCAATGTAGCATAATACACAGAGGAGAGGGGATATAGAGAGAGGTCCAGTGGGAGAAACAGGCAGGGACCAGATCCTACAGGGCCCCAAAGATGGCATAAAGGAGTTGAGATTTCAGCAGGAAGCTTCTCTCTGCCTTGGGCTTTGTGTTCGCTGTTCCCTCAGCCTGAAAGCCCTTTCAGACTTCTCCTGGCCTCCACCCCGTGAGTGAGGTCCCAGTTCAAATGGGACCTCTTCCCAGGCCTTTCTCGCTGCTCTGCCTGAGACAGCAGAAGTGGTTCCACACCCCACCCCACCCCAGCCATTCTCACTCCATTAATCTGTGTTATTTTCTTTGTAGTACAAATTAGTATCTGAAGTGTTTCATTGGTATGTTTGTCTATTGTGTGTCTTCCTCCATGAAGGCCAAGAGTCTGTCTTGTTCCTTGCTGTATGCCTGGTACCTGGCACAGAATAAGCACTCAATGATATTTGCTGAATAAATAAGTGCATATGAGCCCATAATGATCTAACACTCCCACTTGCCAGTCATTGGCCAAGCAGTCTGCATAGACTTATTATCTTATGTAAACATAACATCATCTTACCCTCCCAATGGAGAAGCTACATCTTTCAAATCCAGGGCTGCCTAACTCTAGACCCCAGTGGCTTAACCATGGCTCCATGTACCTTTACACTGCACAAGGCCACTGTGGAAAAATGTTTTATTATCATCATTCCCTTCACTGGAGTTGACTCTGACTCATGGTGACCCCATGTGTGTCAGAGTAGAATTGTGAGCCATAGGGTTTTCAATGGCTGATTTTTTGAAAGTAGATGGCCAGGCCATTCTCCCAGAGTGCCTCTGGGTGGACTCAAACTTGCATCCTTTTGGTCAGCACCCAAGCATGTTAACTATTTGCACCATCCAAGTACCTTTTCAATTTTGAATCTCCAGCGCTCAGGAACATGCCTTGATGTCTTCAAAAGAAAGAGTAGAAAAGGGAGGAAGGATGGTGTGATCAGGCTAATGTTCTCTAGCATCATGCCCAGTTCACTTTCCCAAGGTCCTTGTGTTTAGTCTAGGAAGAGAGATGTGGAGGTTTATGACTAAAACAGAAGCAAAAGAGGAATCAATATTTTCAACAATCCACAACTACACAGCAGAGCCTGGAGAGGCGGCCATGCCCCAGCCTTCCCTGAAGTTGCTTGCTTGAAGATGGGGAGTTGGAATCTCTGTCATTTATGTAAATGTTCGTCCTCCCCTCACTAGAGTTCACAGCTGCTGAAAAAGTGGCTGCATTCTTGACTCCAAAGATAAAAATAACAGCCAAGCATGTTGTGTCTTTGCTATTTCAAAGCCTGAAAATGCCTGGAAGGCTTCTCTCTGTCAAAAGAGGGAGAGAAATCCCTGAGATAGCTACTAATCTGGAGGCGTGCTGTCCATAAAATAACAAGGGGGAAGAGGCCAAAGAATCCTGACATAAGATGGTGCAGGGATTCGTGGGGATCAGTAGGTTTTCCATATACAAGATGGCTTAGCTTGAGGCCCAGCTAAAGCCTGCCAGAAGCTAGAGAGCTCTAGTACTCTCCTCCTCCTCCTTCACCCCTGTGAAATCCCCCATCTTCATGTAGGGGACAAAGAAGGCCTCCCACACTAATTGAGCCTCCCCTTGATCTCTTCTATCTACTCATCTTCTCCCGACCTCATTTACACTTCCAGGGAAAGAGAGTGAGGGATCTCAGAATCTTCAAAAGTGATTGCTTCCTCTACAAACATAGCATGGAGAAACAGGAGCAAAAGAAGGAAAGAGTTTGCACTTCAACTCCCACTGTTGTTGTTCAGCTTGGCTGCCATCCAGTCGGCCTCCAACTCATGGTGACCTCACGCACAATGGAACAAAACGCTGCCGGTCCTGCACCATCCCCATGATTAGCTGCAGATCAGACCACTGTGATCCAGAGGGTTCTCATTGGCTGATTTTCAGAAGTAGGTCACCAGGCCTTTCTTCCTAGTCTGTCTTAGTCTAGAAGCTCTAATGAAACCTGTTCAGCATCACAGCACACCAGCCTCCACTGCAGATACGGGTGGCTGCACATGAGTTGTACTGCCCAGGAATCAAACCCAGGTTTCCTGCATGGAAGGTGAGAATTCTACTACAGAACTGCCAGTGTCCCCTCCCACTCCCATCCTACTTCAGAATAACCAAACCTACCGCCATTGAGTCGATTCTGACTTGTACCGGCCCTAAAGGACAGAGTAGAACTGACCCGTAGGGTTTTCAAGGCTGTAAATCTTTACTGAAGCAGATTGCCACATCTTTCTCCCGAGGAGCGGCTGGTGAGTTCAAACCACCAACCTTTAGGTTAGCAGCTGAGCGCTTTAACTACTGCACCACCAGGGCTCCTTCCACTTCAGAATAGACTGTGAGTTTTTCCTCCTGTCCCCCAGATCCCACTGAGTTACACTTATTATGCCTGTTCCCTGTGGACCAAACCCTACAGCAAATCAGAATAGATAGAGGGTGAATTTGGGGTGATTTTTTTTAATGCTTTTGGTGATTTTTTTAAAAATACTTTCTTAAATAATGGGCAAGTTCACAAAATATTTATTATGTTTCTTTCCTGAATAAGGGTATGATTTACAGGCAACTTTTCTGTAATAATCTATAAAATGGCGTGCAAATACGGTACATTTTTAAGTCTAGAGTGTTCTTTAACTCTCCAGGGCCTCCATCCATTTTAATTCCGACTTTCCTCTCCAACGGTCTACATCAGAGAGCAGATGGTCTCTACAGACAGTGGCCTCCAAACTTTCCCCCACATGGGCGAGCTCTAAGGCTTCTAAACAAGGCCTCCTCCTTGGCCTTGACCACATCCAGGGTCGAGACATGGCTTAGTGATGCTCCACAGCTGCTAACCGTCGGCTGCAATGTCCCCACTCAGAGTCGTATTTCATTTCTGTGGTCTTGGAAAACAGGTGGTCTGCAGGACTTCTCTGGACTGGCAGCTGGGAAACTATTTTCATTTGCTTATGAGTCCTAATGCCTTAAAACGTCTAATTCTTATGACATGAACTAATGAGCATTCCAAGCAACAGGATTTAGCCTCCCCCTCATCCCCAGGACAATACTCGACCAACCTCGGTCGGGTGGAGTACTTCTGACCCAGCTGGGACCATAACTGGAGGGTAGAGTTTCAAATGTTGTGTTGGATTTCATGGACCCTAAGTCCTTCTGTCTTGTCACATGGCTTCTCTCAGTTTAGGGTTTGAAAATGATGGTGGCCTAGGCTATAAGGGGGATAAATAAGGGACCCTTTTATACATGTTGAAGCTCTGAGTGCTTTGACTTTTTGTCATTAAAAGCTTACCTTCTGAAACAAATATTTTGCGTTTTATTCTAAAATACATAAAGCAAAACTCTATGGCAAATTTTTTACTTTCCTCTTCTAATTCCCAGAGATAAACAACACCTCTGGGGAGACAAGTTGATTTCTCTCAGTTGCCACACTCACTTCTTTTTCTAATTTAGGAAACAGAGATGTGTTTTTTTACATTCTGTCTGAAATGGGGTGGATAATCATTTCTTTAAAAATAAGGAGAAGGGAAAATAAGAAGAGACCATGTGAGACATCATCCCCAAGCCAAGAAATACCAAGGAATGCCTGGGGCCACCAACAAGGAGGGACCCTCCCCTACAGCCAACACCATAATCTGGGCTTCTTGTTTCCAAAGCTGTGAGACAATAAATTTGTGTTCTCTAAGACCACCTATCTGTGGTATTTTTGTTACAGCAACGCTAGGTAACTAAGGTAGAATTTGTTATTGAGAAGTGGGGTACTGTTGTAGCAAATACCTAAAAATGTGAAAGGGACTTTCGGAATTGAACGCATGTGGGAAGGACGTGAAATCTGGGAACCAAAGGGTGGAGAATTATCGATTGAACTGTGTCCCCCAAAAAGTTATGCTGAAGTCCTAACCCTCATACAGGTAAATACAACCGCGTTTGGAAATAGGGGTTCTCTTTTGTTATATTAATGAGGCCAGACCAGAGTAGGGTGGGTTTTAAACCCAACACCTTCTGAGTGGTGTCTTATAAAAAAGGCAGAATAGACACACACACGTGCACACAGGGAGTAGAAACCTCGTGAGAAATCATCAACAAGCCAAGGAACACCAAGGAGCCCTTGGGGCTGGTTGGCAACAAGGAAGGAGTCGCACCTAGAACTGATGCACTGAGTTGGATTTCTAGCCTTCAAAACTGTGAGAAAAGAGATTTCTGTTCTTCAAAGCAAAAGAAAAACAAATATCAAGGTAAGATGTGTTGACAGAGAAGTTCAATCAAATTCCAAAATTTAGAATGAGACATTTGCTTCTGGGGATTTCTTCCTAGCTCCGTGATTTTGTTTTTCTTTTGTTTTATTTTTTATTACTGGATTTGAACAACTTTATTTAATTTAAATAACACGTAATCTTATTTAATTAGGAAAAAGAGAAAAAGATGTTAGCTAAATTGTTGGTATTTTCTATAATTCAATTTCTTGCACTGGGTTGATGGAAGCCGGCAAACAAACCAAAAAAAATGTAAATCAAAATGATGAAAATGTGGAATAAAAACTGTCTGGTTTTTAGTTTCGATTTTTAGTTTGTGGGCCAAAGGCATGACCTGACTGCATCCTGCCCTCTGGAAGCCCATGTAAAGTATTGCTCATCATCCCACATTATAAGCCCTCCCTACATTTCAAATGCACAGGGTCAGCAAAGAAGAGGAAGAGCCTCAAAGAGATGGATTGACACAGTGTCTGCAACAATGGGCTTATGCATAACAATGATCGTGAGGATGGTGCAGGACCGGGCAGTGTTTTGTTCTGTTGTATTTAGTGTCGCTACGAGTCGGAACCCATTTGACAGCACCTAACAACAATAACAACATTTCAAACAAACCTCAACTTTGGGCCATAAATATCCTCCCTGCCAAAAAAAATTTTTTTGCTTTGATGTCGATTGAGATTTTTAAAAATCAGCATTTATTGACTGTGAAACTCTGGGGTCCACCTATGTGTGGGATTTCAAGGCCTTTGTGGGGTTTACATGGCTCTCCTTATGTCCCTTCCTCCTTGACTGCAAAATATCTGTCCAAATATTTGATACAACACTCAGACAAATAAAAATTCTTTTATATGTCTTAAGGATTCTGTGCATTTGTGAAAATATCCCCTGGGAATGACTTATTCTTATCAGTCATTTACAGGTTAGCAAGAATTAGTTGACCTGAGCTATTCCTAATAGCTGGTTCTGATAAGGGGATCAGGGGTATCTGGGGTGGGGGGATAGAAAAGTAGAGTGACACCAGGTAGAAAGGAAATACTGAGGGGGTATTGTTGGAGCCACAGGACACACTTTTTTACCACTCTGCAAATAAGAGAGAGAGACTAGCGGTAAATGATGCTTGGTCTCCCTTAGGCCTGGTTTTATTTACTTTACATGAGCCACAGGATGACTGTTGCTTCTCTGCAAATATTTTGAGGACCTTGAAAGATGGTATGGGTGGGCCAAGTGTCTCTTATCTGAACATGCTTAAGGAGGACATGAATTGAGCATTTATCATTGAAGACAAAAGCCACAAAGAGTAGACTTGATCCTCCCTGTAGCTCAGATGGATCCTCCCCCAGGAAGCCTTCTCTGATTCTACCAGGCAGGCAGGATTAAGTACCCTGTCCTGTACCTGTGGCAGTCTGTACTTATCTCTATCATCTATCATATTTTATTATAACCATTGTCTTAGTTATCTAGTGCTACTATAACAACAACAACCAAAAACAAAAAACAAAAATGGGGGGGTATCTTAGTTCTCTAGAGCTGCTATAACAGAAATACCACAAGTGGATGGCTTTCACAAACAGAAATTTATTTTCTTACAGGTTAGGAGGCGAAAAGTCCGATGGCAGGGGTCTGGCTCAAGGGGAAGGCTTTCTCTGAAGGAAGGTGCTTGTCTCCTGTCAGCTGGTTTTCCTCAGTGATCTTCATGTGGTTTGCCATCTGTCTTCCCCCAACTCTGTTTACATGGTTGTTTCCCCAATCTGCTCTTTTCATAGCTCAAAAGAAATTGATTTAAGACACACCCTACACCAAGACTACTTCATTAACATAAAAAATAAAACCCATTCCCAAACAGGATTATAACCACAGTTACAGTGGTTAGGATATACAACACATATTTGGGGGGACACAATTCATTCCATAACAGGTGGTTCTAAAGAACATGCATTTATTTCTCACAGTTCAAGAAGCCAGACACCTGAATTCAGGGCATGGCTCTATGGGAGGTCCTTCTTAGTAGCTAGTAATCCTCGGAGTTTCCAGGCTTATAGATGCTTCCTTAGTATGTGTCTGTCTTTATAACTCAGAAGTGATTAAGTTTAGGACCCACTTTACTCTGATGTGGCCTCATTAACATAACAAAAGAAAACCCCTATTTCCAAATAGGGTCGTATTTATAGGTACAGGGTTAGGATTTCAACACTTATTTTGGGGGGGCACAATTGAATCCATAACAACCATCACTTCTTTCATTTCGCTCCCCACTTGACTAAGCTTTTTAAGAACAGGAGCTATCCCAAGCATTTAGCAACTTGTTTGACATCAGTTTTATGGATTCAACAACCGATCAAAGGGCAGGAGGGAGGGATGAGCATGAGGAGGGCAAAAATGAGAAAGAAAAGAGAATAAGGCACAAATCTGAAGTATTCCAGTCACCTCTAAATCCCAGCAGACAATAGGCAGATGCAGCTTTTAAAAAACACAACCTTTGGGATTCTAATTATATCCAATCAAATATGCTGAACCATCTTCGGCATCCTTCATTATGTATAATAGAAAAAAAAAAAAAGCATTCACAATTAAATTGCACCCTGACATTTTGTAATTTGTACTTACCATCTTTCTCCAAAGTGGCTTTATATTAACAATCACTACCAGATCATGGCCCAAGGTATGCCGTGAATCTTAAGATGAATGTAATTGAATGACTTTACTATCAAAATCCATCTTTGAAGCATGTAACTGAAGGTGAACCAGAAAGTTTGGCAGTTGCTAGATAACAAGACGCGTAAGATCAGGTACTCCTGTCAAATAGTAATAATGCTTCCTAATAATTAGGAAAGGAGATGAGAAAGCCTGAATTTTTCAGGTAACTGAGCATGTGTGGAAGGATGATTGCACCATCAAAATCAAATAGCTACATGTAGCTAGGAAATATCTAATTATATCCTTGCTATTTAACATGTTGCAGAAGGCTGTACATCCAAATATTTGTAATATTTAAAAAATGGTTGGGAAAAATGGTTGAGAGGGCTTTTGCCAAAGCTAAAGAGAAGTAGCTGCTAATTCAGTGACCAGGTTTTCCTGAGGATGCTGGGGTTCACCTGCTCAATTTAGTAACAAGAGTGAGTGAAGAGAAAATAACCTGTTTGCCTGATCTGTCCACCATCTCAACCAGAAGGCAGAGCTCATGCTTATTCTCCCTCATAGCTCCAGCTCAGTGTCATTGAAACAGGAGCATAAGGATGAGATAAAAACCAGAGGTTTGAGGTTCTAGACCCACTCAGACCACCATTTAGTTTTGGGACCTGGGCATGTCACATGTCATCACTGACACTAAGAATCCTCATTTATATGAAACCGCGGTAAGACTCAAGACGCGATCAGGGGTCCTTCCAGTTCTTATTGTCCATGTTGGGAGACAGCCGACAAGTGACCTAAACCAGCTAATTACAATACACGTCAGGCACTGTTCTCATCCCTTAAATGCTTACTAATTACGGCAGCCCTATGGGTACCCGTTGCCATCGAGTAGATTCCGACTCAGGTACTATTATTATCCTCATTTTACAGATGAGGTAACAGAGGCACAGAGGAGATAAGCAATTTTCCCAAATCACACAACAATTAAATAGCGCTGCTGACATTCAAACCCAAGTATTCTGGCTCCAGAGTCTCTGCACTTAGCCACTGCACCATATGAATTTGTGGCTTGGGTAATTCATTCAGAAGATTGGTTATCCAGTATATACTATGCACTCTACTAGGTTCTGGTTACACTGTGGTAAACACACAGATCGCTTCCCTCATGGAGCCTAGAGTCTAGCAGATGTATCAACATTAAGCATGACAGCTGCAAAAATTACCAAATGTAGTTAGGAGGCAATTATAGGGTCCCTGGCGGTGCAAGCGCTCCTTGGAAACTCCATGGGGCAGTTCTACTCTGTCCTATAGGGTTGCTATGAGTCTGAATCGACTCACCGCAATGGGTTTGGTTTGTCTGTTTGTTTGTTTTTGGGTGGATCAAGCAGTTAGTGATTGGCTGCTAGCCTAAAAGTTTGCGGTTCTAACCCACTCAATGGCTCCACAGAAGAAAGGCCTGTTGAACTGCTTCCATAAAGATTATACTCACGAAAACCCTATGGAGCAGTTCTACGCTGTAACACATGGGGTTACCATGAGTTGAAATCAACTCGGCAGCAAGGGATTTGTTTTTTTTGGAAGGGGTTCTCATAGCCAAGCCCAGCGTTTCAGAGAAGATTTCCTGAACAAGTAACACTTCAGCTGAAATCTGAAGCCTGACTTAACTGGGTAAAGAGGCAAAGCAAGGGTGTTTTGGACAGAGGTGATGTATGTGGAAGACCCTGAAATGGGAAGTCACTATGCCTTTAGACCCAAAAAAACCACTGCCATTGAGTCGATTCCAACTTATAGCGACCCTGTTGGACACAGTAGAACTGCCCCACAGTTTCCAAGGAGCGGCTGGTGGATTCGAACTACTGACCTTTCGGTCAGCAGCTGAGCTCTAAACCACTTTGCCACCAAGGCTCCTTTGGAGGCCCCATAAGATGGTCATAGTGGTTGAAGAGCATAAGTGAGGCTGGGAGAGTAGGAAAGTACAACTCATGCAGGACTTTGTGGGCCATGTTTTTATCTGAAGAACACAGAGGAAAGCAATAGGAGGTTCTGAGCAAGGATCCTAACCTTAAACTCTGAAAAAGTTTGAGACTCTAGGGATTAGCATATTGTTCCCATTGTTTTACAGATGAGAAAACTGAGACTTAAACAGATGATAAGAGCCCTCCATTTTAATTTCCAGGAAGCTGGTCAAGAGCCTTCACCACAGTAGTGAATATTTGTTGTTTGCCTCCCCGACGTGCCTTCTCCTTCTAATAAGAATGTTTTAATATTCATTTTGAGGTTCTCTTCTGCTCTGCTTCTATCATATGGTCCAGAAGGGGCTCTGAATCCACCCAGAGAGTGGAGCACATGACCAAACCTGAGTCAATGAAAGCCATGCAGCCCTGTAGCCACAGTAATTGCTTTAGAGAAAAGTACATGATCTAAGTGTACAAAGTCAGAGTGAATCTCAGAACTATGTCCTGGAAATATAGGGCAGAAGACTCATTCTAACCCTCATAGTAAATGTAAACCTAGAAAGGATATGACTCTAGAACAGATTTTCTCTCTGAAGTTAATTGGGAATACATTAATGGTTATTAAATACAGGGTCTGAATCATGTCAACAAATAGTAGCCATTCATTAACCCTATCAAAACATAGGATTTCCACTCCATCATACGAAGGAGTACCTGATTATCTTTCCATTGAAGAAATTAGAAAATTGGACAAATAGTATGAAACAAATGTTTGAATATTAGACAAAAAGCAAGAGAGAACTGTAATCCCTGAGAGAAGGGGAAGAAGCAACGTAAATCCTATAATAACCCTAGATTTCTGTGTGGAGGTAACGTTCAGACTGTAGCACTGAGAGGCAAAAACCAAGTATGGCCTGGTAGTTTCACCGAGCAGAAGAAACACAGTTCAGAGAGGCCAAGGCAGCTAGAAATTGCTGGACAGAGTATCACACAGAAAGGAGCTACACAGATAAAGAGTCTAGAAATGTGCTTGGGAGTCCCTTTGAGTCTGTGGCTCAACACAAACCTTGGCATGCGAAGGCTGAAACTTTAGCCCAGGCAAAGAAAACAAGTGGGGAAAGAACTAGGAAGCTGTAAGTCAAATAGTTCCCAGAACTCACACTAGGCTCAGCTCCCATTAGCCAGAGTGGAGAAACTTTGATGAATACATGAAATGTTCAGTAGTGACCTTCAAAGGGTAATGCCTTGGAAGTAGGGCTAAAATTAACTATCCAAAAGTTAATAAAAAAAATTATTAGACATATGAAGAAGCACATGTTCACACATGTGAACTCTAACCCATCAATAGAAACAGAACAAGAAATGACAAAAATAATGGAATTAGCAGGCAAGAGCCCTAAAACAGCTATTATATATTTTTAAAATATGCTCAAAGACTTAAAGAAAAATATGAACATAATTAGGGAAGAAACGGAAGATATAAAAAAGAATGCGAGGGTTAAGAGTTCAGCTGCTAACTGAAAGGTTGGTGGTTTCTCCACGGGAGAAAGAACTAGCAATCTGTTCCTGTAAAGATTACAGCCTAGAAAACCCTATGGGGGCACTTCTACTCTGTCACATGGGTGGATATGAGTCAAAATTGACTTGATGGCACCTAACAACAACAACAAATACCCAAACAGGATAGTTAAAGAGCAAATCTTACAAATGCAAAGCAAATCTTAAAAAAGACAAAAATAAATCCTACAAGTAGCCAGAGAAAAATATACATATTTCCTTCAAAGAAACAATAGAAAGACTGACAGAATATTCAAAAGTACTGAAAGAAAATAACTTATCAATTGATAAAAAAGTATTTTATAATAGTCAATAACTATTCATAATTTTAAAAAACTACCAGCAAACTAGGAATAGAAGGGATTTTCCTCAATCTGATGAAGAGTATCTAAAAAAAAAATCTACAGTAAACATCATGTTTAATTATGAAATACCGAAATCAGGAATCAAGATCAAGAATGAGAAAAAGATATTCACCATCCCCACTTACATTTTGTATTTTACAGGAGGTCCTAGCCAGTACAATAAAGGGAAAGAAAAAAATGTGAATTGGAAAAAATAAAAAAGATGTAAAATTTTAATTATTCATAATGATATAATGATATATGGCAAAAACTCAAAATAATCTTCAATCTATTCAAACTAATAAGTAAATTTGTTAAGATCACTAGATATAATGTCAATGTCAATATAAACAATTAATTGTTTATTTTATATACTAGCAACAAACAATAGAAAGTGAAATTTCAAGTAATGTCAAAGAATCAACCACTAGGAATAAATCGAACAAAACATGCACAAACTTCTACACAGAAAAAGACAAATGATTATGAAGAGAAACTAATAACCCAAATTAATACAGAAATACCACAGTTAGGGACTAAAAGACATAAAAAGAGTAATGAATTCTCCTTAATGTGATCTATATATTGAATGAAATCTCAGTCAACATTCCAGTGGACCTTTTTGTGGAAACAGATTAACTGATTCCAAAATCCATATGGGAAGGTAAGGAGCCAGAAATAGCAAAGAAAAATAAAGCTGAACTAATTCCCCTGCAAGATGGACTCTTATAATGCTACATTAATTAAACATTGTGATATTGATGTAAAGATAAATAACTGTACCAATGGAACAGATAAAGAGTCCAGAAACTGATCCACACATATATGGTCATCTAATTCACAACAAGTATGCTATGATAATACAACACCACAGATCGATAAAAAAGACAGATAACCCAATAAAAAATGGGCAAAAGATTTGAATAGACCCTGCACAAAAGAAGATGTCCAAAGATCAATAAGCATATGCTAAGGAGCTCAACATCATTAATTATCAGGAAAATGAAAACTAAAACCAACGAGGTAAAAAATACACCCAGCAGAATGAATAAAGTTTTTTAAACAGGCAATATCTAGTTTGGAGAGAATATAGAGCAACTGGAATTCTCATAAATTGCTGATGGAAATGTAAGTTGGAAGAAACACTTCAGAAAACCATCTGACCGCATCTACTAAAGCTGTACAAGTGCAACCCTGTCACCCAGAAATCCCTCTGTTAGGTATATACCTAGGAAAAATCTATCCAAATTTCACTAAAAGACATGAAGGAAAATGTTTATTGTGGCACTGTTCATTATAGTCCCAAATTGGAAACAATCCAAATGTCCATCAAAAATGTTGTTGTTGTGTGCTGTTGAGTCAATTCCAACTCATAAGGACCCTATAGGACAGAGCAGAACTGCTCCATAGGGTTTCCAAGGCTGTAATCTACGAGAGCAGATCACCAGGTCTTTTCTCTGGAAGCGCGACTGGTGGGTTCAAACCACCGACCTTTTGGTTAGCAGCTGAGTGCTTAACCACTGCACTACCAGGGCTCCTTCCATCAAAAATAGGATGGACAAATATAGTCTGGTATATTTCTACAATGAAATGCAATAGGCGTAGAAAATGAATAAACACAACACAATATGAATGATATCATAGATGTTTATTAAGAGAATGAAGACAGACACAAAGAAATACGTACTGTATGATGCCACTAATAAAAATTTCTATAAAAGGGAAAATTAAATTATAGTGATATACTCAGAATAAAGGTGATGTTTGTGGGGAGGGTAAGGACTTGAAGGGGATAGTAGAAAGACTTCTGAGTTAATATTCTAAATCTGGTAATATATGGATCTTGAATTGGGTGGTGGCCACAAAAGTGTAAATATTTTGTAAATATCCACCAAGCTCTACACTTAATATTTGGGCAAATATGTTGTTGTTGTTGTTAGGTGCCGTCGAGTTGGTTCTGACTCATAGTGGCCCTGTATGTGCAACAGAACAAAATACTGCCCAGTCCTGCGCCATCCTCACAAATAGTTGCTATATTTGAACCCATTGTTGCAGCTACTGTGTCAATCCATCTCTTTGAGGGTCTTCCTCTTTTTCGCTGGGTGGTACAAATGGCTGCTAACTAAAGGTTGGGGGCTCAAGTCCACCCAGAGGCACCTCAGAAGAAAAGCCTGGTGATGTACTTCCAAAAAATCAGCCGTTGAAAATGCTATGAAACATAGTTCTATTTTGACACACATGAGGTCACTATGCGTTGTAATCAATGTGACAGCAACTGGTTATGCGTGTGTTATGCTTCAATAAAATGTTGATTAAAACTTTTTGAGAGAAATTATTTTCTAATATAGGATTCTCTATCCAGCTGAACCAGGAATTATGGGTGACTATAGAAAAAAGATATTTCAGGTTTGCATAGTCTCAAAAATCTATATATTCCTCTCTGTAACCTCTCTAGGAAGCTACTGGAAAATATGCTTTCCAAAATGATGGAGTGAATCAGGGTCTAGCAAATTTTTTCTATAAAGGACCAGATAGGAAATATTTTAGACTTTATAGGCCATGTTATCTCTGTCTCAACAACTCAGCCCTACCATTGTAGCCTAAAAGCATCTATAGACCAAATGCAAATAAATGGGCATGGCTGTACTCCAATAAAACTTTATTTATAAAAGCAGGCAGGAGCACAGAGCTTGCTGACTCTTAGAGTAAACCAAGAAAAAAAGGGCTTGAGAGATAGGAGAGAGGAAATGGGAATACCCAGGATGACGTGAAAAGGAAATCCCAAGACAGAATCTGTGTAATAAATACAGACATCAAGTAATCCATATTGGAGCAGGCCAGAGGTTTCAGAAGGAAGTAAACAAGCAAGCAAGACAAGACAATTAGTAACTCCAGGAAAACAAAAATTTAAGGAAAGAAAAAGTAATAATGGTATACTATTCAGCTCAGCTGTCCATGTATATATAAAATCAAAATAATGGAGACACTGAACGTTTATCCAACCAAAATTATGATATAACCATTGGGTAGATAGAGGCATGGTATGTGGTGGCCAGGATATGAACTAGGCTTAAATCCTCATCTTCCATAGTGGGAAGCTAATAGGTAATGCATAAAACTGAAAAGTCAACAAGTAGCTATGTTGTTGTTGTTCTTGTTAGGTGTTGTCCAGTTGGTTTCAACTCATAATGACCCTAGGAGAAACAGAACAAAACACTGCCTGGTCCTGCACCATCCTCACAAATCATTGCTATATTTGAGTCCATTGTTGCTGCCACTATGTCGATCCATCTCACTGAGGGTCTTCCTCTTTTTCTCTGACCCTCTACTTTACCAAGCATGATGTCCTTCTCTAGGGACTGGTCCCTCCTGATAACATGTCCAAAATATGTGAGACAAAGTCTCACCATCCTTGCTTCTAGGGAGCGTTCTGGTTGTACTTCTTCCAAGACAGATTTGTTCCTTCTTCTGGCAGTCCATGGTATATTCAGTGTTCTTTGCCAACACCATAATTCAAATACAATTCTTTTCCAGTCTTTCTTATTCATTGTCCAGCTTTCGGATGCATATTAAGTGATTAAAAATACCATGGCTTGGGTCAGGCACACCTTAGTCTTCAAGGTGACATCTTTGCTTTTGAACACTTTAAAGAGTCTTTTGCAGCAAATTTTCCCACTGGAATACGTCATTTGATTTCCTGACTGCCACTTCCATGGATGTCGATTATGGATCCAAGTAAAATGAAATCCTTGTCAACTTCAGTATTTTCTCTGTTTATCATGATGTTGCTTATTGGTCCTGTTGTGAGGATTTTTGTTTTCTTTATGTTGAGGTGGAATCCATACTAAAGACTGCAGTTTTCATTAGCAAGTACTTCAAGTCCTTTTCCCTTTCAGCAAGTAAGGTTGTGTCATCTGCATATTGAAGGTTGTTAATGAGTCTTCCTCTAATTCTGATGCAGTATTCTTCTTCATATAGCTCGACTCCTCGGATCATTTGCTTAGCATGCAGATTAAGTATGGTGAAAGGATAAACCCTGACACACACCTTTCCTGATTTTAAACCATGCAGTATCCCCTTCCCCACGTTCTGTTCGAAAGGTTTTCTCTTGGTCTATGTACAGGTTTCACATGAGCACAGTTAGGTGTTCTGGAATTCTCAATTCTTCACAATGTTATCCATAATTTGTTATGATCCGCACAGTCAAATACCTTTGCATAGTCAACAAAAACACAAGTAAACATCTTTCTGGTATTCTCTGCTCTCAGCCAAGATGCATCTGACATCAACAATGATATCCCTCTTTCCATATTGTCTTCTGAATCCAGCTTGAATTTCTGGCAGTTCCCTGTAGATTTTTGAATTATCTTCAGCAAAATTTTACTTGCATGTGATATTGTTTGATAATTTTCCCATTCCATTGGATCACCTTTCTTAGAATGGTCACAGATATAGGTCTCTTCCAGTCAGTTGGCCAGATAACTGTCTTCCAAATTTCTTGGCATAGACGAGTGATCACTTTCAGTGTTGCATGCGTTCATTGAAACATCTCAACTGATATTCTATCAGTTCCTGGAGGCTTGTTTTTTGCCATTGCCTTCAGTGCAGCTTGGACTTCTTCCTTCAATGCCATGGGTTCTTGATCATATGCTACCTCCTGAAATGTTTGTACCTCGACCAGTTCTTTTTGGTAGAGTGATTCTGTGTATTCCTTCCATCTTCTTTTGATGCTTCCTGTGTCTTTCAATATTTTGCCTATAGAATCCTTCAATACTGCAACTCAAGGCTTGAATTTTTTCTTCAGTTTTTTCAGCTTGAGAAATGCTGAGCATGTTCTTCCCTTTTGGTTTTCTGTCTCCAGGTCTTTTCACATTTCATTATAATACTTTACTTTCTCTTCTTGAGCTGCCATTTGAAATCAGCTGTTTAGCTCTTTTACTTCCTCATTTCTTCCATTCTTTTTAGCTACTCTACATTCAAGAGCAAGTTTCAGAGTTTCTTCTGACATCCATTTTGGTCTTTTCTTTCTTTCCTGTCTTTTTAATGACCTTTTGCTTTCTTCATGGATGATGTCCTTTATTTCATCCCACGACTCGTCTGGTCTTTGGTCATTAGTGTTCAATGTATCAAATCTATTCTTGAGATGGTCTCTAAATTGAGGTGGGATATACTCAAGATCATACTTCGGCTGTTGTGGAATTGTTTTAATTTTTTTCAGCTTCAACTTGAATTTGCATATGAGCAATTGATGCTGTGTTTCACATTCGGCCCCTGGCCTTGCTCTGACTGATGGTACTGAGCTTCTCCATTATCTTTTTTCACAGATGTAGTCAGTTTGATTCCTGTGTATTCCATTTGGTGAGGTTTATATGTATAGTCACCATTTATGTTCTTGAAAAAAGGTATTTGAATTAATATGTCATTAGTCTTCCTAAATTCTATGATGCCATCTCCAGTGTCATTTCTATCACCAAGGCCACATTTTCCAACCATGATCCTTTTCTTCTTTGTTTTCAGTTTTTGCATTCCAATCACCAGTAATTATCAATGCATCCTGATTGCACGTTTGATCAATTTCAGACTGCAGAAGTTGGTAAAAATCTTCATCTTTGACATTAGTGGTTGGTGTGTAAATTTGAAAAATAGTTGTATTGACTGGTCTTCCTTGTAGAAGTATGGATATTATCACTGATAGGGTTGTACTTCAACATGGATCTTGAAATGTCCTTTTTGATGATGAATGCAACGTCATTCCTCTTCAACTTATCATTCCTGGCATAGTAGACCATATCACTGTCCAATTCAAAATGGCCAATAATCAGTCCATTTCAGCTCACTAATGCCTAGGATATCGATGTTTATGCATTACATTTCATTTTTACAACTTCCAATTTTCCTAGATTCATACTCGTACATTCCATGTTCTGATTATCAGTGGATGTTTGCAGCTGTTTCTTCTCATTTTGAGTCATGCCATATCGGCTAATGGAGCTCACAAAAGCTTTACTCCATCCATGTCATTAAGGTCGGCTGTACTTTGAGGAAGCAGCTTTTCCCCAGCGTATTTTGGATGCCTTTCAGCCTGAGGGGCTCATCTTTCAACACCATGTCAAACAATGTTCCACTTTTATTCATAAGGTTTTCACTGGTCAGTTTTTTCAGAAGTAGACCCCAGGTCCGTTTTCCTAGTCTGTCTTAGTCTGGAAGCTTGGCTGAAACCTGTCCACCACGGGTGACGCTGCCGGTATTTGAAATACCGGTAGCATAGCTTCCAGCATCACAACAACACAAAAGCCACCACAGTAGGACAAACTGACAGGGGAGTGGTGAATAACTCACAGGAAGTAAGAACATCTTGGTAAATTAAGTTTTACATACAAACAATCGTGCTAGTTTATATTTCACATAATTTTATATACATTTAACCCAACTACTACTTCCAATGATAGATTGGGAACTCTTTATTTTCTCTATAACAAATTAAAAACTAATCCCAAGTTGGTTAAATCAAACGTATAGTGGCACAAGTTGAAATAAAGCTCAGGTGTCTTAACTCTTGATTTTGGTCTATCTCCACCTCCAAATGTAACAGGAGGTAAGAGCTATGTTTGTCCAATTCAGCGTTTTATCCAATGCAGCATTTTACCCAATGCCTTGCCTAGTGCCTGGAACATAGTTGGTGCTCAGTGAATATTTGTGGAAGGAAAGAAGGGAGAGAGGGGGGAAGCAAGGGGAGGAGAGAAGGAAGGAAGGAAAGAAGGAAGGAAAGCTATTTGCAGGGTAAATATCCAATCTATGGTGATTCAACCCTAAAAAATGTCTTCTCTCCATTTTTCTCTGCTTTCTCCTTATCCTTTAACAGGTGAATTTTATCAAGTTTAAAATATGGCATCAATTTGTGGTTCAGTTGCTACTTTGTCTTTTCCCTCGTTCCCTCTCTTATTCACACCCAGAGAAGTCATCTGATTTTGAAGGAGCTTTAAGCCCTGTATTCTCCAGACAAATAATCTGGAAGTATCTAGGATTCCTGCCACTTGATCCTCATCACTGATGGCATTTTTAAAAGTTCTAATCTCTGGAATTCTAAAACTGCGCATTACAGCAACCACAGTTTGGCCATTTCAGCTATCTGGTTGGTTGGTGTTTTGATTGCATTTGTTGGTGTGATCTTGGGGTTGTTGTATGCTTGCTGTCTGTAGCTTTCTGTAACAATCCAATCCTTCTGTTTTGACCCCTGCAAACTCAAAAGTCTTTTTATAGTGTAAATGGCACCTGAGTAAACCTGGTGTCTTGTAATGTGTGGCAGGCTACTACTTCAAAGAAAGGGTTGAAATCACGGTTACTGTTCAAATTTCCAGAAGAGCTTCTCAAGTGTCTAGTTCATGATTTTTCAGGGAGGTTTTAAGGTCTTCCCACCTTTTTACCACACCATTATTCTTTTTATTGTCTTCTTTTTTGTTGTTCTTTCTCACATACTCTATAATCTGAAAACTTCAGGTTCCCTTAACTCTTTTACTGTGGAGCCCTGGTGGCAAAACGGTTAAGAGATCAGCTGCTGACCATAAGGTCAGCAGTTCGAATCCACCAGCTGCTCCTTGGAAACCCTATAGAGCAGTTCTACTCTGTCCTATAGGTTTGCTATGAGTTGGATTCGACTTGATGGCAACAGGTTTGAGTTTCTTTTTTCTTTTGGTTTTTCACTACAACTAAGGGAAAATTTGCCTGGTTTGATAGAAATGTGTGGTTACCAGTTTCCAATAGTCAGCAACAGCCCACATCTTCTATTTTGTAATCAGTTACAGGCTGCAAAGATGAGTTTGCATGCATTCTAAGAATAGCATTTTGTCTAATAATCTAAACTCAGATCTATTTATCTATGCCATGAGTATACATATGGAGAAATCAGGAGATGAACTCATGGCAAAATGTAATTTTCTTGTAATGCTAAAATTCTAGCAATGTACCTTTTATATTCCATATTATTGATATCACAAATGAGCTGAAATGAGATTTAATGATCAAAAGTAAGAGGATTAAAAACTCTCATGGTTTAGTTCTATTATGCTGGTATTAATATTTAATGGAAAATGAGACATGCTTTGTTTTATGAAACAGTAAGCCAAGTCCTGAATAGATAAAACTCTGAAGGTAGAATGAAGGGTGAAGCACGAGTGGATTGCAGAAGGGATCAGTGACCTTGTAAAATATGGGATTTCTGAAGAAAACAGAAAAGCATTTGCAATAGGGGTGAAAAATGATTTAGAAAAACAGCAAATGTCTTCTTTCCCACCTGATGCCTACAATGTCTCTCCCACGCAAGAAATGGTTCTGAAGCTCCCACAGGCATCAGATTAAAGAGGTCTTTTTTTCATTCCGATGGAAAGCTTCTCATCACTCAGAGAGATTCATGTTCTGGTTACTTCCTCTCTCCCACTATCAATCATTCCACTTTGTCTGCAAACAAGGATGGCCTCAGGTGAAGACTGATGTGTTTGCTGTCTGACTAAGGTGTCAGTACTTATCATTCTTATTTACATGGGAGTTGCATAAACTTGTACCAGATCCCTGAATTCTGGGGTGAAACAGAAGTATCAAAACTTATGGTTTGTGAGAATTAAGCTTGGGCAAAATAAGAAGCAGAGTCCCCGGGTGGTGCAAGCGATTAACACGCTCAGCTTCTAACTGAAACATTGGTGGTTCCAGACCACCTAGAAGCACCTCAGAAGAAAGTCCTGGCAATCTACTTCTGAAAGATAAGCCACTGAAAACCTTATGGAGCATGGTTCTACTCTGACACACATGGGGTTGCCATGAGTGGGTGGCAATGGCAACAGGTAAATAAGCAGCAAGTCCATTATCCCTGACAAAAAGAGAAAAGGGAACAAATATAACCAATGGCCCACGACGTGCAGGCACCTTACACAGATGGGCTAACTTAGTGCTCACAGCAAAGCACGCCCACTGCAGGGAAGAAGTAACTGCTGTTGTCTCTCATGACAGAAAAGAAAATTGAGGTTCAGAGAATGGTGTAATGTACCCAGTTTCACACAGTTAGGGAACCCCTGTCCACAGATGCCTGATTCTGGACTCCATAATCCTTCCACCTCACCACTTCTTCCCACAGAGAAGGTGTTGCCCAACCCCTTCCTCCTCCCCAAACAAACAAACGAAGGAGTTTCAGATGCATTCATAGACGTACAACTTTATATCACAAGTATTAAGGGAACCAGGCTCCTGGGAGGAACTTCAAATATGTTACCTTTTAGAGACAAAACCCCATCCTGGGTGGCTTACGGACAGCACAGGGCCCTCAGGGTGCTATCCCTGCCAACAGTCCCTTCCTAGAATCCCCTGACCTACTGGGGGTCAGGGGATTTGCTGAAGGAGTAGCACTAGGAAGCCATGTTCTGGACCACATTCCCCTCCTCCCACCCGGAAACAGCCAGTCTAGAGTTTCAGACCAGACCCAAGGAGCCAATCAAAGGCCTGGACCATGACATAAGAGGCAGCCTGTGTCAGGTTTCAGGGAGTTAGATACTAAATGACTAGAACCCAAACCAACCAGCTGCCATCGAGTCGACCCCAACTCATGGTGATTCCATGAGTTGCAGAGTAAGACTGTGCTCCACAGGGTTCTTAATGGCTTTAATCTTTATGATCAAGAACTGATGGTACTGAAGGAAGAAGTCTAAGCTGCACTGAAGGCATTGGCAAAAAACAAACCTCCAGGAATTGACAGAATACCAATTGAGATGTTTCAACAAGTGGATGCAACTCTGGAAGAGCTCACTTGTCTATGCCAAGAAATTTGGAAGACAGCTACCTGGCCAACTGACTGGACGAGATCCATATTTGTGCCCATTTCAAAGAAAGGTGATCTAACAGAATGCAGAAATTGTCGAATAATATCACACGCAAATAAAATTCCCTGAAGATAATACAAAAATGTTTGCAGCAGTACAGCCACAGGAAACTTCAAGAATTCAAGCCAGATTCAGAAGAGGACATGGAACGAGGGATGTCGTTGATGACGTCAGATGGATCATGGCTGAAAGCAGAGAATAACAGAAAGATGTTTACCTGTGTTTTATTGACTATGCAAAGGCATTTGACTGTGTGGATCGTAACAAATTATGAATAACATTGCAAAGAATGGTGTCATGGTTTGAATTATGTCCCCCAAAAAATGTGTGTATCAATTTGGTTGGGCCATGATTCCCAGTATCATATGACTGTCTACCACTTTGTGATATGATGTGATTTCCCTATGTGTTGTATAGTCTATCACTATCATGTAATAAGACGGATTAGCAGCAGTTATATCGATGTGGTCTGCAAGATTAGATAGTGTCTTAAGCGAATCTCTTCAGCGATATAAAAGACAGAAACAAGCAGAGAGTCATGGGAACATCATACACCAAGAAAGCAACGTCAGGAGCAGAGCGCGTCCTTTGGACCCAGGGTTCTTGCTTGCTTGGAGAAGCTCCTAGTCCAGGGGAAGATTGATGACAAGGACCTTCCTCCAGAGCCAACAGAGAAAGCCTTGCCCTGGAGTTGATGCCCTAAATTTGGATTTGTAGCCTACTAGACTGTGAGAAAATAAATTTCTGTTTATTAAAGACATCCACTTGTGGTACTTCTGTTACAGCAGCACTAGATGACCAAGACAGAATTTAGATGACTAAGACAAATGGGAACTCCAGAACACTTCATTGTGTTCATGTGAAACCTGTATATAAACAAAGAGGCAGTCATTCAAACAGAACAAGGGGGTACTGCATGGTTTAAAATCAGGAAAGATGTGAGTCGGGGTTTACCCTTTCATCATATTTACTCAATCTGTACGCTGAGCAAATAATCCAAGGAGCTGGACTATATGAAGATGAATACTGCACCGGGATTAGAGGAAGACTCATTAACAACCTGCAGAATGCAGATGACATGACCTTGCTTGCTAAAAGTGAAGAGGACTTGAAGCACTTACTGATGAGGACCACAGCCTTCAGTATGGATCACATCTCAACATAATAAAAACAAAAATCTTCACAACTGGACCAATAAGCAACATCATGATAAACAGAGAAAATATTGAAGATGTCAGGATTTCATTTTACTTGGATCCACAGTTGATGCCAACAGAAGCAGCAGTCAAGAAATCAAATGACATACTGCAGTGGGCAAATCTGCTGCAAAAGACCTCTTTAAGGTGTTAAGAAGCAAAGGTATCACTTTGAGGACTATGGCCTGACCCAAGCCACAGTATTTTCAATTGTCTCATGTGCATGCAAAAGCTGGACAACAAACAAGGAAGACTGAAGAAGAATTGATGCATTTGAATTATGATGTTGGTGAAGAATATTGAATGTACCGTGGACTACCAGAAGAATGGACAAATCTGTTTTGGAAGAAGTACAGCCAGAATGCTCCTTAGAAACAAGGATGGTGGCACTTTGTCTCACGTACTTTGGACATGTTATCAGGAGGGACCAGTCCCTGGAGAAGGACATCATGCTTGGTAAAACAAAGGGTCAATAAAAAAGAGGAAGACCTTCCACCAGATGGATTGACACAGTGGCTGCAACAATGGTTTCAGACACAGCAACAATTGTGAAGATGGTGCAAGACTGGGCAGCATTTCATTCTGTTTTACGTAGGGTCACTATGAGTAGGAAACAACTTGACGGCACCTAACAACAACAACAAACTCTACAAAAGGAGATCTCCAGGCCTTTCTTCTGAGGTGCCTCTGGATGGGTTCAAACCACCAACCTTTCAATTAGTAGCCGACTGCTTAACCAGGAAGAGATTCTCTCATTTGGCTGGTTCCAGTACACAAGGTGATCCCAATCATGTTAAATTCTCCGAGGAGTCACTCATGCAATCTAAAATATTAAGCAGATCTCAGAAACATTCTCTCATCTTCTTTCCTTCCTTTTTTCCTGTAAAAAAACATTTATGGGTCATTCAGTCTGTACTTGGTATTTTGCAAGGGATAGTGATTTTATATATAAAAAGGGCGTGGTTTATGATCTCAAAAAGATTTCGACATGACCAACAAGATAAACCATTTAACAGTGTGAATTAGTTGCCATTGATCAAGTTGATTCCGACTCATAGCAACCCTATAGGACAGACTAGAACCGCTCCATAAGGTTTCCAGGGAGCGACTGGTGGATTCGAACTGCCGACCTTTCGGTTAGCAGCCGTAGCTCTTAACCACTGCCCCACCAAGGCTCCAACAATGTGAATACAGGGTGATATATGTTGCTATAGATGCATAGGCAGGTATACTGGCGTCTGAGGAAGGACACTGGAAATGAAGGCTTCCCAGAGGATGGAATCTGAACTGTCTTAAAAGACTATTAGGTCATTTTCCTGCCTGTACATCCCTGGTGATGCATGGAACACAGTGAAATTGTAGTAACTTTCAGGGCTGAAAGGCACCCAGGTAGCGAGTTTCCTGATTCATGGATCTTTGATTATGTCAGTAAGTGGACAAATTAGCCAACCCTGAGGACATCCTAGGAACCCTGGTGGCATAGTAGTTAAAGCCCTTGGCTGCTAACCGAAATGTCAGTGGTTCAGACCATGGGAGAAAGATGTGGCAGTCTGCTTCCATAGAGATGATAGCCTTGGAAACCCTATGGGGCAGTTCTACTCTGTCCTATAGGGTCACTACTAATCAGAACAGACTCAGTAGCAGTGGGTTTGGTATGGTTTTTTGGAGGACCTCCTACCTCCAAAAATCTTGTCAGGTGAGATAATAAATTCCTTATTGTTTAACCAGTTGAGGTTTTCTGTTCCACATAGCTGAAGGAATCCTACCTTATTTAGGACAGAAAAAATGAGCACATGTAAACACTCCGAGCTCCCTGCATAATAAATGCCAGTGTTCAGGAACATTTGTCTGTATATCCTTTTGGTAAGTGCAAAAATTTCAGTACCAATAAATGCAAAGTGATCGACTCCTATGGGAAACAATTAGAAAAAGAGAGCTGAGGTTGAGAGGTAAAAGCAATGTGCCCTATTAAAGAGGCTTTTGAAACGAAGCCTGGAAAAGATAAGTGAAAATGAGCAAAAGAAAATACTCAGATTGTACTCCTTTTTCTGTCAAAGGAAAATAATGGGGATGAGTGCATGAGATGCTGAGAGTATATATTTTACAACAAAATTGTCACTGACAGAACAAAGAATTGACAATGCTGTTCATTAATAATAATAATTACCAAGAACCACAGCTCTGGGCCAGGCCCTGCTGGGCACTTACTTCACACTAATCATTTCATTAAATCCTTGCAATAGGCACATGAATTAGGTACTACTATTTCCTCCGTTTTAAAAAGCATTGCCATCAAGTCACTTCTGACTCATGGTGACTCCACGTGTGTAAGAGTAGAACTGTGCTCCACAGGTTTTCAATGGCTTATTTTTTTGGAATTAGATTGCCAGGTCTTTATCCCAATGCACTTCTTGGTGGACTCAAACATTCAACCTTTTGGTTAACGGCCAAATGCATTAAAAGTGTGCACCACAAAGAGACTCCTTCTCCATTTTACTGACAAGAAAAGTAAGTCTCCAGGAGGTAAAGTCCTTGACCAAGGAAGCCCAGGTGGTTGGTGAAGTTGCCAGGATTAGAACCTGAATAGCCTGATGCAGGACAATGTGTCATGCCTAGGAGATGGAACTTGAGGAATATCTACAAAGTCAGCAACGCTGAGAGTATTAGAAAATAGTCAAGGCTATTCCCACATCAAATATCAAAGTACTAGGCCTCCAGAGGGGACCCAAGAAGCAGGAATCAATATTCTGACTCATAACATCAGAAAATCGTTGAATGTTTTGATGGAAGACCAAACACACAGGTAAGACTGTCTGACAAATATCTGACATTATGCATATTACCTGCATCAGAACAAAACAATCGACAAACTTCTCATTGAAATTCCTGGGATGAGGCTCCCAGCATTTCTAGAAAGTAAGAAATGGTAGGAAAGTAATCTTACAGAACTGTTTGTGACTCATGTAAAATGTGAAATGTCATTTGTCATCTTTTTCAACATTCTGTCTTTTTAGTGACCATAATATTTATGAGGACTCATCTCAGTCAACTCAATGTTTTTCCCTGACTTTTAAGTATGTCAGTTGCTAATATTTTCACCAACAATTTTTCACTAATATAGCCTTTCCTAGTTGGGGATGGGCTATGGTACACCTAAGTAAAACAAAATAAACAGGAACCACATCTCTAGAGATGGAGTACTGTAAGTGTTATGAAGGCAGGAATTACTAGATAGATTAAACTAGCAGGAGACTTGTAAAATTATTTTCATAAAGACACCTGTTGAAGGTGAAGTGAAGATCAACAAACCCAAGGAATTGTCTGAAACAGCTGTGAATTTAACCTGCTGAGAGAATTAAACAAAAACACAGAAACAGTGATGTCATTCAGGTAAGGAGTTTGGGGATGTGACTTGCTCGTATCTGGGAATGCCACACCTCATGATAAACAGGAGATGCAGACATTTCCCTTGGTTTTCATTGCTGAAAAAAAGATGTTTTTCAATGTCATAAATAAGAGACATATGATGTTATTCAGTTTAATGTTATATCAACATAAATCACATGGCCTGAAAATGAGCTTCACATTTTTATTAATTTCTGATTCATTTAGTCAAAGGGAAAAAGCGGAGCTAATAAAACTGGGAAAATACACTTGCTTATTTTTTTCTCACTTCACATTTTTTAGTGATTCAGTTAAATTCCCAGGATGTGTGTCTTTGACATTGCACCCAGCAAAGCACAATATAAACACTTTTCTCAAAGCTGAGCCAAGAATGTCAATGAAGAAACCTGCTTTTCTAATCTTAAAGTGTTGTTGCTGTGTACTGTTAAGTCAATTCTGACTCACATGAAAGAGAGAGGAATCCAAATACTGGAACATTAACTTTTAATTAGATTCAGACTCATCTACTTATCTGACGTGTTGCAGTGAATGTCAATCTTAAAGTTATAAAACTTAAAAAATGATAACTATTTTACTAAAATAACCTGTAGCATTTTTGTAATACTTCATAGTTTTCAAAGGACTTTAACATTGATGGTCCCTGGTTTTCACACTCAAAATATGCTAATAGGTAGCCAGCATAATTATTATGATCCCCATGATAGAGAAGAGAAATCTGAGGGGCAAAGACAATGAGTAATTATCCAAATTCACACAGCAAATAAATGCCACAGCCAAGAAAAGAATCCATATCTCTAGACTTCCATTCAGGTGTGCCTTCTTCTCTAAAATATATCTAGGATAGTGGCAGGGGATGGGGGGAGGGGAAACGTTTCAATTATGATTAAGATAAGGAAAACAAAATTGGATGGACAGGTTGATAGACTGAGCTTGAAGGTTAATAAACTATAGACAAAGAAATCAGTCAACCTCTATTCCACATCAAACTTTTCAGTCTAGTGTTCAGATCTTTAAACTGGGTAGAAACAATATAAATAAGAGGAACTCCAAATCAAGTTAGGAGTTAATAAAGGAAAAGTAGGCAAGTCTTACGGCTGAGGTCACTGGTAAGAGAGATCCAAAAGGTCTTTGAACCTGTTGGCAATGTTTGAGGAACTAGGGATATAAGGAATTGTGCTGTATATGGACAGTTTTGGAATACTAATTTTAAAAAAAGGAAGTAGAAGGGATTCTCAAACATTGGTTGGTGACTTTAAAGTGCATCCTATCAAGATTACAGGATTACGTACTTAAGGATTGTTTATGCACTTCATCAACTAGAAATCCCTTGAAGATGGGGATTATTTCATCTTCCCAGGATATACCACAATGACTTAGACATCATAGGCAATCGATAAATATTTACTGACCTGACTTGAATATAGAAAATGAAGTTGCAATCATAAGCCCATATGGATTTACTAAGAAAGAACAGCAATACCTCATGAATTTTGATACAATTCCTAAACTGGTAGATCAATCTGTGTACCTGAATTTTAGTAAGACATTGAACAAGTACCTCACATCTCTAGAGATAAGATTGGAAGGATAGTTTTGAGGTGGTTTAGTTATGTGGATTAGTAACTGGTTGAAATGCATACTCAGACAGTGAGGAAAAATTGATTAATATAAACATGATAACTTCTACCTCCCAGTATGGTGAGTAGTGTCTGGAGTCTTAAAAGATTACGAGTGGCCACCTAACACACAACTATTGGTCTTTATTCATCTGGGACAAAAGAGAGAGAGTGAAATCTGAGAATCAGAGAAGGAACTGGACTATAGGACTAATTGTCTCCATGAACCACTGCCTCCTCCATCTTGAGACCAGAAGAAGCAGATGATGCCCAGCTACCACTGAACATTCTAATCAGGAACACAATAGATGAATTGTGATGAAAAGGGAGAAAAATGTGGAACAGAACTTCAAATTCTTAAAGAATCCAGACTTACTGTACCTATTGAGGCTAGAGGAGTCCCACAGGCTATGGTCCTGAGTTGCTCTTCAAATCTTGAATTGAAACTATTCCCTGAAATCATCTTTAAACTAATTAACAGTTTAGAACAAAGAGTAAAAATCGTCATTCTTGAATATTGTGTTTAAAAAAAAAAAAAAAAGCTATATAAGACCAAAGGGTCAACAGCTATTTTAAAGCACAGGTGAGAAGATTGAGGGGCAGGGAGGTTAAGTAAATGGAAGTGAAACAACTAGAACAGAAATAATGAGAATGTTGACACAATGTGAAGAATGTAAGCATGTCACTGATCATTATGTCTAGAAGCTGTGGAATAGGAGTGGTTTGCTGGGTATATTTTTACCGAAATAAATAAATAAATATACATAGACACATACATACGAACATACACACACATATACAAATATATATGTGTTGTTGTTAAGTGCCATAGAGTTGATTCCAAATCATAACTGATAGTGACCTCATACACACACATGCACACACACACACACATATATACGTATATATAAACATGATATGAGTGAATGAGGCCTCCAGAGACATGTGTTCAGTCCTATTTTTTTTCTAACATTTCATCCTTTACGCCAATGAGAATATTGTAGATGATTTCTGGTCTAGATATTGCAGTAAATTTAAATAGTCAATGTACCACTCTTGAGTAATGGATAAAATATAAAAAGAGACAATAAAGAATACAAAGCCAAACTAAAAAAAGATAAATATTTCCATGGACCAAAAATAGACAGTAATGCAGGAGAAAATGTATGGATTGGCCTGAAGGACTCTGAGCCTAGAAACGAACCATTTTTTCTTTGATTCCTGTAAAGTAATAAGGAAAAGTTTTCCACTAGGAAAGAACCAGAGCTAGGCTCAATATTGGAATCTACTGTCTAGGATGGAAAACTGTGGTCCTTGAGAGGCAGCAGACACAAATACTACCTCAAACCCCAAACATACTGATTCCATGTATTAGTCATAATATCATGGATATGCAATTCCAAATTTATATAAGACCTGGGTTTTTACTAGGGACATAAGGGTGTGAGATAAAGCAACAACAAAATCTTAGAAAAGAAAGAGTACAGGGAGAGACAAGAAGGAAAAAAATATCTCCTACTCAAAATGAGCTTGAAAACCATATTTTCAAAGCAAAATGTAATGCTAATAACGGGAGCCAACAAAAACAATAAAACATGAAATCACTCCAATAAAATTAATTTGAAGTTGTCTAATAAAGAGTTTACTGAGTACGCATGTGATGCTCCAAGAGTTAAGTGAAGGAATAGCAAACAATAGATGAACAATAAATTATGAAATAAAGACAGAGAGATCATCGATTAATGATAGTAGCTGAGAAAGATCTTACTGGACCAACTTTATCACTAATAGCAATTACAAACACTGGATATAAAGCAAAGACAGCAATATGAAGGCACTGGAGACTGAACAGAAATAAGCAGATCCTGGTCGGGAGCCCACATTCACAGAAGGGGAGTTACGCAGATTCCTGTGCTTCCTGTTTTTACTGTGTTTAGTCTGTGGGTAGGTGCAGTCAGAGAGGCATAGGGTATGCAGGCAGAAAAACCATAATATACAGGCCAGTGAACCAGAGGACAGAATCTGGAGCAACTGTGGCTGATGGGGGTAGGGAGGTGGGGAGTAGAAACCTAAAAGGGAAAGAGTCAGAAAGGAGGTCTCTAATTTCCTTCTGCCCACATCTCTGGCTGACCACCTGAAGTACACATCCATGGAGCAGACTAAAAGCGGCTCAGCTAGAAACAAAATTGCTGACCTAAAATTGGAGCTACCACACAAGAAGTAGTGTGCATTTTGAGCTCAACCAAATTAATTACTTGCTAAAACAAAGAAACAACACTCATCAGAGAAAAATAATTTATTTCTGAGTCTCTGCACTTACCGTTCATAGTATCTGGGATACAAACCAAAATTACCCAACGTACTAACAATCAGGAAAATAGGATGAACTCTTAAAAAAAAAAAAAAAAAAAAAGGAAAGGAAATCAACAGACATCAGAAGAATAAGATACTGCCAGAACCATCTCCCACAAATAACAATTATATACTATGGATATAATAATTTTTTAAAAAGATCACCTGAAGGCACTTGAAAATACTATCAACCTTCTTGACATAATTGATGCTGATAAAACACTACACCTAACAGCAAATGCACATTTTTCAAGTACACATAGTATGTTCAACACAGTAACCTTTGCTGGGTCATAAACTAAGTCTCAAGAAATTTACAAAGATTAAAATCTTACAGGTTATTGTCTTAGTTATCTAGTGCGGCTATAACAGAAACACCACAAGTGGATGGGTTTAACGAAGAGAAATTTTTATTTCCTCATAGTTAAAGTGGGCTGAAAGTCCAAACTGAGGGCGTCAGCTCCAGGAGAAGGCATTTTCTCTCCGTCGGCCTCCTTCTCTTCAGTGTTCCCCAGGACTAGGAGCTTCTCTGCGCAGGGACCCCAGTCCAAAGGACGTGCTCTGCTCCCGACGCTGCTTTCTTGATGGTATGAGGTTCCCCTGTCTCTCTACTCACTTCTGTCCTTTATATCTCAAGAAATTGCCTCAGGACACAATCCAATCTTGTAGATTGAGTCCTGCCTTACTAACCCAACTGCCACCCATCCTCCCTCATTAACATCATAGAGGCAGGATTTATAACACATAGGAAAATCACACAGTACCAGGAATCATGGCCCAGACAAATTGACACACATGTTTTTTGGGGGACATAATTCAATCCATGACAGTTATGTTCTCTTACCACAATAGAAGTAAATTAAAAATTGATAACTCTAAGCTATCCAGGAAGTCCCCAAATATTTAGAAATTAAACGACACACTTCTAAATAATCCATGAGTCAAAGAAGAAACCACAAGGGGAATTAGAAAATATTCTGAACTAAATAATAATGAAATGCATTATATCAAAATTTGTATAATTTAAAAGAAAGCCTTGAGAGGTGGTCCAAGATGTCAGAGTAGTCAGATGCTTCACAACGTTCCTCTTACAACAAAGACTTGAGAAAACAAGTGAATCATATATAGATGACAACTTTGGAACCCTGAGCATCAAAGACAAGGCTGAAGAATTAAACAAAGTGCCAAGTGGAAAGAGAGACAGTACAAAAACGGCAGACACAGAGAATCAGGGATTGCCAGCACCCTGCTAGCCAAACCTGCACAGCACGACCATATTGAGAGAAAGCAAGCAGCATTCTCAGCCAAAACCCCAATCACCTGGTGCATCCAAGCAGGAATGACTGTGCATTCACATTCAGAGCCAGGTAGGAGTGCTTACTGTCCTGCAAAAGTTAAGTGCACACACCTCACCCACTGGGTCCACCTCAGCACCCTGTGCCAGAGGCCACAGGCCTGTGGGGCCCCTCATCCTCCTTGCCCATCACTCCTCCTCACAACAATCACAGTCCAACAGCACCCATCACCACTCTGCCCTCTAAGTGAGGAACCCAGGGACTGAAGATGCCTACCCCTCCACTCAACCACTTGTGCCAGGGGCCCGCAGACCTGCAGCACCTCCGACTCCCTCCAGCCACCTGTGCTGTGGACCTGAGGACTGCTGGTGCCTTTCTACTCCTTCCAGACACCCAAGCTTGGACCTTGAAGGCCAGTGGTGCCTCCTACTCCCTCCACCCACCTGTGCTGGGGGCCTGAGGGCTGACAGTGCCTCCTACTCCCTCCAGCCACCTGTGCCAGAGACCTGATGGCCAGTGGTGGCTCCTACTTTCTACAGCCACCTGTGCTGGGGCATGAGGACTAGCTGCTCAACATTCCCTATAATGCACTCTACCAGATGAGGCATGCCCTCCAACCAAGTGTCTGTAGACAGGCAAAAATTCCCCTGCCTCAACCCCCCACATTGCCCCACCTACAACCAGAGGCTTGTGCCCAATCCGAACACCCCCACACACAGCTCTGCCCACCTGAGACCATCAGTGAGAGTTTCCACACCACCCACCTGGTAACTGAAAACTCAGGCACCCTTACCCCAACCACCTGGCATTCAACAGAGCAAACACACGTGGTCCAAACCAGTGGCCAGGGATAACAACCTCTGCACCCATATCCAGGTAAACAGCCAGATACATTGCCTCACCAGAAACTCCAGCTACATCCTCAGCAGCCCCTCAAGACCAGCAAAGAGACCCCTGCTCACACACCCAGTCATTGCCCCATCCACATGGAGACAAGAGGTGAGAGCTTCAATGAGGCCAGATTAGCAAACAGAGGACCAGTAGCACACACGCTCAGCCTACTCAGATATATCAAAACAAAACAAAAATTCAGGATGCAGCATACAAACATACAATGAATCAACAAATATAATAACTTCTTGATGCCTCAGAGACAACAGACAATATTAAATCACATAAAGAAGCAGGACAAGGTAGCTCCAGCAAGTGCCCAAAATGAAGAACCAGAAAACCTTCTGGATGAAGAAACAGCAATGAAATTACCTGATAAGGAATCTAGAAGACTAACATACATGGCTCTCCAAGAGATAAAGGAAAACACAAACAAAACCAAGGAAAACATAGACAAAGCAATAGAAGAATTTGGCAAAACAAAATAAGAAAAAAAGTAAAATAAACAGACATTAGAAACCATAGAAAAACAGCAACTAGAAATCCAAAAGATTAACAATAAAATTTCAGAAATACACAATTTAATGGAAGGATATGGAAGCAGAATCAAAACAATGGAAGACAAAATCAACTAATTTGAAGACAAATCCCTTGACACCAGTTTCTTTAAGGAAAAATCAAAAAAAAGAATGAAGAAAACCTAAGAATTATGTGGGACACCATCAAGAGGAAAAATATTGTGCATAATCAGAGTTCCAAAACAGGGACGAGTAATGGAAAACACAGAGAGAACTGTCAAATATTTGCTGGAAGAAAACTTCCCTAATATCATGAAAGATGAGAAGATATCCATCCAAGAAGGTCAATAAGGTCCAAGCAGGATAGACTCCAAAAGAAAATCATTGTCTTAGTTATCTAGTGCTGCTATAGCAGAAATACTACAAGTGGATGGTTTTAACAAACAGAAATTTATCCTCACACAGTTTAGGAGAATAGAAGTAGATATTCAGGGTGCCAGCTCTACAGGAAGGCTTTTTCTCTGTGTTGTCAATCTTCCCCTGGGTCTAGGAGTTTCTCAACTCAGGGACCCCTAGGTCTAAAGGATGTGCTCCGCTCCTGGCTCTTCCTTCTTGGTGGTAGGAGGTCCCTCTCCTCTCTGCTTGCTTCATTATTTTATATCTCAAAAGAGATTGACTTAAGATACAACCTAATCCTGTAGATTGTGTCCTGCCTCATTAACACAGCTGCCTCTAATCCTGCCTTATTAACATCAGAGAGGTTAGGATTTAAAACACATAGGATAATTGCATCAGATCACAAAAATGGGAATCATGGCCTAGCCAAGTTGACAGACATTTTTAGGGGCTACAATTCAATCCATAACAGTCACCAAGACACATCATAATCAAACTTGCCAAAACCAAAGACAAAGAAAGAATCCAGAGAGAAGCTAAAGGTCAACCACAAAGGGGAACCAATAAGACTAAGCTCTGATTACTCAGTAGAAACCATGCAGTTAAGAAGGCAATGGGGTGATATATATATATAAAACCTTGAAAGAAAAAAAATTGCCACCCAAGAAGTATATAGCCAACAAAATTGTTTCTCAAATACGTTGGCAAAATTAGGACATATCCAGATAACAGAAATTAAGGAAATTTGTAAAAACCAGACTAAACTTACAAGAAATATTAAAAGGAATCCTTCAGATAGAGAACGAACATCAGACATCAAACTGGGATTATAACACAGGAGAGCATCAGCCTGACACCAACACAGAAAAAGAACTCTCAAAAATAAAACAAAGCTAAAAGACTGAAAACAGGGAACTAGAGATATCAATCTGTAAAGGCCAACAATGTTAAAAAAAAAAAAAAAAAAGGGAATAAATAGGGCAGTTATAGAACTTTCATATGGAAAGGAAGTTAAGGCAATAAAGACTGGTTTAAATTTAGCAAGATAAAGACAAATTTCAAGGTAACCACAAAGAAAGTTAACAAACCTACTCATCAAAATAAAAAAGAAGAAAAACATAAACACTCAGCAAACAGAAAATCAACAATAAAGGAAATTAAAAGAAAATCCACAAACAAAAAGAACTCAATGCAGAAAATTAATTGGAAAAAAGAAATTGTCAACATCACAAAAAAAGTACAACAAAATGACAGCAGTAACTCATACCTATCAATAATCACACTGAATGTAAATGACTTAAATGCACCATTAAAAAGACAGAGAGTAGCAGAAAAGATATAAAACATAATGCATCGATATGCTGTCTACGAGAGACACATTTTAGACACAAAGACATAAATAAACTAAACCTCAAAGGATGGAAAAAAATATATCAAGCAAACAATAACCAAAAACATGCAGGAAGGGCAATACTAATCTCTGATAAAATAGACTTTAAGGCAAAATACTTCATAAAAGATAAGGAAGGATATTATATAATGATTAAAAGGTCAATCCAAAAAAAGGAGATAACCATAATAAAAATATATGCACCCCTTGTCAGGGCTCCAAAATACATAAGACAAACTCTAACAGCTTTGAAAAGAGAAATAATTCTGCAACAATAGTAGGAAACTTCAATACACTACTCTCAGTAAAGGACAGAACATCTAGAAAGAAACTCAACAAAGATACGGAAGATCTAAATGCCACAATCAACCAACTCGATGTCACAGACATATACAGAACACTCCACCCAACAGGAGTAAAGTATACATTCTTTTCCAATGCACATTCCCCAGAACAGACCACATTTTAGGCCACAAAGCAAGCCTTAACAAAATCCATAACATCGAAATAATACAAGCCATTTTCTCTGACCACAACACCATGAAAGTAGAAATCACTAACAGGAATAGCAAGAGAAAAAAAAAAATCAAAGGCGTGGAAACAGAATAACACCTTGCTTAAAAACCACCGAGTAATAGATGAAATCAAAAACACACAATATAGGAGTATCAGCACAACTTGAAGAAGGCAAAATCATACAAGCTTCCTAAATACCTCCAGACACTTTAACGGACCGAGTTACTGGGCTTGAGGGCTGGGAACTATGGTCTCGGGGGATATCTAGGTCAATTGGCACAACATAGTTCATAAAGAAAATGTTCTACATCCTATATCTGGGGTCTTAAAATCTTGCAAGCGGCCATCTAAGCTATAGCTATTGATCCCATCATGTCTGGAGCAAAAGATAATGAAGAAAATAAAAGACACAAGGAAAATATTAGTCCAAAGGACTAATGGACCACATGAACCACAGCTTCCACCAGCCTGAGCCCAGAAGAAATAGATAGTGCCCGGCTACCACCACTGACAGGGATCACAGTAGAGGGTCCTGGATTGAGTGGGAGAAAAATATAGAACAAAATTCAAATTCACAGAAAAAGACCAGACTTACTGGTCTCACAGAGACTGGAGGAACCCCCAAGACTATGGTCTCCAGACACCCTGCTAACTCAGAACTGAAGCCACTCTCAAAGTACAACTTTTAGCCGAAGATTAGACAGGCCTATAAAACAAACAATAACACATGTGAGGAACATGCCTCTTAGTTCAATCAAGTATATGAGCCCAAAAGGGCAACACTTGCCTAAAAGCAAAGATGAGCAGACAGGAAGGGACAGGAAAACTGGACAATGGACACTGAGAACCCAAGGTGGAAAGGGAAAGGGGGAGAGTGCCAACACCTTGCAGTTATTGCAACCAATGTCACAAAAATATTTGTGTATAAATTTTTTAATGAAAAACTAATTTGCACTGTAAACTTTCACCTAAAACACAATAAAACAAAATAAAAATGCATAGAATCAAATGAGAATAAAAACACATCTCACCAAAACCTTTGGGACAGCCCAAAAGCCATGCTCAGAGGTCAATTTATAGCAATAAACACACACATCAAAAAAGAAGAAAGGGCCAAAATCAAAACATTAACCCTACAACCTGAAGAAATAGAAAGAAGAAAAAGAAGCCCACAGTCACCAGAAGAAAGTAAATAATAAAGATTAGAGCAGAAATAAATAAAATAGAGAACAGAAAAACAATAGAAAGAATAAATAAGACCACAAGTTGGTTCTTTGAAAGCATGAACAAAATCAACAAGCCACTGGCCATACTGGCAAAAGAAAAGCGGGAGAGGGAGCAAATAACCTATGTAAGAAATGAGATGGGTGACATTACAACAGAAAAAAACTGAAATAAAGAGGATCATAACAGAATACTATGAAAAACTGTACTCCAACAAACTCGAAAACCTATAGGAAATGGACAAATTTCTAGAAACACACTCCTTATCTAAACTAACACAAACTGAGGTAGAAAAACTGAACAGACCCATAACAAAAGAAGACATTGAAGAGGTAATAAAAAAAATTCCAACAACAATAACAACAAAAAATCCTGTCCTGGACAGCTTCACTGGAGAATTCTACCAAAAATTCACAGAAGAGCTCACATCAGTACTGCTCAAGCTATTTCAAAGTATAGAAAAGGAAAGAATACACCTGAATTCATGCTATGAAGCCAACATAACTCTCATACCAAAGCCAGGCAAAGACATCACAAAAAAAGAAAATAATAGACCAATAGCTCTCATGAATACAGATGCAAAAATTCTCAACCAAATTCTAGCCAATGCAATCAACAGCAAATCAAAACCATAATACATTGCTACCAAGTGGGATTCAGACCAGGTATGCAAGGATGGTTCAACATTAGAGAATCAATCAATGTACTCCACCACATAAATAAAACGAAAGAAAAGAATCATGATCATCTCAATCAATGCTGAAAAAGAATTTGATAAAGTCCAACACCCATTCCTGATAAAAACTCTCAGCAAAATAAGAATAGAAAGGAAATTCCTTACCATAATAAAGGTCATTTATACTAAACCAAAAGCCAACATTATTCTCAATGGAGAGAGATTGAAAGCATTCCCCTTGAAAACAGGAACCAGACAATATTGCCCTTTACCACCACTCTTATTCAAAATTGTGCATCCTAGCTAGAGCAATAAGGCAAGAAAAAGATATAAAGCGCATCCAAATCGGTAAGGAAGAAGTAAAACTATCCCTATTCACAGATAATACGATCCTATATATAGAAAATCCCGAAGATTCAACAAGAAAGCTACTGGAACTAATAAAAGGATTCAGCAAAGTTTCAGGTTACAAAAATCAGTTGGATTCCTCTACACCAATAAAGAGAACTTTGAAAAGGAAATCAGGAAAACACTATCATTTACAATAACCCCTAAAAAGATAAAATGCGTAGCAATAAATCTAACCAGGGACATAAAAGACCTAAATACAGAAAACTACAAAACACTAATTCGAGAAACCAAAAGAGACCTACATAAATGAAAAAGCATACCATGGTCATGGATAGGAAGACTCAAAATTGTGAAAATGTCAATACCACCCAAAGCAATCTACAGAGAAAATGCAATTCTGATCCAAATTTCAACAGCATTTTTTAACAAGATGGAAAAACTAATTGCCAACCTTATATGAAAGGGAAAGAGGCCCTGGATAAGTAAAGCATTATTGAAGAAGAAGAACAAAGTAGGAGGCCTCACACTATCTGATCTCAGAACCTCCTATACTGCCACAGTAGTCAAAACAGCCTGGTACTGGTACAACGACAGACACATAGACTAATGAAACAGAATTGAGAACCCAGACGTAAATCCATCCACCTATGGACAACTGATCTTTGACAAAGGGCCAAAGTCCATTAAATGGGGAAAAGACAGTCCTTTTAACAAATTTTGCTGGCAAAACTGGATGTCCATTTGTAAAAAAATGAAACAGGACCCATACCTCACACCATAACAAAAACTAACTCACAATGGATCAAAGACCTAAATATAAAACCTAAAACTATAAAGATCACAGAAGAAAATCTAGGGACAAAGCTAGGAGCCCTAATACATGGCATAAATAGAATACGAAAGATAACTAAAAATGCACACATAGAAGGGGAAGAAATAGATAAATGGGACCTCCTAAAAATTAAACACTTATGCTCAACAAAAGACCTTTCCAAAGGAGTAAAAAGAGAACCTACAGACTGGGGAAAAAATTTTGGCTACAACATATCTGACAAGGGTCTAATCTCTAAAATTTATAGAAAACTTCACCACTTCAACAACAAAAAGACGAACAATCCAGTTTAAAAATGGGCAAAGGATATGAACAGACACTTCACCAAAGTAGACATTCCGAAGGCTAACAATCACATGAAGAAATGCTCACGACCATTAGCCATTAGAGAGATGCAAATCAAAACTACAGTGAGATAACATCTCACCCCACATTACTGGAACTAATCAAAAAACCCAGAAAATAACAAATGTTAGAGAGTTTGTAGGGAGATTGGGACTCCTACACACTATTGGTGAGAATGTAAAATGGTACAACCACTATGGTGTGGCACTTCCTTAAAAAGCTAGAAATAGAAATACCATATGACCCAGCAATCACATTCCTAGGTATATACTCTAAATAAATAAGAGCCGTGATATAAATAGACATATGCACACCCATGTTCATTGCAGCATTATTGACAATAGCAAAAAGATGGAAACAAACTGCGCCCATCAACAGATGAATGCATTAACAAACTGTGGTACACACAATGGAATATTACATAATGATAAAGAGTAACGACAAAATCCTCGAAACATCTCACAACATGGATGAATTTGGAGGACATTATGCTGAGTGAAATAGGTCAATCACAAAGGGACAAATCTTGTATGAGACCACCATTATAAAGAAACAAGAAAAGGTTTACACACAGAAAAAAAAAATCTTTGATGGTTACCAGGGATGGGAGGAGGGGAAGGAAAATCATCAAATAGAAGACATGAGTTAATATTGGTTAAGGGAAAGGTAATAACATGATATGGGGGAAGTCAGCAAAGCACGACAAGGTATGGGAGGATGATGCTGAGAGGAGCGCAAGAACAAAGAGCAACAATGGTAATTACTATAGCCTAGACAATCCTGCAACAATAGTATTAACAAACACTAATTTATGGATTGATACATAGTAGATAGGTATGCCAAGAGGTGTGGGAAGGTGTAAGGGAACACACTCACCTGCATTTATAGGTTTGATGGTGGATATTTCTACATACGTAACTGTAGGTGCTGCTTATATATTAACATAGACAATAGAACACACAAGGACCATAGTAAGGACAGCTTCTTAGACATAACCAAACACCTCACAGGACCAAGTTCCTCAGCTCAGAAGCAGAGGACCATAGACCCTGGGCACATCTACATCAATTGTCACAACATAGTTTATAAAGACAAAGTTCTGCATCCTACTTTGTTGAGTAATGTCTGGGGTCTTAAAAGCTTGTGAGTGGCCATCTAAGATATAGCTATTGGTCTCTAACCACCCAGAGCAAAGGAGAGTGAAGAAAACTAAAGACTCAAGGGAGCAATTAGTCCAAAGAACTAATGGACCACATGAACCTCAGCCTACACAACCCCAAGATCAGAAGAACTAGATGGTGCCCAGCTACCACTACCGACTGCTCTGACTGGGATCAGTCTGTCCTGGACAGAGCGGGAGAAAACCTGTAGAAAAAAAAACCAAATTCGCAAGAAAGACCAGACTTACTGGTCTGACAGAGACTAGGGGAACGCCCGAGACTGTGACCCTAAGACACCCTTTCTGAACTGGAACTGAAGGCATTCCTAGAGATCACCTTTCAGCAAAACCATAGGCAGCCCCCAAAAATAAACATTAATTTCTGAGAGGAAAATGCTCCCTAGAACAATCAATTATAGGAGATCAAAAGGGCAATATTTGCCCAAAAGCAAAGATGAGAGGGCAGGAAGGGGTAGAAAACCAGGACAAAAGGAAACAGGGAAACTAGGACGGAAATGGGGAGAGTGCTGACATACTGTGGGGTATGAAACTAATGTCATGGAACACTTTATGTACAAACTATTGAACGTGAAACTAATCTGCTCTGTAAAATTTCACCTCATGCATAATAAAAAATTTTTTTAATCACAATGAAATACCGCTTTACGCTCACAAGAATGCCATATTATAAAAGACAGACAATAATAAATTTTGGTGAGGATGTAGAGAAACTGAAACTCTCGTGCATTGCTGGGAAGGAATGTAAAATGGTACAGCTGCTTTGGAAAACTCTCTCGTGGTTCCTCAAAGGATAAAACATAGAGTTACCATATGACCCAGAAATTCCACTGCTAGGTATCAAGAGAAAAAAAATCGTGTGTCAAGACAAGTACTTGTACGCAAACTTTCATAGCAGCATTATCCATACTAGCCAAAAAGTGGAAACAGCCCATATGTGCATCAACTGGTGAATGGGCAAACAAAATATGGTATATTTATATAATGGAATATATTTGACAATGAAAAGGAAAGAAATACTGATATATGTTACAACATGGATGAACCCCAAAATTCTTATGTCAAATGAAAGAAGCCAGATGTAAAAACACCACAAATTATATGATCCCATTAACAGGAAATATCTAGAAAAGGCAAATGTATAGAGACAGAAAGTCGGTTAGTAGTTGCCTGGGGCTGAGGATGGAATGAGAAGTGATGCAAATGAGTATGACGTTTCTTTTTTGGGTGATGGAGATATCCTAAAATTGAATTGTGGTGATGTTTGCACAATCCTGTAAATTTACCAAAATAAAACCAAATCATTGTACAGTTAAAATGGATGCATGTTATAGTAAATTATATCTCTATACAGTTGTAAAAAAACACATTTGATTTGCCAATTAGGGTTAGATATACACATGTACAGCTCAGAATTGCATCTTAAAGTTCATAAACAACTTTATAGATTTAAAAAATAAATAAATAAAATAAAACAAAGCCTAGAGGGAAATTTTGCTTATATTGGAAGATCAAAAATCAATCCAAATTTCCATCAAAAGAAACTAAAATAGGAAGAGAAATTAAAGCCAAAAGAAGTAGAAATGAGAACATGATAAAAATAAAAGCAGAAATCAATGAATTAAAACATTGATAAGCAGGAAAGAAAAATAATCCACTACTTAAGGAAATTTTAAAATGGAGAGCTGTATCATGTTCATGAATTATAAGACTCAATATGGACAAGATATTAATTTTCCCCAAATTGAACAGAGTCAATGGAATCCCAATCCAAATCCAAACAGGATTTTCTGAAGAAATTGACAAGCTGATTTTAAAATTTATATGGAAATTCAAAGTGCCTAGAATAGCCAAAAACTTTTTAAGAACAAAGTGGAATACTTGCACTATCTAATTTCAACAGTTATTGCAGAATTCAAGACAGTATGGCATTAACATTATGACATACATATAGATAAGCAGAGCAAAATAGAGAATCTAGAAATAGAACTCCAGTTATATGCCAATTGATTTTTTTTAATTTATTGTAGTAAAACATATGTAACAATGTTTGCCATTTTAACAACGTTTAAGTTTACAATTCAGTGACATTAATTACATTCACCATGCTGTACTACCATCACCACTATCTATTTCCAAACATTTTTCATCATCCCAAACAGAAATTCAGTACCCTTTCATCTACATGGCCAACCGATTTTCTTTTTCATTTTTATTGTGGTAAAATGTATGTAACAAAACATTTGCCATTTCAATTATTTTGATGTGTACAATTCAGTGACATTTATCACATTCACCATGTTTTGCAGTCATCACCACTATCCATTTCCAATTTTTTTTAACAGAATCTCTTAAGCAATACCTGCCCGTTATCCACTTCCACCTGTCCCTGGTAACCACTAAAAATCTCTATGAAATACACTAGATAGTTCATTGACCAAAAAAAGATAACCTTTACACAAAATGGTGCTGAAACAACTGGATGTCTATGTAAAAATAAGTGAGCCTTGGCTCTTAACTCACACCATAAAACATTTATTAGAAATCTATCTTATATCTAAATGAAACAACTAAACTATGAAACTTCCAGAAGAATACATAAAATAAAATAATTTTGACCTTAGATTAAGCGATGACTTCTTAAACAGAGAGCAAAAATTTCAAACCATAGAACAAAATATTGATAGAACTAGGGGAAATATTTGAAAAGCATATGTCGGACAAAAGATTTATATCTAAAATATATATCCAGAATATACATGGCCAGGAACTACATTAAAACATGCTTGACATAGTTAGTTATTAGGAAAATATAAATTAAAATGGCAATAAAATACCACTACACATGCACTAGAATGACTAAAATCTAAAATACTGACACTATCATGTGTTAAGCAAGGACGTGGAGCAAATGGAATGTAAAACGCTGCAGCCACTTTGAGTAACAGTTTGACAGAGTCTTATAAAGCTATACATACGCTTATCAAATGATCCAACAGTTCCACTCCTAGGTATTTACCCAACATAAGTAAATACATATGTCTACACACAAAACTTACACATGACTGTCCATAGCTGCATTATTCATAATAGCCCAAAATTGGGAATGTCTCAAAGGCTCTTCAACAAATGAATGGATAAACAAAGTTCAGTATAGCTATACTATAGAATAATACTCGGCAATAAAAAAGAAACAAATCATTAATACACATTACAAAATGGAAGAATCATAAAAGCATATGCTAAGTGAAAGATATACTATGTTCATGAATTGTAAACCTCAATATGATCAAGATGCCAATTTTCTCCAAATTCATCCATAGATTTAATGCAATCCCAATTAAAATACAAGCAGGATATTTAAACAGAACAAAGGGGAGGACTTGCATTATCTAATTTCAAGATTTACTACAGAATTCAAGACAATGTGGCACAATAGACTGCTTACTGTATGATTCCGTTTATCTGAAATTCTAGAAAAGGCAAAACTTCAGTAACTGAAAGCAGAATAGTTTTTGTCTGAGGCTGAGGCTAGGGAGGCAAAGTGGGGAGGGGGGCTTTGAGGGGTGTTAGAAATGCTTGATATTATGATTGTGGTAGTGGTTATAACAGCATACAACTGCCAAAATTTATCAAACTGTAAACTTAAAATGAGCGAATTTGATTACATGTAAATTATACCTCAGTAAAGTGGTGGAAAAAATAGCCAAAGTGAAAATATAACAGTGAATATTAAAAAATTATAATTCTTAGAAATGAAAAGCACAGACATTCAAATAAAAATTCAATACATCAAAACAAAGAAAAATCCTAACTTGGATGGCAGAAGAGAGTTAGTGAGTTAGAAGATAATAGTAAGAAATTTACCCAGAACTCAGACTAGAGAAACAGAATTTTTTGTTTTGTTTTGTTTTGTTTTTGTAAGAATACTTAAGATACGTATAGGCTGAATTGAAAAGCTACAATATGTTTTTAGGCATTTCATAAAAAGAGAATTAAGGGAATAACAGGAAATAAGTTTTTCATGGGATAATCCCCAAGAATTTTCCAGAATTATAGAAGATACCATATCCCAGACAATTCACTCTTAGTTCTACTCAGGAAAAATAGTGAAATCTCACTCACAATAAGTCAGTTCTTACTTAGGACAATACAATCACTTACTATTCTGGTCAGGAAAATGTCTCATTTCAATAAAATCACTGTTAAGAATAAAGAGACCCTCTTAAAGGTATCAGATAAAAAGATAGTTACCACAAAGAAATACCAGACTGGCAGCAGACTTCTAATCCGCAATAGTGGAGAACGATCTTCAAAGTGTCAAAGAAAAATAATTGCCAACTTTGAACTTTGAATATGATCGTTCTTCAAATAGGAAGGCAAAATAAAGGCATTTTCTAGGTACAAAGACTAAGAGTTTACCACCTACTGCTCACTAAAGGAACAAATAACGTTCTTCTCTTCAACACAAAAAGGAAACCCGGAAGAAAAGACTGGAATAAGGAAACGTTCGCGTGCACAGAAACGATAAAACGTTATCAAGTTTCATTAACCATTGACTGTGAAAAATGATCATTTTATGGTTTGAAATATTAAAACAAAAGTTTCCTTAACAAATAGGGGTGGGAACCTCTCCTGTTCTAGAGCAGAATTTAAACCTCATGCTGAATAATGTTAAACTCAGTTGGAAAAAATTACATTGATAAATGTTACAAAATGTAAGTTTCATCATGTGAAAAATCAAATATAACCAAGTCATATAGAAGGTATGGAATTTGGGTGGCTTTCTGGTTGTATCTCTATGTTGGTAAGAGGGTTCTGAGCAAGCCGTAATGTGGGGCTTACCTCCACCTACCCCACAGAAATGTCATTTTTAGCATGATATTTTTCTTTGGTTCCCAAACCATGCCCTAAACTGGTTGAAGCCTTTGGACCGGGATGATGTAAATCGTTTATAATACAACTTCAGATTGAATTTAGGTATTGATGCTTTATTAGAAATATGACTATGACTGTCTTTTAACTAAATAATGTGCACTTTCACACCTCCAGAGCAGAGTCACTTTTTTTTAATTGCGTTTGCTGTTGTTGTCATTGTGTCTCTTTAGTTTCCCTGTTTCCTAAGTTTTTGTTGTTCTTTTGTTTTCTGAATACCACCCATACAGGCAGGCACCAGATCATAAAAGTCTCATCTCAGTTAATTATCACCAAGTAAACATAATGATGTAACCACCACTCAGATTATGAAGTAAAACATCAACACCCAAGACACTGCTGTGAAGCCCTTCTTTGCTCCCAAAAGTTGCATATACTCGCTTCTATCACTATAGTTTAATTTTGCCTGTTTTTGAACTTTTATGTATATGTAGTCATATACTATATATATATATATGTATATATATATATATATACCTTTGCTTCCGGCTTTTTCACTGAACATTATGTTTGTGAGATTTTCACTTAACATTATGTGTGTGTTTGTTCATTTTTATTGCTGTATAGTACTATATTGTATGAAAAAAAAAAACCTGTTGCCGTCAAATTGATTCTGACTCAGTGACCCTGTAGGACAGAGTGGAACTGCACCATAGGGTTTCCAAGGAGCAGCTGGTGGATTTGAACTGTTGACCTTTCGGTTAGCAGCAAAGCTCTTAATCACTGTGCCACCAAAGCTTTATATTGTATGAAGATCCCATAAATTATCCAGCATTCTATTGATGGATTGTTTCCAATTTGAGATTATTAAGACATTGCTGCTGCAAAAATTTTTATACACATATTTGGTGGATATATGAACGCATTTCTATAGCGTATGTAAGTAGAAGTGGAATTTCTAGGTCAAAAGATACACGTATGTTCAGCCTTAGTAGATCATGTCAGTTTTCCAAAGTGATTTTGCGAATATTCACTCCCACAATGTCTGAGAGTTCCAGTTGTTCTATATGCTTGTCAAGACTTGGTTTTGCCTGGATTTTCAATTGGAGTCATTCTGGTGGGTATGTATGCAGTGGCATCTTACAACGGTTTTAATTTGCACTTCTTGCATTACTAATAAGGCTGAGTCTTTTTTTGTATATTTATTGATCATTTGGGTATCCTCATTTAGTTGAAGTGCCTCTTAAAGTCTTTTGTTCTTTTTCCTATTATATTATTTTTCTTACTGATTTGAAAGAGGCCTTTTACCCATGCTGGATACCAGCCCTTTGTCAGATATACATATTATAAATATCTTCTCCCACTCTGTGTTAACTTAATAATATCTTTTTATCCATTTGGGTCATTAAAAATTTTTTTTTAATTTGAAATAATTTTAGATTTACAGAAAAATCAAAATAGTACAAAGAATTCTCATATACCTTTTACCTAGTTTCCTCAAATGTTATTTTTACCATATTTGCTATATCTTTCTCTGTTTTTTTCTGAACCATTTGAGAATAAGTATTTAACTATTTTGAGGACATTCTCTTGTGTACTCACAGTACAATGATAAAAAATAAGAACTTTACATGCAAACAGTACTATTGCCTCATCTACAGATCTTACTTAAATTTCATAATTGTCATAATAATGTTCTTTATAGCAAGAGAAAAAATGGCTCTGGTCCTGGTTCCAATCCAGGATCATAATGCCTTCTATTTAGTAGCCATGTCTATTGTCTCTTTAGTCTTAATCTTAGCTAAAGAAATTAGGGCAGTTAAATTTTGTAGAATATCTCTCAAGTGGATTTGTCTGATGTCTTCTGATGATTTTATTCAAATCATCCATTGCTGGGTGAACAGCACAGAAGTGATATTATATCCTTCTCAGCTCATCATATCAGGAGGCACATGGTATCAATTAGTTCCAATAACGGTGACGTTAACTTCGATCATATTAAGTAGTGTACTGCCAGGTTTCTCCATATAAAATGACATTTTTCCCTTTATAATTAATAATTATTATGTGGATAGATATTTGGAGACTATGTAAATCTCTTGTTTCTCAAAAAACTTTACTCACTAGTTTTAGCACACACTGATTACCCTGGCCTGAATCAATTACTAATGATTTTTGCCAAATGATGATTTTCTAATTCCATCACTTATTCTATAAGAAGATACTCTATACGGAATATCTTTTCCATCTCACATTTATTTATTTTTTCATTTATTGTCACTAGTATGGACTTATGGAATCGTATTTTCTTCAGTGGGTTAAAACCCATTATTAACATTACCGACTTTGATGCTCAAATTGTCCCAGATCTTGCCAGCAACCAAAAAACCAAACCCATTGCTGTGGAGTCAATTCCAACTCATAGTGACCCTACTGGACAGAGTAGAACTGCCACATAGGGTTTCCAAGGAGCACTTGGTGGATTTGAACTGCCGATCTATTGGTTAGCAGCTGTAGCTCTTAACCACTATGCCACCAGGAGTCCCTTAAAATGACTGTGTATCTTTTGGAAATGTCTCCATCATTCCTTGAGCAATTCTTTACTTTCTTGAACATTAAGATGTTCTGGACTTGCCTTGTATTTTCCCAGTCCTGGCTCTGGAATCAGCTTATTTATCCAAGGAGTCCTGTTTCTTTTTAATGGGGAGTGCTGTTTAGAAACCAAGATATTGACACCATGTTTGCTCATTGCTACTAGGTTGTCATTGCTTTTATCCCTTAGTGGACAGACCTAGGAAATTTTATATATAAAAACATTGACAGATAGATAGAGAAAATATATATTTTGAGTTCTTATTCCAATTCCATTTCAGTACCCAATTATACTCTAATAACAGGTTCATTTCAACTTTCCCTATATTCATTATTTTAATTGACTTTTCCAAAATTGAAAAACCTGGCTCCTGTTTTTCACAATATGTTAACTTATTGCTCAATCCTAGAATACGCATTTCAGAATTGCTATCCCATATCAACCCTATTACATAAAGTTCAATGTTTATTTACATTTGTTTTTGTCATTAGCCTGAGGAGATAGAGTCAAAATATTGTATTCAAAAGTTAATTGGGTTGGTTTATCTGCCTTCAAAGTGGTTCTGTTGGTTATTTAAAACTCAGAATTCTTAGTTTCATTTTGTATACGTCTTTGTTGATTTGATTTGATTTATTGTATATGTAAAACATTAACAGGGTTCCAAAAGACCTAGTTACACAAAAAAAAAAACACTCAGAAAAGTGTCAGTCCCCGCCCTTCTACCCTGTGTCCACCTCCCATGCTTGCCACTCTATTCTTCCCCACCTCCTGTAGGCAATCAGCCTCTTTAGTTTCCGTCTATCCTTTCTGTGTGTCTTTATGCACGAATAAGTTGATTTATGTATAATTCTTATTCTCCATTGTTTTTACACCATGGCAACACACTATAGCTACTCTTTCTTTTTGCCTTTTTCATTTAGCAAACTATCTTGGAATTCACTCCATACCAGTTCATAGAGTTCTTCCTCATCTCTTTTGTATAGCTACATAGTGCTTCATTGTGCATATGACCACAGATTATTCAACAAGTATCCTATGTAGGGGGCCCTGGTGGTGCAGTGGTTAAACGTTTGGCTGCTAACCAAAAGCTCAGCAGTTCGAATTGATCAGCCGCTCCTTGGAAATGCTATGGGGTGTTTCTACTCTGTCTTATAGGGTCACTATGAGTCAGAATCGTGGGTTTGTTTTTTTTTTTTTTGGATCCTATGTATGGGTATTTATGTTGTTTCAAATAGCTTTCAGTTACAAAAAATGCTTTATGAATAACTGTATGCACACGTATTTTTGTAGTTGAAGGTGAACCTTCCACGTTGTCAAATTGGCAGCGTGGGCATCTGACCTCTTCTAACTCCACGAAGGGGAGAGAAAAACCATCACCATCAGCCCAAGGCCGATTCCTATGAGTGGAGGTCAGATATACCCCCACCTTCCAACCTTTTAACCAATTGTGACACCAGCTGTCCCTCCCACGGCACTCTCTACTTCTCTGCTGGGTTCGATAATTCATTACAATGGCCACACAGAACTCACAGACCACTGACAGTTATGGAGTTAATTAGGGAAATAACAGGTTACAGTTCAGGATCAGGCACAGCTCAGGATACAGTTCTTCAGTCAGGACAGTTTCTCAGCCATTCCCACAGACAGACCTCCCTCTCTCTATCTCGGCTCCTCATCACCTTGGCCCCTTGACCCAGCCTCTGCCTTGCCCGGACATGTGTTACAAACCTCTTTAGCTCTGCCAGTAAGTCCCTGGAAGCACCCTACTCTGCTAGTAAGCCTCGGCTTGAAGGCATTCAGCTCTAGCTCTATGGGTTGGCACCCCCACTGTAGATGACTCATTCCATGGGCTGAGAAGCCCACCACACCTTCTCGTACTGGTTTCCTGGTACTCTTGCCTCTTCTGACACCATTTCTCTGCTGCTGTTTCTCACTGTCTCTAGCTGTCTCTGGTGTTATAGCTCTCTCTCTCTGTCTCCTGGGTCTGGGAGTTCTTCAAGGCAGTGATTTCGGGTCCAAAGAATGCACTCCATTCCTAGCTCTTCTTTCTTGGTGATAGTAAGGTTCCCCCACTTCTCTGGGATTGGCCCTCTTTTTAAGCTTAAAGGGATGGCAAAACTGAGAAATTCCCTGCTTAGGGCTCTGTACACCTTATTTGCATGGTCCCACCTCCCACAGAGGTTCCTTGCACCTTATTAGCACACTTAGCAGGCAGTCCAATCCCCTTGGTGGGCCATAAACACCTTATTTGTATAGTCCCATCCAATCACAAAGGCTATGGCTAGAAAGGCCATATTAAGTAATTCACTCAACCACACATGTAAATTCATAGAAGTAGGATTGCTTGGTCAAAAGATAAACATATATATATTTTGTTAGAGATTGTCAAATTTCTCTCAAAATAGTTGTACCAATTACATTTCCACCAGCAAAGTATGAGAGTATCCATTTTTCCATGGCTTCATTCACATAATGTTTTGTCATGGATTTTAATTTTTGTCAATCCAACAAGTGAGAAACTATATATTAGTGTTGTTTTACTTTACAATTCTCGTAATATAAGTAAGATGGAACTTTTTTTCATGTTCGGTAAAATTTACATGTGAAAACATCTTGACCTACTGCTTTTATTGTAGGGTAGTACCTTTAAAATGTTCTTTATTTCTTTTATAGAAATTTGTGTGCTTAAGCTTTTTATTTTTAATTGGTACCATTTTGGTAAACTATTTTTCTAAGAAATTATCAATTTCATCTAGGTTTTCAAATATATTTTCATAGAGTTCTAAAAAATAGTATCCTTAGCCAAGTTCAATGCTCCTTGGCTTGAATTATACTTTGTCTGATATCACAATTGCAACTCTACATTAGTATTGTTTCTATTTTCCTGGTAGAACTTTGCCTCTCCCTTTATTTTTAGCATTTTGGAGTCATTTATTTTGGAGAAAGGTGTATTTCTTGTATCCCAGAGTTGTATCTTGTTTTGTGAGGCAAGTTTAGAATATTTTTTAATAAGTGAGTTAAGCCCATTCACGTTTATGAATAGGGGCAATTATGTTTGGTCTCAATTCTATAGATTATTTTGTTATAATTACACTGAGCATTATCCTTGGTGTCTTTCTGTGATATGCTTTCTTGACACTATTATTTTTTTTTATTATTATTTAAGATTTACACCTTTGTACTTAAACTTTTACTATCTGGTTTATCAGTTTTTAGTCATATAATTTGACTTCCTTCTATTTAACAATCGCGTTTTTTGGTTGCATTTATTTCTACTTTGTCAGAATATAGACCCAAACCAAACCTATTGCCGTTGAGTTGATTCCAACTCATAGCTACACTGTAGGACAGAGTAGAACAGCCCCATAAAGTTTCCAAAGCTGTAAGTCTTTATGGATGCAGGTTGCCACATCTTTCTCCCATGGAGCAGCTGGTGGGTTCGAACTGCTGATCTTTTTGTTAGCAGCCAAGCGCTTAACCACTGCACCACCAGGGCTTGTTTCAGAACATATAACATTAATATCTTATTCTCCCACTCTTATACCACTTTTATTTTAAATTTAAATCTACAACTACATGTGTTAAGTGCTCACTACAGTCATTTTGCCAAAGTTTCTCTTTGTTGTTATCTCTTGGTTGTGTCTTGATTGGACGAAGCTCATCTTCTAATACATAGCTCAAAAAGGCCTCATGGGCGCAGTATTCCCTAATTCTTGCATGTTTAAAACTGTTTTCTACAACTTTGATACTTGAGAAATAGCTTGGCTGGATGTAAAATGGATCCCTGGTGGCGCGGTGGTTAAGAGCTCAGGCTGCTAACCAAGATGTCAGTAGTTCGAATTTGCTAGCCGCTCCTTGAAAACCCTATGGGACAGTTCTACCCTGTCCGGTAGGGTTGTTATGAATTGGAATCGACTCGACAGCAGTGGGTTGGGGGGGGGTGGATATAAAATACTTTGTTTGCACTTTGATCCATTCCATTTCTTAAAAATGCTGCTGCATTGTTCCATTGTTTCTTTGCTTTGTTTTTGGTTTTTTTTTTTAAAGTATGATACTAGTCTAACTATATTGTCCCTGATATTATTTGACCCCTGGGCCTTTTTCTTAATTTTTAAAGTCTAGTAATTTCATTAGGATATGTCTCAGAATTGATCATTTTAGATCAATTTTCACAGGTACCTGTAGATTCAGGTCTTCTTTTATTTCTAGAAAGTTTCCTTGGATTATAGCTTTAAATATTAATTCTTTTCTATTGTTTTATTTTCCTCTTCAGGGATTCAAATTATATGTAAGTTTTATCTTCTTTGCTGTTTTTCATTTCAAGGACTTTCTCCCTGACCCTTTTTTACTACTTTCTTTATCTCATTTTCATTTCTTTGTTTTCCTGCCCTTCTTCTTTGTCCTTATTTAGTTTTCCCTTGAATTTCTTCTTCCTAGGGAATTTTAATTCAGTTTTCATTTCTGATATGTTTTATTTTTTTCTTCTTTTCTTGAAACTGTCATTTCATTTCTCCTAATTTTTTGTCCATTTCTGTTCTTAGTTTCTGAATTTCTGATTCAAGGTGTTTTGTTTGTTTTTCATACTCCAAATGCTTCTCTGGGGATATTTAATTCAGTTTGGAGTAATGACAGATGCTTTTTTCTTCAGGATTAATTGTTGGGGGAGAGGTGTATTGTCATCAGCTTAAGTGTTTTGATTCTCCTCTTCCATTTTTTCTTAGAGTAGCACTATATAGGTAAAGACTGTTTTTGCATTCAATGAACAGGGCTAGTGGTTTGGGTGTTTATGACATTCCTAGTTCAATACATCTTTTTACGGTGTAGCAAAATGTGATTTCTTTTCTGGGTATTTTGTTGTTGTTGTTTATTTGTTTGGTGATTGTTTGTAGTGAGCAATGGTGAGAGTGGTTGTACGTCCTTTGACTTTTTTTCTTCCCAGTCTTGCAATATCCTAACTTTCTCCTATTGCTTCTTTTACCTTTTACAACTCAGGTTCCAAAGGTTGCTTCTCCCTTTCTTTTGACTCTTCTCCCCAGTGGTGTTGCCTTTCCAATACTGCCTCCTCAGGTCTCACATTTGCCTCTAGGTCTCTTCCCAGAGGATACTCTCATACTTTGCTGGCTTTTTGGGGGGGATTTTTTGTACTTAAAGTAGACTCTTTGGGAGGATAGCTTTAGTTCAGTCATAATTTTCCTTGGTTCCCCTCCTCGCTCTTGTGTGCAGCTCTTGTTCAGACCCCACCTTGCTCTCTGCAAAGGCTCAAGGTACAAGTTTAATAACTACCTGCAATAGAAACCAGTACATATACTTAACGCTTAGGCAATATGAAATTGGTAGTGTTTTCTTCCATCTAGTTATGTTGAGAAAGCATAAAAATTGTGAAATTTGTGTGGTTTTATTTGTCCTTCTTGTTGGTTTGTATTATTTTCAGAAGATAAGTGGAGAGATTAGAATTTAAGTAGTCATCTTTACCTCGGCTACCCAAGATTTTCTAGCTATATAGTTGTAAAAGACCGCAGGTTAATTGCACCAGGCCCCTGAATGCTTGGCTGCTCTAGATAAGAGGCAGGATCTGATAGTCAACTTTCTGGAGAATTCTGAGACAAGAGGACACTCCTTCTGAGACTACTAATGCAAGGGCAGTTCCAGACCACACAAAGAATAAACTTGATTTCTTAGAGACTATTATGGATTGAATTGTGTCTCCCAAAAATAGCGTTGTAAATCCTAACCCCTATACATGCAAGTGTACCTTCTGGGACTAGGGTTTTCTTTGTTATGTTAATAAGGCTATATCAGTGTAGAGTGTATCTTAAACCACTCGCTTCTGAGATACAAAAGGAGCATCTTAAGCACAGAAGCAAGCAAGCAGGAATGAGGGAAAGATAGATGCCATGTGGAGATGTTCGAAGAATGCTAAGACGAGAATTTTCCCCCAGAGCAGACAGAGAAAGCCTTCCCCTAGAGCTGACACCCTGAATAGAGACTTTTGGTTTTCTAAACTGTGAGAAAAGTAATTTCCATTCATTAAAGCCACCTACCTGTGGTATTTCTGCTATAGCAGCACTAAGAAACCAAGACAGAAACCAAGAGACTGTCAGAACTGTGTCATTTCCTTTGCAGCCCTGGTGGCGCAGTGGTTAAGAGTTCGGCTGCTAACTAAAAGGTCGGCAGTTCAAATCCACCATCTGCTCCTTGGAAACCCTATGGGGCAATTCTACTCTGTCACTATGAGTCGGACTCGACTTGACAGCAAAGGGTTTGCTTTTTTGGTCTCAGAAAGATGGGAAGAAGTTGTGTTAAATCTCTGCTTATATTTCACTGATGCCAGTGATTTTGTGTTCTTCGTAAAAAACCACCTCTCTCAGAGGTTCCACCTTTGGAAATAATAAGTCGGTTCTTAATTAGACCAATATAATCACTTACTATTCTGGTTAGGAGAATGTCTCATTTCAATAAAATGAAACAAACATTCCCTTGAGTTTCAAAATGATAAAACTTTTCCTACCATGGGTTCCAAAATATAAGCAGAAAGTCTCAAAGGCCTTTCATTGTCCATTCCTGACTAACATCATACCCTAGACCCACTATTTCTTTGCAGAAATACATAGAAATTGGATGGTTTTATGCAAATATTTTCATAATTTGGCAAAGAATTCACCCAGATTTCTTCCACTGTGTTCATTCTTTTCTGCAGTTTGCAGCGTTCTGTGTTTGTAGCTTTAGATCAACAGACAGAATATTCTTTTTGAAAGTTGTAATTCACATACCCAAGTCCCTAGAGGGGGGAAAAAATACATTTTAAGTAAATTGCGCTTAATCATCTCTCCTGTACTTTCGCTTTCATATCTGGGCCATTACAGACCCATTTGCTGTGCCTTAAAAGCTAGTGCAGATGGATAGAATTTGTGAGATGATGAATATTCATCCTGGCAAACCAAACCAGGAGTTCATGCAGTGATGATTCTGTTCTTACAAGCACTGCCTGTCACATGGCCCAGAACGTTGATTTGATTTTCAGTGTCTAAGGAAATGCTCTGTTTCTCAATATTCCTAACTCTCTCTTTCCCTCTCTCTCTGTTAGCATATTTTGCTATATGTGATTTTAACATCACCTAAATAATATGATAAAACGGTGTAAAGTTGGGGATTTTCATAAGGCTCATAAAACATTTTTCAGACATTAGCTGATAAATCCTAACTTCCAGTGAAAACAAAAATACACCCCCGGACTCTCTTTTAACACAATACTGAAGTCACTCCTGAGGTTTACCCTTCAGCCAAACATTAGACAGGCACATAAAACAAAATGAGACCAAATGGGCACACCAGTCCAGGAGCAAGGATGAGAAGGCAGGAGGGGCCAGGAAAGCTGGTAACAGGGAACCCAAGGTCAAGAAGAGGAGAGTGTTGACATGTCTCGGGGGTGGCAGACAATGTCACAAAACAATATGTGTATTAATTGTTTAATGACAAACTAATTTGCTCTATAATCGCTCATCTAAAATACAAAAAAAAAAAAAAGAAAGAAAACAAAAATGCAAAGTGATGAGGAAAATACTTCAAACTCAACAAGTCGCCTAGTATCAACAGTAAATATCAATTCAAACTCAGGATATCTATGGCAACCTTATTTTCTGAACCTGGTCGGATTTGGGTTTAAAAAAAAAAGTATAAAAGTGGAATCATGTTTTGTATTAAATTAATTACCTTTATTTTAAAAATAGAATTACAAAAAAAATACAGATAGCCAATATATGTTCAGCATCATTAGGGATTAAAAAATGATTTAAAAAATAATAAACTCTTCTTTGCCTATCACATTAACAAAGTGCTAACTAACACTGTTGTCCACATGTGGAGAAGCAGCACCCACAAATGGCTAGAGAGAAGGTACGTTTCCAAGGTCTCTCTGGGGGGCAATTGGCCATGCATATAAAACAGCCTTGCCACTTTTCATACGGTTTGATCAAATAATTCCATTTCTAGGCTTTTATCTTAAATAAATAATTGTGAATATGAACAAAAATTTAGCTAACAGAATGTTCATTAGCCATCAGTGGCTGATCTTTCAGAAGCAGATCACCAGGGCTTTCATCCCAGGCGCCTCTTGATGGACTTGAACCTCCAACCTTTCCATTAGCAGCCGAGCCCGTTAACTGTTCGCACCACCCAGAGACTCCAGGTGTTAATTACATGCTGTTACTGATAGCAACAAATGAATATGTAACTGGTGAAATGAGCTAAAGGCCAAAGAAAGGGAAGTAGTTACACCTTCTGGGTTTTTTTTTTTTTTTTTTT
>NW_004444171.1:1705297-1794762 GCF_000243295.1 Trichechus manatus latirostris | reverse complement strand
AAAGAAAGGGAAGTAGTTACACCTTCTGGGTTTTTTTTTTTTTTTTTTGGACACTGCCAGCTCAGTTACCAGGGTTCCATGTGGCCCTTTTCTGCCAGTCCCTGGGACAGCATCACTGCTTAGAGATTTCAGCATACTATCTGTCTGCAGCTCCACAATTAATGTCACAACTGTCATTCTCACTGTGTTAGTGAAGCAGCCTCGCTTCAACCACAGGAAAGGAAACCAATGAGAAAGCCCCCTCCCCTGTGCCCCGCCTCCCGCACACACTGTGACCGTCACCACCTCTACACTTACCCGCTGCCATATGAGTTTGCCCATATTCAGCTATTTTTTACCTAGAAATAAAGAGCAATATCAGGTGGTTCAACCTAACAGAAAACCCTCCATTGTCCTTCCCACCTCGCATCAGACACTCCTTGCCGGGCTGTCAGTCAATTTGATTGAGACTAACGTGTACTTTCCTGTGAGGTGTTCACTCTGCTGGTAAGTCCTCCGCACCCGGCACAGCACTGGAAGCAAAGGGCAGAACAAATACCAGCTCCGAGAGTGGCAGGACTCAAATGCCAGAACCCTCAGGGATGCATATGAATTGCTGAAAATGAGATTAATTTTCTGCAGTACAGTAAAAAAGAAGGTGCTGCTTGAGAGTAGGAGGGCCGCAGGGGTTCAGTGGTAGAATTCTTGCCTTCCATGTGGAAGATCCAGGTTCAGTTCCTGGCCAGTGCACCTCATGCACAGCCACTCCCCACCTCCCCACCCATCATCAGTGGTAGCTTGTGCGTTGCTGTGATGCTGAACAGGTTTCAGCGGAGCTTTCAGACTTAGATGGGAAAAAGGCCCGGCCATCTACTTCCAAAACTCAGCCAATGAAAACCTATGGCTCACAGCAGTCTGATCTGCATCTCCTCAGGGGGATGGCGCAGGACTGGGCAGCATTTGGTTCGCCATGAGTTGGGGGCCAACTACGGCAGCGAACGAGAACTTGAGAGTGAAGTCTGGGCTGGAGAAGAAGGCAAGGGATAGTTATATAAGTAATTGTAGAAGATTAACATGTGGGATCAGGAATTTAGACTTGAAGATATTTTTAACACAATATGTCAATTTTAAGCAGTACTGGGGAGAAGTGTTTCATTACATTTGGGGAACAAAATTAATGAGATGACAGCAGAGACTCAAGTTGGGAGAGTATGACCAAATCATGATGTTTAAGCTCGAGAGTCTGTATGAGGCTGGTGATTGTGGAAACAGAAAAAGGCAATGGACGTGAGCAACAATTCTCAAGAAAATCCGTAGGAATTGTTGACTACTTGAAAACTATAGTTGAGGGGCCAGGAGGAGAAAAAAAATTCAAGAAACTGGAATTCTGGCAGTGCCACTGATGAAAGTATGAAGTTTGGGGTAGGAATGTTATTTTATATCATTTGACAAACTGTCTTGCTAAACCAAATGGGATGGTTAGTTTTATGTGTCACCCTGGCTAGGCTACAGTCCCAAGTTATTCAATCAAACACTGATTTAGATGTTACTGTGAATTTCAGTAGCTTCCCTCTGCCTTTAGCTGAATGCTAAGCCTCTAAACCAGTGGTCTTCAACCTTCCAGCATATTCAAATCACCTATGACTATTTTTAAAAATGCTGATGCCAGGCTCCTCCCCAGACTAACCCAATCAGGATTTCTGGGGATAGGCTTAGGCACACGTGTTCCTTAACAGCCCCCCAAGGGATTTCAGTGCACAGTTAAGATGGAGACACTTTTTCTGAATCAAACATTCAAGGCTAGTAGTAACTATTCTCTCTTCTGCACACTTTCTTCCATTATGTCTCCATCCCACCTCTCTAGCTACTTATTTGAGTGTCCTTGAGTTCTTGGCTAACACAGTCCCTTAGCTACATGCCTCTCTGTGGAGGTATACACTGTGTTAGACAGAGCATGAGCTTTGGAGCCAGATGACCAGTATTGGTTCTGCCAATAATAGACCAATTCCCCTTAATGGAATTCCCCACCCTACAATTTCATGCGAGAGGTGGTCTCCCATATCCCTATCTGAGCAGAGGGATCTGGGGTTTTGTGGCTGCCCACTCAGTTATCACAGGGTCCCTGGGAGAATTTGACCAGTTGTCTCCAAAACAAGTGAAACCTGTCATGTACCAGCCCGTCAAAGTGTGGAGGCTAGACTTACATGAAATCTAGACTATTTTAAAGAAAGGCTTAGAATAGCTTGTCCACCAGCCATTGGACAGTCTCACCATTTTTAAAAATGCTATCCAAGTCACCTCTCACTTCTGTGTTCCTTGTTCCCTGGCACAACAAACCCTGCATTCTCCGGCTTCCAGAACTTTGTACATGGTGGTAAAGGCTGCTGGGTGTTTGGCCATGGGGCCTCTTGGCTCAGAGACTTACTGAAGACAGTTATATTCTATTTACTCCATCTTTGTTGTGGCTGTTTGGCTCCAGAACTCAAGTAGAGCACTATCTCCCCCCTCCCCTCTGATCTTGACCCATTGCCCTTGAGTACAAACATGTACCCTAGATCCTCCAATCCCTTCTGTGCTCTTCTGCTTGGGACACTCTGTAGCCCCTCAATTAAATAGGCCTTGCATGGCCTCCTGCCTTCCAGCAATGTTTGAATTCAGTGATAAACTCCCACTCAAGCTAAGGTTTCTGCTTCATCTGAGAGCACAACACTCTGCAAAGCATCCAGCCTAGTACTTCTGAAATTCTGCCACCAAAATACCCCTGAGTGTCTTCCACAGGGAAACCCCGAGATGGAGTCTTAAATGACAACCCAAAAATTTCTTTAAACTCCCAGTTTTATTACGAGAAGTCTTATGACTCTACTTTCTTCCTCATTTGTTTTAATCAGAAATGGATCTTGCAAGTTTCTTACCAACAAGGAAAATGAAGCGCTAGAAAGATACACTATGATGATGCTAGACATGAATACACACGGCTCAGTGGAAAAATCCCAGATCGAGTGTACTGCTGGTGTATAAGAAGTGCTGATGGTTAACGCAGCCATCCAATGAAACACAGCGGACACTAGGTAGTCTAGACAGAGGCCCAGGATGGCCCTGCCATAGTGACCTGTGGACTCACACGTCTAACAAACCTCTGCTAATCCATGGAGTTGGGGCCCCAGGAGAAACATTTCTCTCTGTTCCAGGCCCCTGCTCGATCACCCTTCCTGGTATGATTTGAGCAGATCTCCTAACCTCCTGGATCCTCTGTTCTTCATCTGCAAAATGAAGAAGATAGATCATTTTGTTCTGCTGGCTGCAAAATTCTATCATGGATGCAGAATAATCTCAAATAATACTTTCAAGTTTTCTCCATGGAGGAACTGCTTTAAAAATAGATGAAGACTATTGGTCGTTAACTACCAATTACCTCTATATAAATGGATATTTCAAAAATGCTTTAATTTCGGGTAAGTGCTTCTCTGAAAATGTCAATAGGCAGTAATCTGCTTCGAAAATCTTTTTTCCTGGGGTCCCAGCAGCTGTAAGCTCCTCCTACAGCCCATTAGAATTACCTCCAATTCCAAATCCATGAATATTGTGCTGCTGTGATCCTCCTCTACCTGCGTCTCACATATGGAATCACGGAATCAGGGCTGTGACCTCAGGGAACTCAGCAGAGATTCCACACTCTATGTTGCTGGAGAGGGTTCAAGTCATTTTAGGAAAAGCCCGAATGACACCCCATTTTTTTCCTCTTCCCCTGTTACCCCCATAGGAGGACTTGGAAGAATAACATTTTAATGGCTTGGAGACTGTTCACAACAGAATTATCTGAGAGAAGATTTTTCAAGGGTTACGTCACTAAATGGCCAAACAAAGATACAGTGTCTGGCTACCACCCACATGACTGCCCTGTGAGCCATGTTTCCATAATGATGTAGAGAATTCAGATGCACCTCTTTATACATAGTAAAAGGAATATTAGCATGGAAGTGGAACTCTGGACCTCAGAACTGAAAAACAAAGAATTTTGGAAACAGAGTAAGCCCTACTTTGTGGCGTATTCTCAATAATAATAATAATAATAGCTAAAATTCGTTGAGCATTGTTAGGCACTTAACACACACCTCTTCTGACCCTCACAAGAGCCCCGTGAGGGGGCACTAGTACTATGTCCATTTGACAGAAGGGGCAAGAGGAGGCTTAAGGAGGCTGGTTAATGTGACCAGCTCCCTAGGTGAGGAATGGGGACTCAACCCCAGGCTAATGCGAGCCCAACACCTATGCTCTGCTACACTGAACAGAAGAAAAGTTTCAAGAGTAGAGATTACTTATCATGGAAATGAATGTTTGTTTCATTGCTCTACATATAATATTTTTATCTGGGATGTTTAAAGTATAACCTTGAGGTTTTTAAAAAGCCCATTTATAAAGATATTGATTTGGATTAAACATAACTGCGTTGGCTTTAAGAACATTTGCAACAGCCTTGGTGGCTCAGTGGTTAAGAGCTATGACTGCTAACCAAGAGGTCGGCAGTTCAAGTCCACCAGCCACTCCCTGGAAACTGTGTGGGGTAGTTCTCCTCTGCTCTATAGGGTCCTCAATGGCAATGGGTTTGGCTTTTGTTTTGATTGTTTCTTTAAGAGTTACATGATCTGCCCCAGGGCTGACTCCATACTGACTAGACTTAGTAAAGAATCCCCTTTTTTTGTTTAAAGGACCAGAGTAGATTTTATGTAAAGCTTGTTTTGGCCCCAGGTCCTTCCTTACGGGAAATAACACCCTCCTCCATCCTCTTCTCCTTGTAATCTCTGTAATCTCCAGGTAAGGCCATCCCGAGTTTGCTTCCTGCCTCTCCCCCACAGAGGTGTAAACCAGTTAACCCCAGGATGTGCTGACAAGGGTTAGAATGTACCCTTAGCTTCACGAGCACTTGAATAACCGATACTTGGCATATGTCTTTGACACTCAGCGGGACTACTGGTGAAGTTAGTATTTCTGAGACATGATTTAGGAAATAATATTGGAGTTATTATTCCCTCTCCTTGAGCATACAGAATGTGACCCAGCAAGGGCTCCCAAGGGCTCCCAAGGGCTCCCAAGGATTCACAAGGACACATCAACTGGGCCGTGAGGTATAAAGACAATAGCTAAAATAATCTTGGAAAACATCTTAACGAAATTTTCACAGAAGGGCAATAAAACCTAACCCAAAGGACTTCTCACCTTTTGTCTTTTTCTATTAACATTTAGTGAATAGGAATTTGTTAGACCAATGAAGACCCTCCTGACTTCGTAACTGGAACCAGTACCAATGATTGTTAAGAAAGATGATTCAAAATGTAAGATTACAATTTCTAGCCAATCAGTGAAAAAGTGACGCTTTCAATGATTCTACCCATTTTGTGATGTTGATATATACTGATCATTCTGTAACCTTCCTTGGATTCGGGCAGACATTCTAGCTCTGGCAGCATGCTTGTCTGCTTCCCACTTTTGTCCTTTTGAATATATGCCAAAAGAACGTTCTTTTTACTTTACTAAACTTTGTGAAGTTTTTCCCCTACAACAGACAAACAAAGATGCAGCCCCTTCCTGGAACAGCCTGTGGCTCAGGCCCAACTTCTTCAATCATGCCTTTTAACACAACTTTGCATCTCATTTGCATCTCATTTTGGACGTCTCCATTAAAAGAGCTCTTTTCTCCATGCACACTCCATATTTCAATCATACGGACTCTCCGCTTTTCCCTGAAGTCACAAGGCTGCTTCAGTCCCACGTGCTTTTGCTGTTTCCTCTGCAATAACTGTCTTTCCCACTGGCCTCACTATTGTCCCCTCTGTCTCTGGAAAGTGGTAGATCCAGTAGGTCTGACTAAAATTTACTGCCAGCCGATGTGAAGTGGGAGAGATGCTCAAAGCATCTGCAGAGAGTCCATAATATATTGATTATTAATTTCCAAGTGATAAAGGTCCAAAAGGCAATATTGGATTTTTGTCACAAATTGGAGACAAAAATGAGCTTAGAACTACATACTGCAATGCTCTGTCTTATAGATAAGGCATCAAGCACTAGTCTTGCCCAGAACGATCGAGTTGCCAGCCTGCAGATTCAGAGTTTCCACATTAGCCTGACTACCTTTACCTGCCCCACTCTGCCTCACTATCCCCTCATGTAAAGGCCTATTGCCTGATGACCAACACCACCCTACCCCACCCCCACACATGCATGCTCAAGTATCCTGGTGTCCCAGCCCCAATCATGTTTTCAGAAACAAAAACCCTTTATCCAACCAGCCTCATCTTGTCACTGAATTGTAGAAGTAGGTGTAACCCCTCTTTCCCTGGAATCTCTGTCACCACATGTGCATATCTGTGCTGCCTCTGTGATGTTGAGCTTCATTGGTTCATTTTGAAAAGGAAGCAAGGAGGGGCTGGGAGATACAATAATCCATGGTTTGGAGCTTAGTGAATCACTTCTGCAAGCACTGCTACATAGGTAATGAAACGCTCTTCCTCATCGTACCCTGCAGCTAGCATGAATGTGTGTGATACAGATTAAAAGGCAACAAAATGGTGCAGCCACTGTAGAAAACAGTGTGATGATTTGTCAAGAAGTTAAACGCAGAATTACCGTATGATCTCAGCAATTCCACTCCAACAGATATGTCCAAAAGAATTGAATGCCAGGGGCTCAAACAGATATTTGGGCACCAGTGTTTATTGCAGCATTATTCACAGTAGCCAAAAGGTGAAAATAACCCTAGTGTCCATCAACGAATGGATAACCAAAATGTGATACATACATACAACAGAATATAATTCAGTCATAAAGAGAAATGAAGTTCTGATACATATTATGACATGAGTGAACCTTGCAAGCATTATGCTGAGTGAAATACGTCAATCACAAAAGGACAAACATTGTATGATCCCACTTATATGAAATAACAATAGGCAAATAGTGGTTACCAAGGCAGGTGGGAGGAGAGGGGGATGGAGAGGTATTGCTTAAGGGGCACTGAGTTTCTGTTAAGAGTGATGAAAAATTTTGGAAACAGATAGTGGTGATGCTTGCACAACATGGTGATTGTAATTAATGTCACCATTTTATAGAGATAAAAATGGTTCAGACTTCCAGACAACATGGTGCTATAGTCAGAAGCACCACGCTGTCCCTCTGCAGCAAAGATCAGAAAAACTAAGTCCAACAGAGTCACACGTCAATCCTGAAACCCTAACCATCAAACGAAGAGATAAAGAACTCAGCCAAGCACTGAATGGAATAAGAAACTAACTGAGAACAGAGCGTGAGGAAAGATATACACAGAAGTCCCCTATCAGCTACCACAGCACGGATCCGCCATCTTGGACTCCTATCAGAGATCAGCGAACAGGAAGTATGAGAAAGCAGCTTCACAGAGCTTCCAGCAGGAGACAGAACAACCAGTAACCCACAATATAGGCTTTCCCACCCCCTACCCTTCTTCACCCCCATTTAGCCTCCTCTGCTTCCTACAGCCACAGTCTATTGGCTAGGAAGTAAGAGCTTCCCCCCAGTGCCACTTGATTACACCTGCCAGCACTGGCCAGCTCCAGGAGTGCCATTTGTTGGCTGCTGGTGTTGCTTTTTTCCATTTCTTTAGATTTCTTCCTTACCTCTCACCACCTCCACCTCTTTTCTCTCAAATACCTGGCTCCATGCACCATCTTTGCTTCTTCCTGAAAGGCTGCAAAACACTGCTCGACTGAGAAGCTGCTTCCCGGCTCATGCCACCACGCTGATGGGACCCCTGGGACTTTTTTGTTTGTTTGCTCTGATTTGTTCTGTTTTGATTTGTTTGTTTGTTTTCTTTTTCTTTTCTCAGCTTGGGAGCCCCTTCTAGCTGGGCAGTACCACGTGGCTTGGAAGCTAGTCCCTTACTTTGCACTGACACACAGGGACATCCCTGAGGGCATTTCCTGTTTCTTGGGTTTTTTTTTTTTTTCATTTCTTTGTTCACTTTTCTTCTCTCTCTTATTCCCTTTTTGTATTTCTTCATTTCCAGTTTCTCGATTTATTTATTTTTCTCTTTTACCCTTTTTCTTTTTTGTTTCATTTTTGTTTTTCCCCATTTCTCAGTCTCTCATCTCTCCACTCCAGTAGCAAACTCCCTTAGCACTGTTTTTTGTTTGTGTGGATGTCTTTGGCTCCTGTTCCTCTCTCTGCTCTCTAATCTTTCCCATACCCATCTTAGCTCCACACATCACAATCTACCCCCTCCTTCCTGCCTACCAGCACTGTGTGCTGAACATCACACTCCCAAGCAACACAGGCACGGCCTACTGGAACTTGCCCTGCACTGATTCCCGGTCTGCACTGTCAGCCCCAGTATGTGTCACGAAAAACCTATCCCAGCAACTCCCCTTCAGCTGGACCTGCCCTGCTGTTCCATACCTGAGTGACTGACCCTGCCCATTGGAGAAGGAGGTGAAAAGTATCGTGCCCACAGACGAGCAAACAACAAAGAAGTCACAGCCCGCCTGCTCTGACATTACCAAATAAAACAAAACAGCAGGATGAAACAAACAAATCTACAATCAATAAATGAGTAAAATAACCACTGAATACCCCAAAGACAGCAGACAATATCAAAACATTTACAAAAACAAGACAGGATGGTTCCAGTAGACATCCAAAATAAAACACTAGATGACCTTTCACTACAAGAAAAGGCACTAGACCTAACTGATAGGGAATTCAAATCTCTAATATTCAGAATTATCCAAGAGTAGAAGCAAAAAACAGACAAAAATGAGGAAAAAATAGACAAATTCATGGAAAAAGCAGACAAATTCATGGAAGATACAGACAAAAAAATGGAAGAATTCAAGAAAGTAATACAAAAACAAAATGCTAAAATAAATTCACAACTAGAAATCATACAAAAACAACAATTAGAAGTCCCAAAGATAAACAACAAGATTTCAGAAATGGACACTGTCATAGAAGGGCTGAGGAGAAGGTTTGACACGATGGAAGACAGGATCAGCGAAATTGAAGACAAACACTTGGATACAACTCTATCTGAGAAAAAATCAGAAAAAAGAACAAAGAAAAATGAAGAAACCCTGAGAATTATGTGGGATACAATCAAAAGCAAAAATCTTCGAGTGATCGGAGTTCCAGAACAGGGGGAGAAAACAGAAAACACAGAGAGGATCACTGAAGAATTGCTGACAGAAAACTTCCCCAATATTATGAAAGATGAAAAGCTGACCATCCAAGAAACCCAACGAACCCCATATAGGATAGACCCCAAAAGAATATCACCAAGGCATATCATAATCACACTCGCTAAAACAAAAGACAAACAAAGAATGCTGAGAGCAGCTGGAGAAAAACAAAAAGTCACATACAGAGAAGAAACAATAAGACTAAGCTCAGATTATTTGGAAGAAACAATGCCGGCAAGAAGGCAATGGGACAACATATATAAAACCTTGAAAGAAAAAAATTGCCAGCCGAGAATAATATATCCTGCAAAACTCTTGTTCAAATATGATGGTGAAATTAGGTCATTTCCAGATAAACAGAAATTAAGGGACTATGTAAAAACCAAACCAAACTTATGAGACTTAGTAAAGGAAGTCCTTCGATCTGAGAACAAACAATATCAGACCACAGGCTGAATCTAGGACACAGGATTGTACTAGCCAGATACCAACCTAGGAAATGAACTCTTAAGGACTATACAAAATCAAAAGAATTGCATAAGGGAACTAGAGAGGTTAATCTGTAAATGACAACAGCATCAGAACAATAAAAGAGGAAAAAAACGGTGTAGGTATAGAACCTTTTAATGGAGAGGAAGTCAAGCAATACCAAGTAATAATAGACTGGTACAAATCTAGGAAGATAAGGGTAAATTTCAAGGTAAACACAAAGAAAGTTAACAAACCTACTCATCAAAATAAAGAAGCAAAACATAAAGTCTCAGTAAAAACAAAACCTACAAAAAAAAAAAAAAATCCCCAAACAAAAGGAACTCAGCACAGGAGAGTAACAGGAACAAAGAAAATGTAAGGACTACAAAATGCAATCCCACTCCCAGGAATATATCCTAGAGAAATAAGAGCCATCACGCTAATAGACATATGCACACCCATATTCACTGAAGCACTGTTCACAACAGCAAAAAGATGGAAACAACCTAGATGCCCATCAACAGAAGAAAGGATAAACAAACTATGGTACATACACACAATGGAGTATTATACAAAGATAAAGAACAATGATGAATCTGTGAAGCATCTCATAACATGGATGAAACTGGAGGACATTATGCTGAGTGAAATAAGTCAATCACAATAGGACAAATATTGTATGAGACTTCACTGTATAACTCATGTAAAAGTTTACACACAAAAAAAAACAATCTTTGTTGGTTACAAGGGATGGGAGGGAAGGGGGGAACTAAATAGATAAGTGGTAACTTTGGTGAAGGGTAAGACAGTACACATTACTGGGGAAGCCAACACATCTTGTACAAGAAAAGGTCATGGAAGCTCCATAGACACTTCCAAACCCCCTGAGGGACCAAATTGCTGGATGGAGGGCTGTGGAGACCATGGTCTCAGAGAACATCTAGCTCAATTGGCATACCACAGTTTATAAAGACAATGTTCTACATTCTACCTTGGTGAGTAGTGTCTGGGGTCTTAAAAGTCTGTGAGCAGCTATCTAAGATACTCCACTGGTCTCATCCCTCCAGGAGAAAGGGAGAATGAACAGAACAAGATACAAGGAAAAGATTAGTCCAAAGGACTAATGGACCACAGCTACCATGACTTCCACCAGACGGAGTCCAGTACAGCTAGATGGTGCCTGGCTACCACCACTGACTGCTCTGACCTGGATCACAATAGAGAGTCCTGGACAGAGCTGGAAAAGGATATAGAACAGAATTCTAACTCTCACACAAAAAAAGACCAGATTTACTGGCCTGACAGACTGGAGAAATCCCGAGAGTATGGCCCCCGGACACCCTTTAGCTCAGTGATGATGCCCCTCCCAAAGTTCACTGTTCAGCCAGGGAATGGACAGCCTCATAAAAAAAATAAAAATAAAAACAGGACTAATGAGGCACAGCAGTTCAGGGACAGGACTAGAAGGCAGGAGGGGATAGGAAGGCAGGTGATAGGGAACCCAAGGTTGAGAAGGGATAGTGTTGACATGTCATGGGGTTGTTAACCATTATCATAGGGCAATATGTGTACTAACTGTTTAATGAGAAACTATTTGTTCTGCAAATCTTCATCTAAATACAAAAAAAAAAAAGAATCACCTATGTGAGATCAAACTGACAACACCAACTCAAAAGGTTTGATGGGAATCCTTGGGGACAGTGAGTTGAAGATAATGGTGATAGAATAATTTGGAAAAGGATAGTGAGAATAGCAGCACAGCTGGAAAAATGTAATCAATTTTACTGTATTGTACTTGTAGAAACTTTTGAAATGGTGTAACTTTGGCTATGTATATTTTCACCAAAAAAAAGGTCCTCAAGGTCAAGAAGAGACAGTTTGACAGGTCGTGGGGTTCTTAACCAATGTCGTAAAACAATATGTGTACTGACTGCTTAATGAGAAACTATTGTTCTGTAAACCTTCATCTAAAGTACAATAAAAAAAATTTTAAAAAAAGCGTTCAAATTGCAAATGTTTTGTTATATATATTTCACCACAATAAAATTTTTTTTTAAAGGCAACAAAAAACTTCGGACAGTGGAGAGTTTAAGGTAGAATCTGACCCACCCTCAACCCTGACACCCTAGTTTAACATCCCATGAACTCTCCAGCTGGAGGCCCCTCCTGTGCTGAGGGCAGCCCTGAGAGCTGGGCTGAGAGGTACTCTTGGTCCATCCTGGGCTAGAATCCAAGATGGAGTCTTCTTTACCGTTTGTGACCACCTGGCCACCCTCCAGGAGTTTTTATTTTTGTTTTTGTTTTGTTTTTTTTCTTCAGTATGCAGGACTAAGGAAAGTCCCACATTCCAAATCCCTCAGGCATGACTCTGGTATGAGAAGAGGCCACCCTACCACCCAGCCCACTGCCGCTGCCTCACACACGGGTTTGTTCATCCACCAATTGTCTACTGAGTGCCTGCTATACTCAAGACATAAACCAAAGTGATAATAATAATAATCTGTTGCCATGGAGTCAATTCTGACTTATGGTGACCCCATGTGTTACAGAGTAGAACTACACTATTATAGGGTTTTCTGAGCTGTAATCTTTACGGTCCCTCACGTGTCTGTCAGTTTGTTGTACTGTGGGGGTTTGAGTGTTGCTGTGATGCTGGAAGCTATGCCACCAGTATTCAGATACCGGCAGGGTCACCCATGGTGGACAGGTATCAGCTGAGCTTCCACACTAGGACAGACTGGGAAGAAGGATCCAGCAGTCTACTTCTGAAAAGATTTAGCCAGTGAAAACCTTATGAATAGCAGAGGAACATTGTTTGATATAGTGCCAGAAGATGAGCCCTTCAGGTTGGAAGACACCCAAAAGATGACTGGGGAAGAGCTGTCTCCCCAAAGTAGAGTCAACCTTAATGAGGTGGATGAAGTCAGGCTTTCAGGACCTTCATTTGCTGATGCAGCATGACTCAAAATAAGAAGAAACGGCTGCAAACATCCACTTATAATCGGAATGTGAAATGTACGAAGTATGAATCTAGGAAAATTGGAAATTGTCAAAAATGAAATGAACACATAAACATCGACATCTAGGCATTAGTGAGCTGAAATGGACTGGTATTGGTCATTCTGAGTTGGACAATCTTATGGTCTACTATGCCGGGAATGACAAATTGAAGACGAATGGCGTTACATTCATTGTCAAAAAGAACATTTCAAGATCCATCCTGAAGTACAACTTTGTTGGCAATAGGATAATATCCATACACCTACATAGAAGATCAGTTAATACAACTATTATTCAGATTTATGCACCAACCACTAAGGCCAAAGATGAAGAAATTGAAGATTTTTACCAACTTCTTCAGTCTGAAATTGATCAAACATGCAATCAAGATGCATTGATAATTACTGGTGATTGGAATGCGAAAGTTGGAGACAAAGAAGAAGGGTGAGTAGTTGGAAAAATATGGCCTTGGTGATAGAAATGATGCCAGAGATAGCATGATAGAACTTTGCAAGACCAACGACTTCTTCGTCACAAGTATCTTTTTTCAACAATATAAACGTGGACCTTGCCAGATAAAATACACCGGAATCAAATCGACTACATCTGTGGAAAGAGAAGATGAAAAAGCTCGATACCATCAGTCAGAACAAGGCCGGGGTCAACTGTGAAACAGACCATCAATTGTTCATATGCAAGTTCAAGGTGAAACTGAAGAAAATTAGAACAAGTCCACGAGAGCCAAAGTACGACCTTGAGCATATCCCACCTGAATTTAGAGACCTTCTCAAGAACAGATTTGACGCATTGAACACTAATGACCGAAGACCAGACAAGTTGTGGAATGACATCAAGGACATCATACATAAAGAAAGCAAGAGGTCATTAAAGAGATAGGAAAGAAAGAAAAGACCAAAATAGATGTCAGAAGAGACTCTGAAACTTGCTCTTGAACATCAAGTAGCTAAAGTGAAAGGAAGAGATGATGAAGTAAAAGTGTTGAACAGATGACAACAGCAACTCAAAAGGTATGATAGGAAGCCTAGGGGACGGTTAGTTGAAGATAATGGTGATGGAATAATTTGGAAAAGGACAGTGAGAATAGCAGCACAACGGGAAGCATGTAATCCATGTCACTGAATTGTACATGTAGAAACTTTTGAAATGGTATAACTTTGGCTATGTATATTTTCACCAAAAAAAAAAAAAGGTCCTCCAAGGTCGAGAAGGGAGAGTGTTGACCTGTCATGGGGTTGTTAACCAATGTTATAAAACAATATGTGTACTGACTGTTTAACGAGAAACTATTTGTTCGGTAAACCTTCATCTAAAGTACAACAAATATATATATATATTAAAAAAAAGTGTTGAACAGAAGATTTCAAAGGGTGGCTCAAGAAAACAAAGTAAAGTATTATAATGACGTGTGCAAAGACCTGGAGTTAGAAAACCAAAAGGGAAGAACATGATAGGCATTTCTCAATGAAAGAATTGAAGAAAACATTCAAGCTTTGAGTTGCAATATTGAAGGATTCTATAGGGAAAATATTAAACGACACAGAAAGCATCAAAAGAAGATGGAAGGAATACACACAGTCACTATACCAAAGAACTGGTCAATGTTCAACCATTTCAGGAGGTAGCATATGATCAGGAACCGCTGGTACTGAAGGAGGCCAACCTGCACTGAAGGCATTAGCAAAAAACAAGTCTCCAGGAACTGATGGAATACCAATTGAGACGTTTCAAAAAATGGATGCAGCACTGGAATTGATCACTTGTCTATGCTAAGAAATTTGAAGACAGCCTGGCCAACCAGCTGGAAGAGACCCATATTTATGCCTATTTCCAAAAAAGGTGATCCAACCGAATGCAGAAATTATTGGACAATATCTTTATAACACCTGCAAGTAAAATTTTGCTGAAGATCATTCAAAAGTGACTGTAGCAGTATATCAACATGGAACTGCTAGAAATTCAAGCTGGATTCAGAAGAGGACGTGGAACCAGGGATATCATTGCTGATGTCAGATGGATCCTGGCTGAAAGCAGAGAATACCAGAAAGATGTTTACCTGTTTTTTATTGACTATGCAAAGGCATTCAACTGTGTAGATCATAAAAAATTATGGATAATATTGTAAAGAATGGGAATTTCAAAACAATTGTACTCATAAGGAACCTGTACATAGATCAAGAGGCAGTTGTTCAAACAGAACAAGGTGATACAGCGTGGTTTAAAGTCAGGAAAGGTGTGCGTCAGGGTTGTATCTTTTCACCATACCTACTCAATTTGTATGCTAAGCAAATATTCTGAGAAGCTGGACTATATGAAGAAGAAAGGGGCATCAGGATTGGAGGAAGACTCATTAACAACCCATGATATGCAGATGACACAACCTTGCTTGCTGAAAGTGAAGAGGACTTGATGCACTTACTGATGAAGATCGAAGATCACAGCCTTCAGTAAGGATGACACCTCAACACAATGAAAACAAACATCCTCACAACTGGACCAATAAGCAACATCATGATGAACGGAGAAAAGATTGAAGTTGTCAAGGATTTCATTTTACTTGGATCCATGATCAACACCTATGGAAACAGTAGTCAAGAAATCAAAAGACACATTGCATTAGGCAAATGTGCTGCAAAAGACCTCTTTAAAGTGTTCAAAAGCAAAAGATGTCACCTTGAAGACTAAGGTGCACGTGACCCAAGCCATGGTGTTTTCAATAGCCTTATATACATGCAAAAGCTGGACAATAAATAAGGAAGACCAAAGAAGAATTGACGCCTTTGAATTGTGGTGTTGGTGAAGAATACTGAATATACCATGGGCTGACAAAAGAATGAACAAATCTGTCTTGGAAGAAGTACAACCAGAATGCTCCTTAGAAGCAAGGATGGCAAGACTTCTTCTCACATGCTTTGGACATGTTATCAGGAGGGATCAGTTCCTGGAGAAGCACATCATGCTTGGTAAAGTAGAGGCTCAGTGAAAAAGAGGAAGTCCCTCAACAAGATGGATTGACACAGTGGCTGCAACAATGGGCTAAAGCATAACAACAATTGTGAGGATGGCGCAAGACCGGGCAGTGTTTCGTTCTGTACATAGGGTCACTGTGAGTCAGAACCAACTTGACGGCACCTAACAACAACAACTATCTTTGTAGGAGCAAATCGCCAGACTTTTCTCCTGCAGAGGTGCTAGTGGGTTCTAGAAGAGCACAAACCATTTGCGCCACCCAGGGACCTTGCTCAAGACACAGAGCTCAGCTTTGTGAGAAACATAAAGATAAATCAGACATAGATATAGAAGTCTGCCCTCATATTGCTTGCAATCTATTGTTGGAGATAAGGACTCTAGACAAATAACTACAACATAACAGTGAATGGGAAACCCTGGTGGCACAGTGGTTAAGAGCTACAGCTGCTAACCAAAAGGTCAGCAGTTCAAATACACCAGGCACTTCTTGGAAACTCTGTGGGGCAGTTCTACTCTGTCCTAGAGGGTCGCTATAAGTCAGAATCTACTTGATGGCAACAGGTTTGGTTTTGGTATCAGTGAACGTGGTATATGTTCTAAGAGAAGGATATTGAATTGAAGTTTGAGGTGTGGGATCAGTGGATCACAGAGGGTGTGTCAGCTGGGCCTGGAGATGAGGTAATGTCATTCAATGGCATAGGACCAGGAACAGGACCAGAAAACTTAGAGTGTAATCAGACTGACATGAGTGGCCCCTTTGGCCGTGGCCTAGGATACTACATATATTCATTAGTAGGTAGATGCTAGGGTTCCTGGGTGATGCAGTTTTTATTTGGCTGCTAGTGTAAAGGTTGGTGGTTCAAATTCACCCAATAGCACTGTAGAAAAAAGGCCTGGTGATCTGTTATTGTCAAGATTATGGCCGAGAAAAGTCTATGGAGCAGTTCTACTCTACAACACAGGGGCTCACCACAAATCAGAATTGACTCAACAGCAATCGGTAGGAAGACACTTGAATGATTACTGGATACACTTAAAAGAAGGCTTTGGTGAAATGGAATGAAAAGCACAGACCTTACTCCGTAGGACGAAACTCAGTGAGCCAAGTCCAAGAGTAGAGGAAATGGTAGCAAACGCCCAAAGAAGGAGGCCACCTCTGCCCCAGACCTCGCTCCCCATCATAGAAACTAGTCTCACTGGTAAAAACTCTACTGCCTTAAGAATTTCTCATCCATGTTTATACTCTGGTATTTTAAACCAGCAGGCCAAACAGGTCTTTTTCCAAATGATCTTTATAAATCCTGTTTCTTTTTTTTAAAGCAAAGGGCTTACCTCTCTCCATCACCCCACCCACATCCTTTCAAATAACAGAATCAAAAACAAACAAACCCATTGCCATGGAGTCAATTCCAACTCACAGTGACCTTATAGGACAGAGTACAACTGCCCCATAAGGTTTCCAAGGTTGAAAATCTTTACAGAAGCAGACTGCCACATCTTTCTCCTGCAGAGCAGCTGGTGGTTTTGAACTGCTGACCTTTCAGCTGGCAGTCGGTCTCTTTTTTCCCCAAACAACAGAGGAGGCTAATAACAACCTTCTTCTGTGTACTAACATGAGCGGAAACTTAGTTGCATGGGTGCCTATCTAACAAAGGACCCACTCTGCATGAGAACTGTTCAGTGCATTTCCAGTCGAAAATAAGGGGCCCAGTTTGGGATTTTCAGCAACTATTTCATTGACTCCAAAATGTGTAGTTGCTGCCTCAGCTTGCCCAATGAGGGGACTGGTGGGAGGTGAGCACAGAGGGTCTTCAGGGCTCCAAGCAGAGAAGTCAAGCTCTGCCTTGTGTTTTGAACCACTCATCCTGGCTGCCATGTGAAGAATATATTGTCAGGGGCCAAGGCAGACTAGTCGGGGCTGGGGCTACTGCAGTCATCCAGACAGAAGGTGGCGGTGGCTTGGGCCAGTGTGGGAGCAGTAGAGGTGGTGGGAAGAGGGTGGATTTGGGATGTATTTTGAAGATAAAGCCAACAGGATTTGCCATTGGTTTTGATGCAGCGTTTGAGGGAAAGAGAGGAGCCAAGACGACTCCAGGGATTTTGGTTAGAGCCACAGAGTTGTCATTTTCTGTGAGGGAAAGTCCCTGGAAGGATCTTTGCTGTATTCCAGGGCTACTGAAAGTATGGTGTGTGCATGGGTACTGATCCATAACTGTTAATGATCTGCAGTGGAATAAGTATCAAGAGTGCTGAGACACTTGTAGGCAATTACATTTTATTTGTTCTGATTCTATCTGTTGAATCTAATAATAAAAAATTAGGCTCAATTTGTATCTCTTTTTTTTTTTCAGTAATTCATTTATATTGTATTTTATAAAAATATTGGCCTGCAATGGATTAAAAATAAAATACTGCTCCTTGACTATGAAGAGTTTGAGAATCATTGCCCTGCACACTGCTCTCTTCTCCTTGCAGACGCGTGGTGGCAGACAGTGGGTGGGAATAGGCTATGAATAAAAGCAATAAATATTGCTTGAATAAATAAATATGTGAATTGAGTGAGAGAATAAATAAAGCTTCTTAGTCAATGCACACAAGATCAGCATGACTTTGAAAGGTTAAGACTCCTGCCCCAGGTTTCCCAGAGGGAGCTCAAGCCCTTCATGCTATACTTTGGTTTTTTCCCCCATAAAAGCTATGCTCTTGAGAGCTAGAAAGTCAGCCACTGCAAAACCTAAACAAAAAGCGATTTGGCTAGCACACAATATCACTAAATTGCAGTGGAAAACAAAACAAGTAAAAATTTGTATTCTGCTTCTAGAAGTAAAACAGTAACAGGAGTACAGAGAAATCAAAGTATTCATATTTTGTTGCAATGTTAGGCCATTGGTAATTCAAAACAACTATTTGAAAGGGTAGAATCTCATTCACATTTATCAGACTCTACCAGGACTGCTCCCTGTGGATCTCGGAAACGCCCTCAGGATACATCCTATTCAAAGGGCTAATTTGGCAAGTGAATATGTGTAGAAGCAGCCTTTGGAAAGTCCCATCCGTAAGCCTGCCAGTGTGCACAGTGCTTCGCCAATCCTGTGTCCAATTTCAGAATTTGCTTCCTTGTTATTTCTTTAGCCAACAAAACATTGACAAGAATAATAATGACAATTAGAATCCTGTGAGAAATAATCTGGCGAAAACCCACAGTATCCAAGTATCAACACGTGTACAGATAGGCACTTACTTAGTCAAGTGCTTCTCTCCTATCTCGGGTTTACACCTATTTCAGTCACAAAGAACATAGAACTCATGGCACCCTAAATTAGTGATTGTCAACATTTTATCCACCATGGTCTCTGTGACTGATGACGTTGACTTATAGGACACATTCCCTTGGGCAATAGGAGGTTATGCACAATTCCATAAGCAAGAGCCCTACTCAAGAGAGCATGATGGATGCAGATAAATGAGCAGGGTGTTAGGAAAGTGATGACCTAAAATCCATTCTAGCTTTTTTTTTTCTTTAATAGTAAATCATTTGCAAGCTTCAGTACATTATTAGTAACAAACTGTGATACACCTAACAAATGATTACAATCAACAGCATGTTCCAACTCTGGAGGTGAAAACTGTTTTCTTTTTCTTATCTAGAATCACTGTGACACAGGCTTGGGCATGGGCATGGCATCAGAGCAACAGGGCCATATTCATCCAACCATTCATTTCATAAACACATACTCTGGCCCTGTTGAGTTTTGGGCTCTGAACAAGACTTTAGGAAGACAAAAGTTGACTAGGACTAAGAAGTCTGTCCTTCAGAAACTCACAGCCAGTGGGAAAGCCAGCCGTGGAAGCCATCAACACATGTCAGTTTAAGTTAAGAAGTGATAATGGACAGTGTTGAAGGATACAGGAGTCTTTGCAGACCAGAAACTCGCTGTGATGGTCGACACTCAGAGAATAAAGTAATTGAAGAGTATGGCCATCCCACACAGTACGATTTTCTTAGTTTCACTTTAATTATACATGTGGAGATACATATAGTCTCCACATATATAATCTAAAGGGCAGGAAAGCTAATGAAGACCATTTCTCGGTGTGACTCAGCCAATACACCCGTGCTGGCAAAGCTTACCTGAGTCACAGGACACCTGAGAGCCAAATACTTCCAAAACATTTTGCTATCTTGTGAAAAAAATGATCCCATCAAATAGTTTGAGGGCCTAAATATGAGATATAAGACCATATTATTTCAACTAAAAGTTTAAGAAGAACTGGGAAGTAAATTTGGAAGTCTAAAGCTTCCAACCACCATCTTTGAGAATTTTGACGGGATTTTGAGGAGGATCTGCATTTCTTTCAACAGCTTTCACTGAACTTCGCTCATTACTCGTTTGTCCCTCTCAGTTAGTGATGCAATAATGGCTTTGCAAAAGGTCATCACAAACAATTCATTCTATTAGAAGTTTTATATTCATCATCTCATATAATCCCCATAACCCACCATGAGACAGAAGTTGTTATGTGTGTTCTATAGATGAGAAAATTGAAGGTAAACTGGCTAAATAACTTACCCAAGGTCACACAGCTAAAAGTAGGTAGAGCTAGAATTCAGTCCTAGACTGTCTGATGCACAACTTCACAGAGCAAGGCCTCTCGCCACTATTTTGATCTAATGTGGCAGTATGGGAGGGGAGACGATTTCCTGCCAAGTCTTTTTGTGATGGTTCCTTACACTGAGACGCTTCATCCTCAGCTAACAGTAAATGAGCATCTTCTTAGCATATACCAGGCAATAGACTCTATGTATATTACTCTCATCTTCATAATACTACTGGAAGGCAGACACCATCTGGTCTAAAGTATGAGGATTTACCCTAACTTCTGGATCACACTCTCTAGCTACAATCAAGGATTGATGCTTGACATTGGCACCCTACTTTTATTTGGGGAAGGACATTAACATTTATTAAGTTATTTATGCATTCCAGTACCTTTACTTATATCATCTCATTAATGCTTATACCAACTCTGTGAAGACCGCTCAAACAAGAATGGTTAAGAAACATGCCTAGTGTCACACAGCTAATAAGGGTCAGATGCTGGATTTGAACCCAGAAGGGTCGGATCAGAAAGCCCGTGTTCTTTCCACTGATAAGTTGTAGGCTTTGACATAAGGTGAACCTGATTCTCTGAGGCTTTGTGGCCCCACAACTTGTACTCCTCAAGTTATGGTTTACAGAGGCCCTATGGGTCCCAGACAGGCTGCTACAGAGCTGTCTGGAGAGGCTCAGCTGATGTGCCCCTGATTGGCATTGTTCATGCAATACACAGCTCAACCCTCCTCAATGTCCCCAAAGCAGAGCATTTTCCCACACAAGCTCACCAGCTCACATCTTACTAAACAGGATCATATCAACTTCCAGACAAGTAGGGCCTGTTGTCTTACTCCTGGAAGCCTGGGTGGTGCAAGGCAATGAGGAGTGGACAAAGCCCAGAGGAGACATACTCTTTTACTTTCCTCAGGCTGCCATAACAAACTGCCAAAAACTGGGTGGCTTAAAACAACAGAAATTTACTCTTTCATAGTCCTGGAGGCCAGAAGTCCAAACTCAGGGTGTCAGCAGGGGCGTTGCTTCTGCTTGAGGAGTACATGGTAAGATCAATGGCTCCTATGGTCACATGCCTATTGTTGACTTATTTTGCTAAAAAATGGATTCCTTGGCATAGACTACCATGCTAAATGATTAGATACTCTGTAAGTCTTTCAGTGGTGGTGCTAACAGAGGCATTGGAGGCAGGGAAGGCACACTTATGTCCATAGTAGGTATCATTTCTAGTGAGGACAGACTGATGCTCCCTCTAGGGTAGAACGTGTCCCATGTCATTAACCTTTCACCAAGTGACTACCTGATCTCCTCAAGGAATGATGCCATTTTAGGGGCTAAATGCTGGTCTTCGTTGCTGACAGATTGGGCATTTAGCTGTAGCTGTAGATTCTTGTGACTTTAGGATAAACAGCCCATGCTTTGAGCTCATGAATAGCTATGAACACTGTTACCATGGCTACTCAGTTCTTGGGGGACCATGGTACAGGAAGGAGCAAGCCAAGGGAAGAGACTGGCTCCATTCCAGCCTTAGCCAGAATTCTACAACCAGAATTCATTTTTGCCCATAAGCACTCCAGAGACATCAGATAAGCACTCATATAAAACTCATATAAGCACTCCAGAGACATCAGAAATAAGAAAAGTGTTTCTAAAAGACGTAACTTGTTACTGAGAAGCAGTGGGGAGACCTAAACATTTGGCTTATAAGGCCGCAGTTATACTCATGGACTGATGGAACCTGGATGTGCTGGTTGAGACCACATCGATTGAAAGGGTAAGAGGGTAGGGAGAGACAGGGTGGATTCCTCTGTGTACAGGGATCAGGGGAGGCCTCTCTGATAAGGCGACATTTGAGTGGTGGTCTACAAGAAGTGAGGGAGAAACCTTGTGGGTGTCCAGGGGAAGCTCAATGTTGGCAAAGGGAATAGCAAGTACACAGCCCAAGATGGATATGTTCCTGCTCATTTCTTCAGCGAGGAAGCCAATATGGTAGAGGTGAGTGAGCAAAAGGCAGGAGGGGAGCGGCTGAGGAGAGGCTGACAGCAGAGAGTAGACCTCATAGGCCTAGTTAGGACTTAAGGCTTTACCTCTCAATGAGATGGGATGCAAATGGAGCATCTTATTTTGAAGGCAGATGTAAAAGGATTTACTTGAAACACTTACATGCAGCCTCCTGTGTGACCTTCACTGCTCTCAGCAGTTCGCATATATTCATTAATTTATTCCTCATAACAACTCACCAGTATTTTCCTCATTTTACAGAAGTCTGAGGCACAAACTGTTAAACAATTTGCTCAAGGTCCCTCAGCTAGAATATAGTATAGCTGGGGTTTGAACCCAGGCAGTATATTGTGCCTCACTGACGCCAATGTTTTTGGCTTGAGCAACAAGAATAATCAACTTATCAGTTAATGTGACTGGGGCAACTGTAGGAGAAACAGAGTTTAGAGGGAGGCAGAAACTAATTTAGTTTTGAACATGTTATGTGCAGATGATTAGATGCTTGGTTTCTATCAATCTGGAGAGCTAGTGCAGATTTCTGGTCTGGAGTTGTTAGTGTAGACTATATATAAAATCATGAAGCAGTGCCAGCTGACATAAGGCATAAATGCACATGTAGAAGAGAGTGGATGGTGGAGCCCTGGGACACTCAATGCTTAAAAGTCAGGAAAGGGACTGAGAAGAGATGAGAGTCTGGTGGGAGAAAGTCAAAGATAGACTGTGGTCCCAAAAGCCAGGCAAGAGGGAGCAAACAACTTTTTTCTTTATAAGATGAGAGAAATACTAGCCAGTTTATATGCTGATGAGAAAGACCCAGAAAAAAAAAGAAAATCAAAATGCGAGAGGAAGAGGAGAGAATGGCTGAAATAATATCCTTGAGGAGGTGAGGATGATGGGAGGCAGGAAGGAGCAGGGACTGTTCTTTGCTGGTAGCAGGAAGGAGGGTTGGGTCCATGTGCACAGTTTGCGGGGAGGCTGGTGGTGTCAGGGAATAGGAGCAAGTTGGAAGGCCTTCAGCAGAGAGTTGATGATAGGGGAGGAGGAAAAAGTGATTGATGGTTAAAAGGTGCTGGTGTCACTGGATGGGATACCTTGATGAGGTTGAAACACAGTTCAAAAGAGGATGAGTGCTCCCTTGCAGAAAAATGAAACAGGACCCATACCTCACACCATATACAAAAACTAACTCAAAATGGATCAAAGACCTAAATGTTAAACCTAAAACTATAAAGAAAGAAAGCATAGGGAGAAAACTATAGGACCTAATTTAAAAAAAAAAAAAGTTAACAAACATAACTACAAATGCAGCACAAATAGACGAAGACAAATTAGATAATTGGGACCTCCAAAAAATCAGATACTTACACTCATCAAAAGGCTTTATGAAAAGAGTAAAAAGACAATCTACAGACTGGGAAAAATCTTCAGAAATGACATATATGATAAGGGTCTAACCTCTGAAATATATAGAAAACTTTAACAACTCAACAACAAAAAGACAAACAATCCAATTAAAAAATGGGCAAAGGACACAAACAGACACCTCACCAAAGAGAGTATTCAAGCAGCCAAAAATACATGAAAAGATGCTCATGATCATTAGCCATTAGAGAGATGCAAATCAAAACTACCGTGAGATACCATCTCCCCAACTAAAATGGCACTGATAAACAAACAAAAAACCAGATAACAACAAATGTTGGTGAGGATGTGGGGAGATTAGAGCTCTTATCCATTAATGCTGGGACTGTAAAACGGTACAACCACTATGGAAAATGGTATGGTGCTTCCTAAAACAACTAGAAATAGAAATACCTTATGATCCAGCAATCCCACTCCTAGGTATATACCCTAGAGATCTAATTAAAGAGACATGGACAGATATATGCACACCTATGTTCATTGCAGCACTATTCATAATAGCAAAAAAATGCAAACAGCCTAAGTATCCTTCAGTGGATGAATGGATAAGCAAAATGTGGTAAATACATACAATGGAATACTACACAACCATAAAGAACAGTAATGACTCCACAAAACATATTATAACATGGATGGACCTGGAGGGCATAATGCTAAGTGAAATAAGTCAATCACATAAGGACAAATACTGTATGATCCCACCTTTATAAGAAGACAAGAATAGATACACATATATAGAGATCAATGTTCACTGGTGGGTACCAGGGGTAGGGTGGGGGAGGAGGGATCACTCTCTTACATCGTAGACACTTGTTAACTCTGGTGATGGGAAAAGTAGCACCAAATGTGGGCATAATGAGCACAGCTTGACCAAAGTAAACAATGCCACTAAGAAACACACAAGAGAAAAGAATGTTTGTGCTAAAAAATATGACACATATAATTTGGCAACAACACCAACAATAATGGAAAAATGAGTGTATGGTCACATATGTAGGTGTATAGACATATATGTGTATGAGTAGGTACAGGTGTGTACATATGTGTGTACAGATAGAAGTATCTATATGTATGTGCACATACAGATATGTGTGTGCAAGCATATATATCCAGAGAGGACACAGTTACAGATTTTTCTCAGACATAACCAAACACCTTGCAAGATTGGTTTTCTGGGTTTGGAGGTTTAGGACGTTAGTCTCATGGGACAACTCAGTCAACTGGCATAATATAGTTCACAAAGTTCACGCTCTGCATCCTAGTGAGATGAGTAGCATCTGGGATCTTAAAAGTTTGCAAGCACCCATCTTAGGTACAATAATTGTATCTAAGATACAATTATTGGTCTCTACTCATCAGGAGCAAAAGAGAAAGAAGAAAACCAAAGCCTCAGAGAAAAAACTAGTCTACAGGGCTCATAATCTGCGCAAGACACAGAAGAACTGGATGGTGCCCAGCGCCACTACTGACTGTTCTGACCAGGGACACAATAGATGAAGCCTGATAGAATGGGAGAAAATATAGACTAGAACTCAAATTCTTAAAAATCCCAGACTTACTGGACCAGCTGAGACTAGAGGACTCCCTGAGACTATCGCCCTGGCATACTCTTTAAACCTTGAATCAAAACTATCCCCCGAGGTCAACTTTTAGCGTAGTAACAGAAAGACACACAAAACAAAGGCTATTAGCCAAAAGTACAGTGCTCCATTAAAAAACTGTCTATAGGAGACCAAAAGGTCAACAATTACTCTAAAGCAAAGATGAGAAGATAAGGGCGCAGAGAAACTAGAGTACTGGAAACGGAACAACCAGAACACAATTAAGGAGAATGCTGACACATTGTGAAAAATGTAACTAATGTTACTGAACAATCTGTGTAGAAATTGTCAAATGGGAGCCTAGTTTGCTGTGTAAACTTTCAACAAAAACACAATAAAATATTATTTTAAAAAAAGATTCTCAACCAATTAAAAAAAAAAGAGAGACAGAATGTGTGATAAGACCAGGAAGTGGCAGCCAGACACTGGGAAGGTGGTGTCTCAAACGATGTGCAGTTATTGGAAATGACAACATCAAGCTGTGGACTAGGGGGAGGGGTGGCTGTGGCAAAATAAAAGAAATATGATTTGAAGTAAGAAGGTCAAAGCCAAGGGCGCTGGATGGATTATGCCCATGGGTGTTGAAATTGCCGAGAACAGTGACAGGAGTAGGGGAGGGAAGGAAGACAGTGAACAAGTGTTAAAGTCATCAGGAATGGGGAAGAAGGACAAAGGATAGTAGGGGTGGGGTGGGGGGCATATGAGGAGCATGGGATTCAAAGAGCTGGGTATTGGAAGGAAGAGGGAGGAGGCATGGCTGAGAGACAGGAAATGGGAGCAAGGACGTGTACCTTAGCCCTGGGCAGACATATGTTGGGTGAGAGAAGAAATGGCCTTGCTCACATGGGCTACAGGGAAAACGAAGGTGCTAGGAGACAGCCAAGTTTGGGTTAGAAGAGGAAGGTGAAGGGCAGAGGTTAAAGACATGGGGGGAGGGTATTGCTACCATTAGACTCAGTTCTAGGGGGCACAGTGGGAGACCTGGGAGAGCCGGGGGATGGGGTCTTGATGGAAAGCCACATATGGGGTGAGGGCCAGGGGGATGCTGGATGCCCTGGGTGACTTGTATTTCTGGATGTGACTGAGGTAAACAGGGACAGGAAATACTGGATAGTGCAGTGCAGTGAATTACTTAATATGGCCCTTCTAGCCATTGTCTTTGTAACTCTCACCGAACGCCTGGGTGGAACTACGCAAATGAGGTGTATAGAACTCTAATGAGGGGACTGGTCATTTTGCCATCCCTCTAGGCTTAACGGGAAATACTGAGAGAGAAAGTAGGAGCTGTAACCCAGGAGACAGAGAGGGAGAGGTGCAACATTAGAGACAGCGAAAAGCAGTGGCAAAGAAACTGCAGCGGCAGAACCAGGAGACTGGCTGGAGACCGGCAGAAGATGGCATGGTGGGCTTCCTGGCCCATGGAGCAAGAAAGCTGAGCTCCTTCAGGCAGGAGGCTTGCTGGCAGAGTACGGTCCCTCCTGGCACTTGGTGGAGCTAGATTTGCTAACCCACGGAGCTAGAACTGAGCACCTTCGGGCTGAGGCTTACTGGCAGAGTGGAATGTCTCGGGGCACTCAGCAGAGCTAAAAGAGCTTTGTAACACTTGCCTGAGCAGGGCAGAGGCCAGGCCCAGGAGCCGAGGGCCAGGGGGAGACCTGCCTGAGGGCACAGCTGAGAAGAGGCTGTCCTGATCGAAGAACCATATCCTGAGTTTTCCTGAACCTGAATTGTAGCCTGCTACTTCCCTAATAAACCCCATCATCATAAGTATTGTCTGTGAGTTCTGTGTGGCCATTGCAATGAATTACCAAACTCAGCAGAGAAGTAGTGTGCTGTGCGAGAGACAGATGGTGTCAGAATTAGTAAAAAGGGCTAGTGAGAAGACATATGCCTGACCTTCACCTCATAGAAATCAGTCTTGGGCTGTTGATCTTGATTCTCCTTCCCTCTTGTGAAGTTAGAGGATGTCAGATGCCTCTGCCACACTATTTTTACAGGTAGTATCCCACAAAATTCATGTCCTTCCTCAAACCTTAGAATGTGACCTTGTTTGGAAACAGGGTTATTGCAAATGTAATTAATCATGAGGTCATACTGCAGTAGTGTGGGCTCTGAATCCAATATGACCAGTGTCCTTGTAAGGGGAGGAAAAGTGACACCGAGACTCAGGGAAATCAGCCACATGAAGATGGAGGCAGAGTTTAGGAACACCTGGGGCTACCAGAAGCTGGAAGAAGCAAGGAAGTGCCCTCCTTTCCCTAGAAGCTTCAGAGGGAGCATGGCCCTGTTGACACCTGATTTCAGATTTCTGGCCTCCAGAAATGTGAGAGACTAAAATTCTGTCGTTTGAAGCCAGCCAGCTTGTGATACTTTGTTACAGCAGTCCTAGGAAACTAATACAGTCCTTATCATCTCTTCTGGGAAAGAGGGAAAAAGTTGAATCCAATGGTATGGAGCCCCTGGGTGGCCATCCTTCCTGCAGGTCCTGGGCTGTGGTGTCAACGGCATGGGTCAAGGCATCCCTTGGCAGAAGGCTGCTCTCCCAGGCTGCGGGATGCTGGAGGTGCTGCCAGGCTCTGGTCCCTGACACTCACTGGTGGTGGTGGGAGCACAAGGTGGACATGTGTGCAGTGGTGTGGCTGCAGGAGCCCCAGTCTCCAGGGAAGGAAGTCAGAACAAGAGGAGGCTTTCAGAATGAGGTGGTGCCTCCTGGGCTGCATCGTCAAGCATCAGTAGGTGTTAGCCAGGTGAAGACTGCTGCAGGCAAAGGGAAAAACGTGTGCAAAGACACTAAGTCCTGAAATGCAAAGGGCACGCAGGAATCTAAAATCAGTTTGACAGGCACCAGAGCTCACGTTGAGAGGGGAGTGCTGAGTTCAGGTTGCTGAGGTAGGCAACAGCCAGGTCATAGTAAAGTATGGTTCAGCCGTAACACAGGGCCAAGGAGAAGTTCAGCACACCATGCACCTGGGTTGTCTTCCCTTTTTTCCACGTTGTCAGGTCACATAAAGCCGGAGCCCAGAGCGAGGATGCTGTTCATACTGTTCATCCTTGACCTACCTCTGCCAGGTGAGGCTCCAACAACATAATGTGTGTGAAGGCACTTTGTACGCCACGCAATGCTGTGCACATGGTAGTTATCCAGTGTAGGGTAACTGGGTCCTTTCCAGCTTGTAAACAGTAGGCTATAAACACCTCTGTGCAAATAGATTTTGGGTTATTTCTAAGGTCTATTCCCAAAAGCATGATGGCTGGGCCAAAGAGTGTGGTCTCTTTACTTTACGGCTTTGTTTTCTTATGTTATCTCAGCTGATGTCAAGTTCAAGCTCTGCAAATTGGTTTATCTTGTCTTGTTATAAAATTTATCTGAGGGAAGAGAATGAAGAGGTTTTCTTTCACCCATAACACAGGTTTATAAAATGAGAGCCACATATTCTGAATTAGATGAGGTTTCTCTAGAAACTTAATGCCACAAATGCATTTGGATGACTATAACCAATATTTACATACTATAATATTTACTATAATCAATATTAATGCCTGGTGGTGCAATGGTTAAGTGCTCAGCTGCTAACAGAAAGGTCAGCGGAAAAAAGACCTGGCAATCTGCTCCTGTAAAGATTACAGCCTGGGAAACACTATGGGGCAGTTCTACTCTGTCATATAGGATCGCTGTGAGCCAGAATCTACTTGACAGCATAAAACAACAACAACAGAGTCACTTAGAGCTCTGTGCCTGCCTACCCATGTGACTTTGAGCAAATCACTTAACTTCTCTAAGACCAAGGCTCCTCATCTGGAAAACGGAAGAAAATACCTTCTTCTTGGTATTATTTTGAGGAGCTCTTACATGAGATATCTTGTAAAGTAGACTGTTATTTGATCTATAACAAGACTACCATAAATATTTGCTGAATTTTTAGATTGAACTATATTATATTGCCTTTATAGACCTAATATGATCATTATTAATATCATAATAATCATCACTATTGTTATTATTCACAACCCATCTTCCCCTCCTCTTTGGCTAAGTGTGCCCTTGGGGCTTGTCTTAGGCTGGATTCTCTAGAGAAGTACAACCAGTGAAGCATATATATAGAGAGAGACAGAGACAGAGAAATTTATCTCAAGGAAATGGCTCATGCCATTGTAGAGGCTGGCAAGTTCCAAGTCTGTTGGTCAGGCATTAGGCTGGAGGCTTCTCCTGACTCATGTAGCTACAGGGGCTGAATAAACCTAAGATTGGCAGGTCAGATGGCAGGCTGCTGGCTCACAGGCTGCAGAGGTCGACAAATCCCAAGATCGGCAAGCAATATGACACCCTGCTGGTTCAAGTCCTAAGAACTGGATGTCAGATGATGATGAGCCAGATACAGGATCCAAAGCAAGCAAAAGCCAGCAAGCTTTGCCAGAATGTCCATCTATATTGGATGCAGGCCACATCCCTGAGGAAATGTCCCTCACAACTGATTGGCTGATTACATCAGATTATATCATGGAGGTGATTACCTTATATCACAAAATGGAGGATAACTACATCATTACATATTGCCAAATTACATCATTACATAACTGTCAAATTACATTGTTACATAACTGTCAAACCACTGAAATCATAGGCTAGCCAAGTTGGCACACAACCTAAACCATCACGGGGCTACATGAAGATGTTCTAAGGATCCTTGGACAATCAGTTTAAGGGAATCTACTTAAGGGAATCAATTTCCAAATCCTCAAGTCCCATCTAAACTCCTTCCTAACATTGATCTCCCTGAGAGTGGGCCTGAAGTCGAAGCCTTTACTCTCATCCTTTCTCGTTTCTCTCTCACAGTTGTCCTCCCATCTTAAAAAGGAAAAGCACTTGGCCACAAGGCTACAATCATCCAGAACACCAGCTAAAGGACAGTTTGAACTTTTGATGGCAGTAACCTTGCTCCGATCAAGAGAGCAAAAGCTTGATCAAAATCCACCTAATTAAAGGATGTCTTTGTGATAAAAGTATACCTGTATATTTAGTAACTATTGAACAATATTTGAAATATATGTTGATTTGACCAACTGTCCACCAATAATGGAAACCCTGGTGGCATAGTGGTTAAGAGGTGTGGCTGCTAATCTAAAGGTCGGCAGTTGGAACCCACCAGAGGCTCTTTGGAAACCGTATGGGGCAGTTCTACTCTGTCCTACAGGGTCACGATGAGTTGGAATCAACCCAGAAGCAACGGGTTTGGTTTTTGTTTCTCGCTTATACTAATAATAATCATGAAAATAGCTCAATGAAAAAGAAATTTTTCAACATTTATGGGCATCCAAAAAATTTTAAATTAAATATTAATTATAAACATTCTGAACCTCAAAGAAGAGCTTGCTATTTTTTAAGGGATAATGATGGGGATCCAATAATTTGGGTATTTATAGTCTACTGTTACACTCCTTGGAAACTCAATTCGACAACAACAGGTTTGGTTTTTTTTTTTTGGTTTGGTTACATTCAAAAGAGTGATACAGTTTTACCTTAAAATTTCTATGTTTACTACTACAACCTGAATGAACCTTGTAAACATTATTCTAAGTAAAATAAGCCAGATACAAAAGGACAAATATTGTATGATCCCATTTACATGAAATATCTTGAATCAGGAAATGCATATGAAAAGAAAGTAGATTACTGGTTACCAGGAGTTGTGGGGAGAGGGAAATGGGAAGTTACTGCTTAATGTGTACAGAGTTGTCGTTTGGGATGATGAAGAAGTTTTAGAAATAAATAGTGGTGATGGCTGCACAGCATTGTGGATATAATTAATGCCACTGAATTGTCCCTTAAATATGATTAAAATGGCTAATTTTGCTATATATAGTTCACCCACAATACAATTTTTAAAAACATCAGTGTTCACAAACCAACCTAAATCACATCCTTTGTGACTGTTTAAACTTATGATGAAAAATTTTAAGTGTCAATTCAAAAATGTATGAGGGAAATATATGACTTTTCAAAATTCATTTTGAGAGTAAAACTTCGAAGCCACCCTGCTGAGAAGTCTGCAGCAGGACAGACAGAAGGCAAAACCGGGGCTCCCTGAGACGTGCCCTCAAGAAGCCAGGCCTGTACGGAGGAAGGAGCCCAGAGAGAGTGGTGAGCTGATGCCTGTCTCCTGGGCTGGGGAGAGGCTGTGAGGAGCTGGACTTCCTCAGCCCCTGCTCACCCCAGGAGCAAGGACACACCAGGGTGAGTTCCTGAGTCTGCACAGCAGCAGACCAGGCCAACAGGGAACACTATCCTCCTTCTCACAAGCACTTATATGCAAGGTACATACTGCTGTCTCTTCCTGCCCGCCCCATCTCTTCATGTCCCCCAGACATCCTCCCTCCATCTCAAGAAAGATCTGCTCTCGTAGGACCATCCTTTTTCTCGGGTTCCTCAAAGTTTCAGTGACCCTACCCTGGCAGAATAAAGCCTAAAGACCTTCACTTAAAGTCAAGGTCCTTCATATCCTGCTTATCTTCCATCAACCAAACTAATTCCCTCCACCCTCCCCAAGTGGACTTTAGCCTTCTACGCTCTTGACCATTCTCATGCCGTTCCTTATGGGTAGAGTGGCTCCTGTTGTCTCTCCGCTCTCAGCAAAAGTCTTTGAGGCCTGATTCAAGCATTCTCTTTTCCATCAAGTTGTCTTGATCCCTGGCTAACTGGAGTTAAGCATCAGGACCTAAAAAGTGCCAGATGTGAAGGAGCCCAGGGGGATGTGGAGGCAGGGCAGCCGGTTCAGGACAGGGGATAGAGGCAGGACCTAAAGAGGTTGCCTGGTGTTGGTACGTAGGTCTTTTCTAAGTGGTCTTTTTTAATTGATACCCTGTGAGTAGGTGGGATGGAGAAGATAAGTTTGTGAAGCTGCCATTTTTCCTCCTCCAAATTTGATAATCCTGTGTTTCCCCCAGCCAGTGGTGGGCTTTTCAAATCTGCTGCAACATTCAGCAAACATTTCCCAAGAAAACAATAATAAATACTGGGCAATCACAGAAATGGATAAGGCACAGTCTTTGTCTGCAAGGATTTTATGATCTAATAAAGGAAATAAAGAAGCAGACACAGTTTATTATGGTTAAGAGCCACGAGAGAAAGAGATATGACATACTATTGAGAGCAAAGACAGGGAACAGCTAACTCCAATCTTACTTTTCTCTATGCTAAGACAAACAAGTGAGTCTTAGAAGAAACACAACCAGAATGCTCCTTAGAAGTGAGGATGGACACGTTATCAGGAAAGACCAATCTTTAGAGAAGGACTTCATATTTGGTAGAGAGTCAACAAAAAATGAGGAAACCCTTAATGAGATGGATAGACATACTAGCCACAACAATAGACTCAAACGTATCAGCAACTATGAAGATGGCTCAGGACTGGCAACATTTTGCTCTGTTATATAAGGTCACCATGAGTCTGAGCTGACTCGACAGCAACTAGCAAAAACAACATGTGAAGAGGACTCCTGGAATAGGAGTAACTTAAGCAGCGCAGTTACAGTATCTCAACTTCGTTGTTTTGATGTGGACTAACAAGTGACTGGTGAAACGTACCTAGTAATAGGGAAGGGGTGGGATGAAGCAGAGAACAGCATCATCCAAGAGTGCACCGTTGGAGTCTCTTCTACACTTAAAATTTTCATCAGTTCCTGGGAAGGGAAAACTGAGAACATCCTTCTTAAGTGGCACAGAATTAAGTTGGATATAACAAAGTTTAGATTTAAAAAGAAAACAACTTGAAACACACCAAAACAAATGAAGATGGTGGGATTACTTTATAGTCAACTGATTATTTTTCACTCAAATTTAAAAATTTTAAAAATAGTGTCTGTGTAAGATTTTTAAAATGAAATAACAAAGGCCAAATAGAAAAGAACAAATATGTCTGCCATAGACAAAATGACAAAGGGAATTTCCATGTAGACCTCAGTCTAGAGTTGTTGGCATCCCTGGCTCCTTTGGTCACTTTTAGCCCATCTCTATCATCGTTATGCATACGTCACACTCTGAAGACCTCATTACCTGCTCTGACCATCAATGTCAGCCAGGTGGCTTGGATAGTCATTTCTGCCAGGCCAACTCCAGCCACAGTCTGGACATTTGACTTTTGAGAGAATGATATTCTACATGTTGTAACAAGAGGACTTTTCTCCAGTCCCCAACACTAAATGTCACAGACTCACACTCCTAGTCCCTCTCCCCACATGCTCACTCTCCACACTATCCTGGTCTGATTTGCAATCTGCCAGCTCTTTCCCTCCCTCATCTGAAGGCAACAGGAGCCCCTTTCACTTCACTTCTTGAGCTACTTGTGCCCAGGCTGGTGGGCTCACCTACTTGGTGGACTGTAGCAGACTCATCCCTATTTCTGTGTTCTTATCACTCACTTCTCTGCTTGCACTTGGGTATGTAAGTCAAGCTATGCAAATCCCAAGGTTAAGGTTCAGAGATGGGGGTAGGAGGCACTACTGCTTATGCCAACCCAGTTGACCAGTGATAAAACTAACCCTCACTGGCTCCTCATTGTATTTCTCAAATTTATTACACCCTGTATGGAAGGAGGAGGGATTGGCACCCCTAGACCTTCCAGAAAGAGCTCACTCAATGCCCAGATTCTCCAGTTCCTGACCTCGTCCACTCATGGACCTTAATCACCCACACCCACTGACACACCTTGGACCTTGTCATCACCTGCAACTACTCCACCTTTGAAACCTGACACGATAATATTTCTACCAATGGCTACAACCTCCACTCCTCCCAGTTCTCTTAATCCCTTACTCTTACCATGCCAGTTGTTCAACCTCAGTGAATTTTCCAGTCCATTAACCTCTTCACTTTCCCCATTTTATCAGATCTTCTCTGGCTTTGCTTCTTCCCCATCCAGTTCATTTCCCATTGATTGGTTTCTTGAAATACTCTTTCTCCAGAATCCTGAGTGCCCTCAAACCCTCACCTAAGCCTTGCACGATTCAAAGTACAATCCACACACTCCCGCCATACCCACGTCTGCATCCAAGCAACAGAGTGTGCTTGAGCACGTTACACAGACTGGGTTCATTGTAAATTCACTATTCTCGTCTTGGTGGGCCCTTCAGTCATAGTCTTCTGTCCTATTCTTTTACCCGTCTGTGGCTGGCTTCCTCTCACGTTTTCCACAGTAGCAACTACAATCATTTGCCATACAAACCTTTCTAACCCACCCTACTTCCACCTCCCTCATTCTTAGTTGAGAATGTCACCTCCTACTTATCAAGAAAATAAAGGCCATCATATGCAAACCCTTGACTCCCACAAACTAACCTGAGGTCTCCACTCTTCTTTCTTCTCATTTCAGAGAAGCAGGTGCACCTCGCCCTGTTCAGCAGGGCCCATAACCCCTGCCTTCCCAGGGACACTTTTCTCTCTCACATGTCCCTCATTATTTCTCTTTTTTAAATCTGTAACTTCAACCTCTTCCTGCCTACTGCCTTTTCTTTTTCTGACTAGAAATATGTTCAATTCTATCCCAGTCTTTAAAAAACAAGCAAACAAAAACAATCCTTTGGCCCCAAGTGCCTATCTATCAACTGTCCTGTACTGCTCCTTCCCTTCTCAACCAAGCATCCAGAAGGGGCAGCCTTTCTGTCTTCACCACTCACCCACGCTCAAACGTAAACCCACTGGAATCTGGCCTGTGGCTCCATCACTCCTCTAAAACTGCTCTGTCGAAGTCATACAGCCTGAACACTTTCCCAGTCCACACAGTGTTGGAGTCTTGTCCTTCCTGAATTCTCACACTGAATTTTAATTGACAGTTTGCTCATCCCTCTCTTTGACAGGCAGCTGTCCTCCTTATTCACCTTTCTATTCTCGGCCACTCACAGTGCCTGGAAAATGTAGGTCCCAAAAATATCTGTTGAATGAATGCAAGAATATGTGACGTGACCTGTTTCTTGAAACATTTTCCTCCCTCGGCTTCCTTAATATTATTTCCTTCTGAATTTTCTGTGTTTTTTTTTTGTTCTAAGAGTCTGCCATTAAATCCTCTCCTTTATGCTCAGTCTGCTTTTCTACCTCTGTATATGAAGCAGCACAGCACAGTGGTTATGAGTCAGACAGAGGTGGGTTCAGATCTCAGCTCCCAAACTTACTAGCAGTAATAACTACAGCAAGTTACAAAACTACCATAAGACTGTTTCCTTCTCAGGAAAATAAAGATAATAATATCTGTCTCAAAAGGCTGTGGTAAGAAAATAAAATAATGACAAAAAGTGCTGAGCACAGTGCCAAGCAGGTTGTGACGTTTCAACAAATGGGGTGATGATGATGACAACAATGATGTCCCTAGATGATGTTATGCACCCCAAATATTTTAGTTACTACCTAGAATTTGCTAATTGTCAAATACATGTCTTTAGCCCAGACCTCTCTTCTCTCTATATCCAAAGCTCACAGGACTGAACTTGTCACTCACAGCAAAACTTGCCTTTTACTGCAGTGACATTCTCAGTGAATTATAGCATGGTCTACCCAATTCATTGGTAAAGTGATAGTAAGAAATAAAGAAAAAAAAAGATAGCAGATTTAACTCACTTATTAAAGAGCTTATCAAAAGAGGTATAAGACATTTTAGAGACAACTGAGGAAATCTGACTATGAACTGGATATTAAATTATACTTAGGAATTATTATCAATTTTCTTGTGTGTGATGGTGGTATAATGGCTATTTTGGAAATATAAATGCCTTGATGTCTGCAACCTACTTTTAAATGATTCATAAAAAAATGTACACGTATACACATAAATACACGTATAAATTCTAACACATATACCATATAGATATATATTCTTACAGAATATAATGTGTATATATATATAATAGATATATACAGTTATATATTCTTATATACAAATATGTGTGTGTATTTGTGTGGATGGATAGGCAGATAAAAAAGTGACAAATTATTAAAAATTGTTGATTTACTGTGATGGATATGCAAGTGTTCATTATAATACACTTTCAACTTTTCTGTATGTACGAAATTTTTCATAATGAAAAGTTGGAGCAAAAAGTAAAATAAAAATATTTGAGATGACTGCCTGTGTTATGGTCGGACTATGTCCCCTGTAGACTGGAATTTTCTTTCCTTATTCTCAATATTACAGTCATAATCAAGCAGCTAAAGAACACATTTGCATTTTTGGCAACCACATTATTAAATTTTACTGCAGCTACTCTTATTTATAGCGTAATTTAATTCTACTTACTCCAACCTATGAAAGGGCAGCAGGTTTGGGCCTTGAGCCCAGCAACAGGACTTCACATCAAATGGCTTGGCTCTCCTTCCTGCTTTGTGTTATATGAATTTTTGTAAAATTGTAACTTATTTATCTTCATCCAGATCATTGGGGAAGAAGGCGAGAAGTTCAGATTTAAGGATAGAGACTTTGCCGTCGTCCTAGAAACCACACTCCAGGTTTATCCTTTGGAGCTGATTAAAAACCCACCTAATTGTATTAATGCTCAGTCTATCTCTCTAGCTTGTCCATAGACTTTGCTCCTCTCACCCTATTTTTGAGAATTGGAATGACAGGACTCATTTTCAGTCTCATCTCACTAAGTAGGTTTTCTGGGATTCCTCAAAGATCAGCCACTGAAGTCCAACATTGTCCTGGACAAGGTCCGTTAGCCTCCTGGGATGATAGCCATTCATGACAGTGAACTGACTTAGTAATGTTATCCCGTGGGTCCCAAACTCAAATGCCTACAAGGGCCAGGCAAGCAAGATGAAGTGTGAAAGAGTTGGGTGGAGGGAGTGTGAAGGTTGGAGATGTCCCACCATATAAAATTACCAGCCCCCACTCAGCTGCACTCAGGATGTTGTCATCCAGGAATAAGAGTCTGCATGAGATTCCTGGAGCTGTCATAACAAAATACCACAAAGTGGGTGGCTTTAAATGACAGGTATTTATTATATCACGGTTCTGAATGCTAGAAGCCCAAATCAGTATATCAGCAGGGCCATATTCTTTCTTTAGGAGAAGACCCTTTCTTGTCTCTCCATTAGATTTGACCTGGGTTTGGTTCCCTGCCGATGCACCTCATGTGCAGCCACCACCCATCTGTCAGTGGAGGCTTAAGTGATGCCATGATGCTGAACAGATTTCAGCAGAGCTTCCAGACTAAGATGGACTAGGAAGAAAGGCCTGGTGATCTACTTCCAAAACTCAGCCAATGAAAACCCTATGAATCACAACAGTCCAATTGGCAACTAGTCATGCGGATGGCACAGGTCCAGGCAGCATTTTGTTCCACTGTGCATGGGGTTGCCATGAGTTGGGCGCCAATTTGGTGGCAGCTAACAACAACTTCTTGTAGCTCCAAGCGTTCCTTGAATTGTAGCTGCATGATAACTCCACTGTCACAAGGCTATTCTCTCTCTGTCTGTGTCTCCGTGTCTCTTTTCCTCTTTTATAAGGATAATAGAGGTATCCTTATATGATTGGAAGGAGACTTGGTGGCGCAGTGGTGAAGTGGTTGGCTGCAAACCTGTCAGAGGTTGGAACCCATCAGCTGCTCTGTGAGAGAAAAGACCTAACGATCTGCTCGCTTAAAGATTACAGCCTAGGAAATCTTCTGGGGCAGTTCTACTCTGCCCTATAGGGTCACTATGAGTCAGAATCGACTCGACTCCACACAACAACTATGGTTGGATTAGGACCCACCGTGCTCCAGAAGTTAACTTAATTGATAACATCTTCAAAGATCCTATTTCCGAACAAGGTCAGTTCACAGGTACCTGTGGTTGGAACTTCAACATATCTTTTAGGGGAACACAATTCAATCTAAAATAGCGTCCAACGTTGCCAAATCTTCTAATATTCCAAGAGGCATCAACATCAGAAATGCAGGATTTTTAAAGGAGAAATATGTAGATTTTAAAATTTGTCTTTCCATTTTAAACTTGAAATTCTATGTGAGTTAAACAAAACCCATCAATGGGACATTCCTGACAGCAGCCACTTTGAGATAGATACTTCCTAATTCTCCCACATTCGGGTTGGGTTTCATTCTTACCATACTAATCCCAGTGCATTCTACTTGACTTGGGGACAAAGAGTCGCTTCATTGTTGTTTTTGTCATCCTCTGTTTGTTTTTGCACTCTTCATAACTGCACAGCGGGCCACCAGCCACAGGCCTGCTTCAGCCCTTGTTCTTCTGTCTGAGCCCTTTTGTTGCCTTTAGGAACTTCTGTAAACCTCAGAACACATTAAGTCTTGGTCTTTCTAACACTGCTCTTATAAGCTCATGCTTCTCACATATTCCCCGTAGAATATGACGCTTTTTTCCCATCTTTTATTCATGTGCTATTTAAATCTGAGCTCCCCAGAGAGTTCCTCAGGCCACCTCGTGGTTTTCCTTACTTCTGTGCCCTGTCCCTGACCCCTTAAGTATTCTGACTCATGCACAAACCAGTGAGGAGACAGGAAGGGATGTCATTCCAGGTAATACTTCAGGACCAGCTCCCTCCCCCCACCTCCTTTCCATCCCTAATCTGGGTTCTTTTTGTTGTCATTCCCCCTGAACTCTGAGCTCCATCACCCAGACCTTGACATGTGTGTCTGGCCCCTCTCAATTTAGCCTTAACCTTGTCCCACCCTCTCATATTTGGAATTTGGCTCTCTCTGATAGACTCTGTCTTGGCTCATTTCTTTAGCACCCAATATCATTGGAAGGATGGAGCCCTGCTGGCACAGTAGTTAAGAGCTCAGCTGCTAACCAGAAAGTCAGCAGTTTAAATCTGGAAACCTTGGAAACCCTATGGGGCAGTTCTACTCTCTCCTATAGGATCACTGTTAGTCAGAATCAACTTGATGGCAAAGGATTTGATTTAGTTTTATCATTGGCAGGAACTCCATGCCCTCTTCCTCTTCCTAGAAGAAATCAAGCACTGACCTATTCCCAACTTTCATGGGGCAAAACAAGTCTTATTTCTTTATTCCTTATCCTTCTGAAAGGAGGAGATGAAGGATTCATATTATATACCTCTTCTTTTACTTTCTTTATAGGGCACAATAAAAATGAACACCTTACTGAGCACTTACTATGTGCCCGGAACTCCACTAGGTGCTTTACCTGGATAATCTCACTTATCCCCATGCTCAGCCCTACTAGAGAACTCTCATTAATCCTTTATGGATGAGGACTGATGTTCATTAAGTAGTAACTTTCCCAAGGTCACATAGACAGGACACTGAAGAACTGAAATTTGAGCCCAGGAAGCCCCTCTCACCTGTACTATTTTCCTCTCATTTGCAAAGGGTGGTTGTGGAGGCACACTGTAAGCAAGTTATCATGCCAACAACCAAGAGACCAACCCAGACACTTGGAAAATGGGCTTTTGGCCTTAAACCCCATGCTCTTGTACATCCACACACAGGCACACATAAGCATAGCTCTTAGAAGGTCACATAATATCCAGTAATAATTCCCCATATTGGCCTCTATTATGGATTGAAATGTGTCCCGGAAAAATATGTGTTGTAAATCCTAATCTCTATGCCTGTAGTTATAATCCTATTTGGGAATAGGTTGTCTTTGTTATGTTAATGAGACTGGATTACTGTAGGGTATGTCTTCAGTCAATCTCTTGAAATATAAAAGAAATTAAACAAGCAAACAGAGAGAGAGATGGGGTAAGATAGATGCCAAGACACTTGGAGATCTTCAAGGAACCAGGAAGCAGAAACTGAAGAGAAAAGGACCAATTTCTAGAGCCAACAGAGAGAGAAAGCCTTCTCCTAGAGCCAGTGCTCTGAACTTGGACTTCCAGCCTCCTAAACTGTGAGAAAATAAATTTCTGTTTGTTAAAGCCACCTACTTGTGGTATTTCTGTTATAACAGCACTAGAGAACTAAGACAGCATCCTTGAAACAAAGAGCTTAGAAAAGAAAGCAAGAATAGTCTGAATCTGATTTTGAACATGTACTTGTTCTATAAACATTGCCTGAGTACCTGTGATATGCCAGGTTTTGTGCTGGGGTTAGGAGGAAAGAAGTCAAAAGGCAGAATCAGTCCTTCCTTCATGGAGTTTTCTTTCCAGTGTACTGGGTTAAGCCATTGCTTAACACTCACTACATACGCTACACATAACCCATTCCAAGGGACTATCTCTGGTTACAAAAATGGAGGCAGAAGGGAGCTGCTTTAGCAATAGTTTCATTGGATCCCTAACAAACAGCTCCACTTCACAGTTATTTTTAATGATTTCGAGAAATTCTTGTCTAACAGCAAGGTTATGTTTTTCTTTCTCAGTCTCACTTCTGTGACATTGCAATTTTTAATTTTGCAAGCTTTGTTTTTCCATAAACATATGCTCAGGGACTCTCTTGGAAGACCTTAAATTCCTTTCACTTATTCCTAACCCTGGTCAGGAGTACATACTGAATGATTAGTTTTCTGATATCACATTAATATCATGGCTACCATGATATTACCTAGTAAGTAGCTCCTGTTACATTTGCCTAGGAACTACTTCTTGCTAGAATAGACATAATTTAATAATTTGTTCCAGGGTTCAACATGGGTGTGGGACTCAGAGAACCTTCTAGGCTTTGCTGCAGCTAACTTGAACTTAGTACAGACTTCAGGACATTACTATCTGCAGTTGGATGGGCTAGGGCAGGTCAGGACGGATAGCCTCTTTCCCCTCAGAACATTCATCCATTTAATTCCTTCCAATATTTTTGGTTGCTATGTTATAGGAACTCCTGTAGGCACTGGGGATACAGCAATAAAAACAAACAAAAAGTCAAATATCCCTACTCTCATGGAATTTATTTTCAAGGCAGAGGAAATTACAAAGACAAAAAAAAAAAAAAAAAAGCAGATGCTGAAGCTGCTTATGTAAAAAAAAAAAAAAAAAAAAAGAACAAGATATATAAATAAAATATGGAGCATGTTAGCTGGTGATAAGAGCTGTGAGGAAAAGAAGAGCTGGAAATACGGATTGGGAGGGTTACTGAGAAGGTGGTATTGAGTAAAGACTCACAAGCAGTAAGGGAGTAAGCATGGTATTATCTATAGGGGATGGATTACAGGAAGAAGGAAGAGCAAGAAATCTAAGAGGGGGAAGCAATGGGGTGAGTGATAGGAGATAAGGTCAGAGAGGTCAAGGGGATGTAAGATCAGAAGACTAGCTTCTACTCAGTATGAAGGGACATCATCAGGGAGTTTTTAGTAGAGAAGTGAATAGATATAACTAACATTTTAACAGGCTCACTCTGGATGCTGTGGAGAAAACAGACCAAAGGGGAGTAAGGTGAAACCAGGGAGACTGCTACTTGATCTGACAGCTCCTTCTTTCATGTTTTCCTGCACCAGACTTCTTGTGAGTGGCACCTACGCTGCAGTCTCACCTACTGAGTTGTCTCTCCTGGCAATTATATCTGGGATTTCAAGGCCAAGTTCCTTTTCTTCCTCTTGATGCTGGGCAGATCTGTCCCCACACAAATATGTTACCAGGTCTATAAAGCTCCAAAGGGAGGGCTCCTTGGATTGAATAGGAGAAAGAATTAACCTGTGAACATCATATGCCAGTTTAGGTAAACTCTAGGCACTTGGCATATGCCATTTCATTTAATTGTCACAATAACCTATAAAATACATAATGGTTGCAGATGCAAGGGTGGACTTTGATGTGCAAATTCTACTCCTTACCCCTCTTCTCAGTCCTCACTGACAGAGCATGCTCACAAAGAACTGAGTCAAAGTGCAGCAAATTATTAACTTGGTTACTGAACATGCAGGGTTGCTTGAAAGCTGGATTAGAGGACACAGTGGGGCGCCACAATTCTGTCACCAGTTGCGATCTCAGGAACTGACAAGCCCAGGATTACCCATTTGGTCACGGGCTAAGTTTAGTTCTACCTCAGGGAGCTAACCACAAGATAATGGTGGAGCCATTCATGAGCAGAAACTTTAACCTAATAAAAATGTGGTTGAAAAGTTGTCAGGATTTCACCATTATTCTTCCCATACTTCGGAGGTATGAGAAAATGCAAGGAGGTGGGGTTAGACTTTCCTCTTGCTGGATAACTTGAGGTGAGGCGGGAATGAGTAAGAGGCTTAGGCCAAAATTACTAAGTCAGGTTGGAGGAACCTCCCTGTGTTGCCTTTAACTCTCATCCTGTCTGGGAGAAAAAAACCCTCCTCAAATTCTCCTGTGCATGGTGGTGGCGGGAGGGGATTCTATGGTCCTTCCCTCCCAAGGCAGCATTGACCACAGACTAGAACTACAGGTGTCTCACCCACTGGTGTATTCCCAGAGGTGTTGAGGGCCAATCTCAGGCTGGTGACTTCTTCTAGCAATAGAGAGACTAAATCAAAGACCTTGGTTCTAGGGTCTGAACTCCCAGACTTGGGAGAACTAGGGTTCATGATGACCCAGACACCCTGAACACACACTGGGAGTTGAAACATTAGGTCACCCATGAGTGTTCTGAGGCTACCTAGAAGATGGATAATGCGTATTTCTAAGCAGTGGTGAGACTCTGATGCCCAAAGAGAAATGAGATCTGGTATCAACATGACTGATAAATACTGTTGGGTTTGGCCTAGTTATTCCTGCTACAATTTTGTTCTTGTGGTCTCAATACCTGTTGCATAATTCTAGCAGTCCAGAATTGCTTCTCCTCTCAACTGCTGTGTCGCATTGCTCTACTCTCGTTCATCATGCCTCTAGTTTGATTTCCCTTGGTTCCCTCATCATTGTACATTAAACAATGTCCTGTCATCTTTAGAAGGTGCAGATACTCCCTCCATGATAAAAAGCCTCATCCTTACTCCACATTTCAGCAGAACCTCTTTATTTAGGATTTATCCTTCCACTCTTTATCTTCACTCATGTTTGGATCTTTCCTCTTCTTCAAGCCATTAGAATCTGTACATTTGTATTTTGTGTGTGCTCATATAGTTAAAATGCCATAGAAGCAGCAGCCATGCTGCCAGTCCTCTGTCTGTACCCAGGGCTGACTTCAATAATTAATCCGGCACCCATTAAGCTGACTGTGGCATGAACATCTTTCTCAACGCAGTCTCTAGGCAACCACCACCAATGGATCAGGACTGGTAAGAAAGAGGGAAACGTCTCCATCTTTTATGATCAGTCTGGGAGAAGAGGGTTGTTCCTCAAGAATCTTCATTGTTTACTTTAGTAGCTGTCATGGATTGAATTGTGTCCCCCCAAAATATCTGTCAACTTGACTAGGTCATGATTCCCAGTACTGTATATGATTGTATAATCTGATGTGATTTCCTTATGTGTTGTAAACTCCTTCACTATGATGAGGTTATACTTACGATGTCTACAAGATTAGATAGCATCTTAATCCAATCTCTTTTGACATATAAAAGAGAGAAGCGAGCAGAGACACACGGGAGCCTCATACCATCAAGCAAGCAGTGCCAGGAGCAGAGTACGTCCTTTGGACCTGAAGTTCCTGCGCAGAGAAGTTCCCACACCAAGGGAAGACTGATGCATCACAAGGACCTTCCTCCAGAGCCAACAGAGAGAGAGGGCCTTCTCCTGGAGTTGATGCCCTGAATTTGGACTTGTAGCCTACTGGACTGTGAAAGAATTAAATTTCTCTTTGTTAAAAGCCATCCACTTGTGGTATTTCTGTTAGAGCAGCACTAGATGACTAAGATAGTAAGGAAGGCAGGATGCACTTGTCCACACACACTCGCGAGGCTTATGTCCGATGAGAAGACAAGCATATCCATTGCTTGCAAGTCACTGGACTTGTCCACTCACCTTCCACATTTCATTATGCCTGCATTATCATGTCAAATTGCACTCCTCCTTGGCTCCCTTTGGTAACTCCCCTAATTACCACACTAAAATCTCCATTCCCTCCCCAGCTCTGTCCACCCTCACCACTGAGATTTCCTAATGGAAATTACTTACTTCTGTGGAATCCCAGGAGGCAATTCAGTTCCCTTGCTCTCCTTAGTTGGAAGGCAAAGCCATTGCCAAGAACGTTGTCAATGTCAATTCAGTTCTTCCTTGGACAGAGCATACATAGAAGTTGTTGCATGTTGACTGTCTCCTGTATATTTATTGACTGAAACATTTGAGCTGTTGCTTTTCACATTGGTAATTTTAGATCACAGATGCCTAGCATGGTTAATCATACAGCAAAGCTCACATTTAATGAGAAAAATGTCAAGTATATTGTTATCCAGGATAAAAGCTGTGAAAAATATCTCTGCCATCTGCAATGTGCCTTCTGCTGATGCCTCAAAGAATTTTACCAGCAACTATGTGAAATTAACAGTAGGGCAAACCTTTAAAGCTGGAAACTTGCTGAACTTCCTCCTTGCTTTATGAAACCAGAAAGAAGCATAGACCACGCCAAGTCATATAAATTTACCTCATCTGGATTCCTGCAATAGCCTTTGGCCTGACCTCTTGGCACCCTGCGTCCTCTAAATGCATCTTCAACATTCCTGCCAGAATTATTTCTAAATCACAGATCTGGTTATATCATCTAATACTTAAAAGCTGTCTGTGGCATTTCCACTCCCCACCATTACCATGAGAATCCTCAGTGACCCAGCCTCATCTTATCCTTCCAGCCTCCTCTCTCACCATCTCCCTCCAAAACCCTGCATTTTAGCCAGGCAAAGTTACTGTTTATTAACTGAACTCACCATACTCTCTCATACCTACAAGATTTTGCAAATTCACTTGTCTCTGACTAGAATTCTTTTCCTCTCTTCTCTGCCTGGCAACTCCTGCGCATCCTATAACATCTACCTCAAATGTCACCTCCTCTGTGAAGCCTTCCCTGACTCTGTCAGACAGAATTAGTGGGTCGGGCCTCTCTTTGTGCTCATGGAGCAATAGATGCCTACCTCTTCTGGAGGACTTTTCACATAGATTGTAATGTTTTGTTTACCAGTGTCTTCCCGTGAAACTCTGAGCTCCTCGATAGCAGGGACAGTATTTCTTCCACTCTTCCTCCCCAGCCTAGCACAACCCAGCTGTAATGGGCTTGTGGTTGTTGTTCTACTTGACTTGGATGATAACACATCATTATAAAGAGGCAGGAGTGAGTGGGGCTTCTTACCTAGGAACTTGTTCTTTTTACTTTGGCAACATAAAACCTTGCCATTATGCAGGCTGTGTTTATTTCTAGGCTTTTTCTCTGTACTTTAGCTTTTTCTCCTACTGAAAGAAATAACAGCCCTGTCAGTCAGAAAGCAATTGATAGTGATACAAATTCTCCTTTTAGACAGTGAGTTCACTTGTTCTTAAGTCATTCTTTGCCGCAAACTGCAGCCTCATAATACGAGGAAAATGTGGTATCTCTGAGAAGCCACACTCTTAGAAGTTTATAATTTACCTCGACGGATGACTAAGGTCTAGAGGTTTGCACTGCTTATTTCAGTGTGGTTGGGGCAGAGGAGTGACTGTAAACAAAGCTTCATCTTACTCACTAGAGCTGATCTGTGGAAACCATGGAGCAATACCTGTTCTCTAGAAAGGCACCACTGGCTCACTTACTGCTTATTTGAGGGTGTTGGAGGGAAAGGGAGCAATTCTCTCAGTTTAATTTTAATCCTCTGCCTCTGAGCAGGGCTGACTGCCCAGGACATGCACTCCAACCACCTTTCCTTTTCTCTTCACCCTTCCCTCTCTCTGAGTGTCAGTCAAGACTTATAGTTCCTAAAGATAAGCTTAGCTTAAATGACCTTATGGCAAGAAAATGGAGTTTATTGGTAAGGTATTGGGTTATCTCACCAAACCCAAAAAAGGACACATAGCTAGACTTCAGGTGGAAATCAGACTAGGAAACAGAGAGCAATCTGAACCTCAGGCAGTCTTTCTCTCCCCACCTTGCCCCTTGCACTTGCTTTTGTCCAACAGGATCAGCTCTGAGATCTCAGCTTCACATGCCTCTGTTCAAGACTGAGCAGGTGCTCTCAATTCCATTTCTGAATTCTCCGTGGAAACATATCCAGTGAGTCTCTTCCAGAAATTAACTTTAACATAGAAAATAGCACATGTAATACACAAAGGGAGCCCTGGTGGTGCAGTGGTTGAGAGCTATGGCTGCTAACCAAAAGGTCAGCAGTTCGAATCCACCAGCCACTCCTTGGAAACCCTATGGGGCAGTTCTACTCAGTCCTACAGGGTCGCTATGAGTTGGAATCAATTCAAAATCAATTTTTTTAGAAAAATATGCACAGAACTTATTCTTATAGATTAGGGATGAAGAGTGTGGGCTGGATAGACATCCCAACAATAATGGCTATCTTCTCCCATCCTCCTTTTTTCCAAATCCTTCTGTAGCAAATACTGGGCAGGATTGATATAGAAGAACGGTATCTATTCCCACCTTCTCTCCATATCCAGCCATGGCTGTCCTTGATGAAGAAAAAGCCAGACAAGTCAGGCATGGCAAATGGGATTTTTATGAAGCCCTTAACATTGAAGGAAATTAGAATGATTCCAGAAAAACAGGATATTCACATGCAAAAGAATGAAGCTGGACCCCTACATCACACCCTATGCAAAAATTAACTCAGATGGATTAAGGCCCTAATTGTAAGAGCTAACATTATAAAACTCATAGAATAAAGCAAAGGAGCAAATCTATTCAACATCATAATGGATGTTCTGGTTAATGCAATATGACAAGAAAAGGAAATAAATGGTATAGATATTTGGAAATGAGAAATCGAATTATCTTTGTTTTCAGATAACATGATTGTGTAGAAAATCCCAAAGGAGCAACAAAAAATTCCTGGAATTATCAGCTACCACCCCTAACTGCTCTGACCTGGATCACAATAGAGGGTCCTGGACAGAGCAGGAAAAAATGTAGAACAAAATTCTAACTCCCCGCAAAAGTCAAGACTTACTGGTCTGACAGAGACTGGAGAAACTCCACAAGTATGGCCCCTGGACACGCTTTTAACTCAGTACTGAAGTCACTCCTGAGGTTCACCCTTCAGCCAAAGATTAGACAGGACCATAAAAAAAAAAAACTAGACTAAATGGGAACACCAGCTCAAGGGCAAGGACGAGAAGGCAGGAGGAGACAAGAAAGATGGCAATAGGGAACTCAAGGTCGAGAAGGGGAGAGTGTTGACATGTTGTGGGGCTGGCAACCAACGTCACAAAATAATATGTGTATTAATTGTTTAATGAGAAACTAAGTTGCTCTGTAAACCTTCATCTAAAGTACAATAAAAAAATTCCTGGAATTAATAATTGATTATAGTAATGTTGTAGGATATAAAGTTAATATACAAAAGTAAATTGCTTTCCTACATACTAGCAATGAACAATTAATAGAATCTAAAATTAAAAACACAATACCATTTACATTAGAACAAAAAAACCATTTACATTTATGCCCCAACATATTTAGACATAAATCTAACAAAATATGTACAGGAACTATGAGGGAAACTTCAAAACTTTGGTGAAACAAATCAAAGAAAATCTAACTAAATGGAGAAGTATTCGAACTTCATGGATAGGAAGACTCAATATTGTTAAACTGTCAATTCTTCCCAACTTGATTTATAAATTCAATGTAATCCTAATCAAAACCCCAGTAAGTTATTTTGATATCACTAAACTGATGTTGAAGTTTATACAGAAAGACAAAAGACCTAGAAGAGCCAACACAACACTGAAGAAGAACAAAGTCAGAGGACAGGCATTACACTACTTTAAGAATTACTGTAAAGCAACAGTAATCAAAACAGTGTGGCACTGGTGAAAGAACAGACAAATGTATCAATGGAGCAGAATAAAAGAGCCCAGAAATTGATCCACATAAATATATCATCTGATCTCTGACCAAGGAACAAAGGCAATTCAATGGAGAAACGAGAGTCTTTTCAACAAATGGTACTGGAAAAATTGGACATCTATATGTAAAACAAAGAATCTAAACACAGATCTTACAGGTTTCACAAAAGTTAACTCAAAATGGATCTTAAAACTAAATGCAAAAAGCAAAACTATAAAACTTCTAGATGATAAAATAGGAGAAAACCTATGTGACCTTGGGTTTGGCAAAATACATGTCTGATAAAGGAACTGAATCCAAAACATACAAAGAGCATCTAAAGCTCAACAGTAAGAGAACAAACAACCCAGTTACAAAATGGGCAAAACATCTGAACAGACACCTTGCCAAAGAAGACAGACAGATGGCAAATAAGCATGTAAAAAATGATCAACATCATATGTCATTAGGAAATTGCAAATTAAAAGGAGATACCACTACACACCTATTAGAATAGCTAAACTCAAAAAAAAAAAAAAAAAAAAAAAAAAACCCCGACAATACCAAATGTTGGTGAGGATGTGGAACAGTAAGAACTCTCATTCATTGCTGGTGGGAATGATAGATGAAACAGTCACTTTGGAAGACAGTTTGGCAGTTTCTTACAAAATTAACACAGTCTTTCCATACAATTCTGTTACTGTGCTCCTAGGTATATACCCAAATGAGTTGAAAACTTATGTCTGCGCAAAAACCTGCACATAAATGTCTATAGCAACACCCAGAACTGAAGCACACAAGACATCCTTCAGTGGGTGAATGGATAAACAAACTGTGGTACATTCACAGGATGGATTATAGGCCTAAATGTGCAAACTAAAACCATAAAATTCTTAGAAGAAAACGCAGGGGCAGGGCTGTCAGGCCTAGCTTTTAACAATGGATTACCTGACATAATAACAAAAGCACAAACATCAAAAGACAAAATAAATAAATGGGACCTCATAAAAATTAAAAACTTATGTTCCTCAAAAGACTTTACCAAAAAAGTGAAAAGACAAGCTAATGACTGGGAGACTATCTTCAGAAATCACATATCCAGTAAGAACCTAATAACAAAAAAATATATAAAACTTTGACAACTTAACAATAAAAAGAAAAATAACCAAAGCATAAAATGGGCAAGAATTTGAATAGACATTTCACCAAAGAGGACATTCAAATGGCCGCCAAACACATGAAAAGATGTTCAATGTTATTAACCATCAGAGAGATGCAAATCAAAACCACAGTGAGAGGAGGAACCAAGATGGCAGACTAATCAGCACCATGCCATTTCTCTGCTGCAAAGACCTGAAAAACCAAGTAAAACAGATACAGATATCAATCCTGGAACCATGAGTATCAAAAGGAAGGATAAAGAACTAGATCAAATACTGAATGGAAGAAGAAACTGACATAAAACAGAAAGCAAGAACGGACAGAGTGGAGGTGCCTGGCCAACTGTCCTGGCACAACATGGCCATCTTGAGACAAAGACAGTGGCAGTTCTGGGTGAGGTGCACAGGAGGAAACTTCACGGAATTACAATCAGGACTCAGAGAAACTAAGAAGACATACCTGAAGTGAAACAACGTGAACAGTGGCACAAACCACCCCATCCCTGCAGCCCAGATCGCCAGGGACCATGGTACAAGTCCCCCATTTCCCCCCAACATGCTGCCCACCCCATCTTTCCCATCTATCTGACTGTGCTGAGCACCAACAGGCTACTGCAGTGTGGATCAGCCACCCGCCCCGTCCTGCTTGCCTGCCCAACTGTGCCATATGCTAGCAGGCTGGCTTAGTGCAGCTTCGACCACCCACCCCACCTTTCCTGCCCGCCCAAGCACCATGGACCCAGCTGCCCACTCCTCCTTTCTCATCCATCCAATTGTGCTGAGTTCCAGCAGGCCTCTCCATGACAGACCTAGATGCCTGCCCCTCCATTCTCACTCACCCGATTGCACTGAGTGCCTGCAGGCTGCACTGGCTCAGCTTTGGCCCCTGCCTTGCCTTCCTCATATTCTGACATTGTTGAATGCTGGCAGGCTGCTCAGGCACAGACCCAACTGCCAACCCCTCCATTCTTGCCCACTAACCCCACTAAGCATCAGAAAAGCACTCCAGTGTGGCTTCTGCTGCCTGCCCCACCTTGCCCACCAACCTGATCAAGCTGAGCACTGGCAGCCTGCTCCGGTGTGGGCCCAGACACCCAGTCTTCCTTTCCTGCTCACCCTACTGCTCCAAGTGCCAGCAGGCCAATCCAGCTTGGCTTGCCCCCCCCACCCCCCAAAGCATTTTCTCTGATCACAATGCTATAAAAGTTGAAATCAGTAAGGGAAGAGCAAGGAAAAAAATCAAATACATGGGAAATGAATAACACCTTACTTAAAAATCACTGGGTAATAGATCAAAAATGAAATTTAAAAAATCCTAGAATTAAATGAGAATGAAACACCATTACCAAAATCTTTGGGACACAGCAAAAGTAGTGCTCAGAGGACAATTTAAAGCAATAAACCCATACATCAAAAAAGAAGAAAGTGCCAAAATCAAAACATTAACCCTACAACTCGAACAAACAGAAAGAGAGCAGCAAAAGAAGCCCATAGTCACCAGAATAAATAAAATAATAAAGGTCATAGCAGAAATAAATGAAATAGAGAATAGAAAAACAATAGAAAGAATCAACAAAACCAAAAGTTGGTTCTTTGAAAGCATCAATGAAATTGACAAACCACTGGGTAAACTGACAAAAGAAAAGCAGGAGAGGAAGCAAATAACCCATATAAGAAATGACATGGTTGACATTACAACAGAACCAACTGACATTAAAAGGATCATAATAAAATACTATGAAAAATTGTACTCCAACAAATTTGGAAACCTAGAGGAAATGGATAAATTTCTAGATATACACTACTTACGTAAACTAACACAAACTGAGGTTAAAAAAAAAAATATGAATAGACCTCATAAAAAAAAAAGAAGAAGAAATTGAAGAAGTAATGGAAAAAAAAAAACTCCCAGTAAAAAAAAAAAAACCCTGGTCCAGATGGCTTCACTGGAGAATTCTACAAAACATTCAGAGAAGAACTCACATCACTACTACTCAAACTATTTCAGAGCGTAGAAAAGGAAAGGATACTCCCAAATTCATTCTACGAAGCCAGCATAACCTGATACTAAAGCCAGACAAAGACACCACAAAAAAAGAAAATTACAGACCAATATCCCTCATGAATATAGGCGCAAAAATTCTAGCCAATAGAATACAACAGCATATCAAAAAATAATACATCACAGCCAAGTGGGATTCATACCAGGTATGCAAGGATGGTTCAACATTAGAAAATCAATCAATATAACTCAAATTCCAGTGTCTGTCTTAATTACCTAGGGCTGCCATAACAAAATACCACAAAGTGGGTGGCTTTAAAGACCGGAAATTCATTATCTCATGATTCTGGAGGCTAGGAGTATGAATTCAGTGTATTACCAGGGCTATTCTCTCTTCTCTCTCTCTCTCTTTGTTGGTTCTAGGGGAACAGCCTTCCTTGTTTCCTTCAGTTTCTGTGGCCTCAGGAGTTTCTTGGCATTCCTTGGCTTGTGGGCCAATCTTCATATGCTGTCTTTTCCTACTGTGTGACTCTTACTCTGTTTCTGTGTCTGTCCTTCTCTTTTATAAAATGCCACTTAGAGGGATTATGATAGGACCCACCCTACCCTGGGATGATTTCTTTAATTTAACTAATAACATCTGCAAAGAAAAGTTTTTCCCATTTTACTCAGAATGAACTCTTTGCTCTTGCCTTTAGGGTCCTACGGCTTATGGCTCCTGCCAACCTCTCCAACATCTTCTCAGTTACTCTCCCCACTGACTGCTGTTCTGTGTGTTTCTTCTGTCCATGAGTAGGCCTGGCTGATTCTCACCTTAGAGTCTTTGCTCTTGCTCTTCTCTCTGCCTGGAATGATCTTCCCCCGGATCTGCAGATGGCTGCCTTCTTTTCCTCCAAGGCTCTGCTTCAGGGTCAAATAGGCCCAAACAGGTTGCAGAAAAGCAGTGACGTCAAAGAAGTATAAAGTGAAATAGAACCTCAAAAGCTTTTAGGTAAGTGAAAGGTAACTAAGAAGTTCTCAATATATTTTCTAATATTTAAAAGAAAATTTTAATGCCAAAAAGGCATGTATATGACATGGATGAACCTTGAAAACATTATGCTGAGCAAAGTGTCAGTTGCAAAAAGACAAATACTGCATGATCTCACTAATATCAAATAAGCAAATATAAAGGAACCAGAGATTATAGTGGTTACCAAGGGTGGGAGGGAGGGGCAAAAGGCGAGTTTTTGCTTAGGGGGCATTGAGTTTGTGTTAATGGTGATGGAATGATTTGGAAAAGAATAGCAATAGTGGCTGTACAACATGAATGTAATTAATGTCACTGAATTATACATGTAGACATTGTTAAACTGACAAATGTTTTCGTGTGTATATTTTCACCACAATAAAAAAAATGTGTGTGTGAGCTGTCAGGATTTTCCTAAAACCTGCAATTCATTATGCTCCGGATGAACTGAACATATTCCAAGGCGTGGAGATGCATAAAGTCCAAGGCTTGAGGTTGAGGTCAATGGAAGGAAAATGGTTCCAATAATTAAAGTCCAGTCTCCAGCTAATAGAAGTGTCCATGTAGATTTAGAATGGCCCCTTCTCCGGCCATTGTAGAGGAAACTTACTCCTCATTTATTCAATAAATGTTAGGTGAAATCCTGTCTGTTCTAGCAGTTGCGGAAAAAGCAGAAAGAAGAGAGGCATGGTCCCTGGTCTTCTCAACCTGACATTCTAGTGGTGGAGAAAACAGGAGAAGAAAATAAGAAATAAGAATAAGAAAAGAGATAAAAAATATAACTTTAGAGAGTGGTGAGCCTATGAAGCAGTGAGCAATGGGAAAGCAGTGAAGCGGCAGGTGCACTTTGCTTGAGTGGCCACAGAAAGCTTTCTGAGCAGAGCCTTGGTGGAAAAGAAGGCAGTCATCTGCAGATCTGGGAGAAGATCATTCCAGGCAGAAAGAAGAGCAAGAGCAAAGTCTCTAAGGTGGGAATGAGCCAGGCCTACTCATGGATGGAAGAAACACATGGAACATCAATCAACACAATGTGGAGAGTAACTGAGAAGATGCTGGAGAGATCAACAGGAGCCATAAGCCATAGGACCTTAAAGGCAAGAGCAAAGAGTTCATTCCGTGTAAAATGGGAAGCTACTGGAGAGTTTTAAATGGAAGAACAGTGTGACCTGGCTTCAACCATGAGAATGACTGGAAGAATCCACTTAGGAAGCTATCATCATATTGCATATTGCAGATGAGAGGTGGCCCTGATCATTGCCAGGGATCTGAACTTCCTTTCCTGAGCTGAGATTCTGTACTTGCTGCCAGGCAAGATGCAATCAAACATATTCCACATGGATTTATCCATCTAAATATACAAGGGCCAGAAGTTATAGGGCCAAGCTTAAGGGAAAAGATTGCAATTACTGGCCCTGAACATAACAGGTTCTCACAACTTGCTCCCTCCCGAGGCTCCCTGGGGAAGGGTTTCTTGAGAGCAGATACAATGGTTTTGCCTTTTTTTGCATCTCCACCCATCTTTACAGAAGGTTGAATGCATACTCTAGTTAGTGGCTGTTGAATGTTTGTTGATGGATTGAAAGTGAAAAGGTGATGAGGTACAAATTTTAGGAAGCAGATCTTTTGCTAATTCCTCTGCCACATGGCACAGAGACCCACTTTCTTTTTCTTTTTTGTTCTTTTTTAATTTTATTTGTTTGATTCTCCAGCTTTTCTAGACTTCATCTATTGCATGTATAAAAAAGTAACTATACTTGATTCTGAAATATAGCAATTGTCAGGAATTCATGGGCTCATTCAGCCTCTTCCTTACAATAAGAAAATCTTGATTCTTCTTACTTGTAATTGGTGACAATCAAGACCTATGTACGAAATAAACACTATGGCTATACTTCTAATGAGTTAATTAGGGATTCTACCATGATGGAAATTGGGGCTTCCTGATTAGTTCCACAGAGGTGAATGGTACAAATTCGTACCATCCTTCTTCAATAGTAATTTTTAAAAAGCTACTCTCACGGTCATGATGGAGAGATTTACAGATGTTTCAATGAAACTCTTCATTTAGAATTTATGTAACAAAGTACATATTGACGTTGTGTCACCTAGAATACCAAGATTTATGATTCCTGAAGATAAGTAATAACCTTGACTTTGACTTGGTCAATATTTATCTCACAAGTCGATAAATCTCCTGCAATAAATTTCAACAAAAGTCAACACCTCCTGATGCTGGGCTGCATTCTGCAGAAGGCTCCCCGCACCTACTGCTCTTTTCCACAGCGAACCAGTGGTTAAACCTGTGAAGTATTCTCAGAGGCCCTTTATTTTTAGGTGAATTCAGTCTGGTCATGATGGCAGAGCTCTATCCAAATAACTTAAGGTGTGTGAGAAAATTACAGACTCTGAATCGTTTTGTCTTCTTTTTAGTAGTTATGACCAAAGACTCTTATCCACAGTCCAGCTTTTTATAAAGCCACCCCCAAGTGCTAATGTCAGACATGGCCCAAGCAGGCTGGAGGACAAGTCTGTCTATAAATAAAGGCAATATGTGACACCAGCCATTTGTGTGCCTGTCATTGGAGGCATTTTCTTAGCTGCCCTTTCTTATTTTAACAGTGCATGATCTCATACAACTTCCCATAAGCTTGGAATTATTTTTTGGTGTTTATTGGTCAAAGAACTTGTCACCTTTTAAAACTACAGTGTACTCTTTGAGCAACCAGAGAGTTTTTCTCATCTAGCTGGAAGTGACATGATGGTTGTGTCCCCAAATGACTCAGCATCTGCAGTCTGAAAGGACCTTTCTCTACGGTGATGTCTCACCCAATTCCCTCCATAGTCTTTTGGTGGAATATGTATCTCAGTGTAGAAGCTCACACACACCAACACCTGAGATTGTATGTTATCTCTTCCTTTTCATTCACAAAGCATGAATGTGGGATGCCCGCTTTCCACAAGCTTACCTGACTACCAGGAGGTTACTGGGGCCCAAGGAGCCCTGATTTACAGCAATGATTCCTTAGCCTTAGCCTGAATCTTCTAATTTTCCAACTGCTCTGTTTTCTCCTGCTTTGCAGAGACCCGTTCTAATGTGTTGAAAGATAAATTTATAGACAAAGAAAGGTTTTAATGGTCAGTAGCTTTCCACCTATCACCTTAAACTGTTTACCTAATGATAATTTTAGAAAGAATATTTTTTGGCTTGTTTAAGGCCAGATTTTCATCCAACAGGAAGGCTTTTTTTTTTTTTTTTTGGCCAGACTTGCTAGAGAAGTGAGGTAAGTGACGGAATGTTCTTAAAAATCTAAAATATGCATTTAGACTATGTTAAAATGATCCCAAACACTTAGTCAATAGTTCAATTGTGGCAAGATAGCCTCCAGATAATAATATGTTTCTTTTCAAATATTTATATATAGAGGCAGTAGTAGATAAAAGCAATGATTCTGGAGAAAGAGTGCCTGAATTTGGATTCAATGTCTCCCACTTAACCAGCTGTGTTACTTTGGGCAAAGAATCATCTTTCTGAGCCGGTTTCCTCATAAGTAAAACTGAGATCATTGAAGTGACTATGTATACAGTTATTATGAGAATTAATTGATTTAATATTTGAAAAGTGCTTAGAATAGTGCCCGGCATATAGAAAGTGCTATATTAAGTATTTGATATATAAATACACTGGTATCTTGTACAACAACAACTTCTATTTATCAAACACATACTCTCAGTCATGGACATTATCGCATTTAATCCTTATGACAATTCTCAAAGGCATTTTACAGATGAAGAACCAGACCCAAAAGAGGTCAGGTGCTTTGCCTCAGGTGACAGGGCAAGTGGTAAGAGCCAGCATTTGATTCAGGCATTTTGAGTTAAAAACCCTGATTGTGCTTTCATTACAGCATTATCCAACATAAGACTCAAAGTCACTCTTATTGAGCACTTATTATGTACCTGCCATTTTCACATGTGTTATGTTAATAACTACAACAGCCTCATTAAGCATATTGGGGCTCAGAGAAATGAGGAAGCCTTTGTGAGTAGCTGACCCAGGATTCAAATCCAGGTCTTTTAGACTGAAGCTGTGCACTTTCCACCACACCCCTAAAACCACAAGGATTCACGTGTTGAAAATGCATTCTGAGCTGCTTTCACATTGCTATCCTCTTCTGCCTGAGCTTTACAATTTGAAAATTTTCAGGTCTATGGAGAAGTTGAACAAATAGAACAATGAATACCTGAATACCCTTCAACTAGATTCAACAGTTATTTTTTATTTTGATATAAAAGTTTTTAAACATACAGAAAAGTTGCAAAAAATATTATGTAAGACATAGAAGGGTATTTTAAATAATAAAGGGTAAATGCATGATAAAATATAGCTGTGATGAATACTTATGCACCAAATAACATAGCATAAAAATTCATAAAGCAACTAACACAGGAGCTTTTATGATAACAAAGAGAAATACATCAGATCTAGTAAGGACACAAAACATAAGACTGAAACAATGAGAGGTGCTCAAAGGGGAGAAGGGGATAATCCTGGGCAGCAGGGTGGAAGAGTAAGGATTGAGCACGCTGGGGAAAGTGAGTAGGCACAGGCCAGGCAGAAAAGCTGGAGGGCATTCCAATTAAAGAGCACTTTATGCACATATCTGCTGGTTGCAAGGAAGCCTTAAACCCCAAATTGCTAACTAAGAGGCAAAATATAAACCAGTCCTTGAAGAAAAATGCTAAAAGGAGTCCTTCCTCTCTTGCATAAGCACAAAACAAGAGACTCCCTTGAGTGAATTCCCCTCCTTTGTGGGAATCCCTTGGTAAAGCAGCAACTGCTCAGGTCTCCAGGGTCAGATGTCTTTAGAAGTCATCTTAAATGAGTAAATGAGTAAAATACAAGGGAGCAGTTGAGCTGCTTGCCGGTTCAAAAATGCAAGACTACCTGAAGGCTGTGTAGCTACTTACTTTACGCACAGTGCAGGCCCAACACTACCCACTGGTGTACCATATTCTCCTCTCTGGGCATCCATTTTTGTCCCCTGATTTGTCCCTGGACCGAAGTCTGAGACTGAAAGAACTGGGTGGGAGACCATAGAGGGAAACACTAGGCACCTCCCACCAAATGAGTTTCCATCGAATGACTGACTCATGACACCCCATGTGGGTCAGAGTAGAACTGTGCTCCACAGGGTTTTCATTGGCTAATTTTTCAGAAGTAGATCTCCAGGCCTTTCCTCCAAGGTACCTCTGGGTGGACTTGAACCTCTAACCTTTCGATTAGCAGTCAAGTGTGTTAACCATTTGCAGCACACAGGGACTTCTAGGCACATCGAGCTCCTCCGAAATCCAATCCAGAGTTTTATTCTTGTCCTCTAAAGTGAAACAGAAGGAAATTAGACACACTCAAATTACATACGAGTGCAAAATAATATCTTCCACTTCAATTAATTTTGTGTTTTTCAAATGCTTCGGTGCTCATTGCCTTCTCTATGTTTCAAATACTCATGTTGTGTGCTATCTGCTTCATATGGGTGATGAACTCAGAGATGAGAAACTTCACTTATCTGTCCAAAGAACAGCATTTGAGCTGGGAGGAGTATGGGAAAGTCTGAATCTCAAGCACCCAAAGAAGGACACACTGTGTCTTAGAAACACACTAGAACAGGGAAAGTACTGTAGTCATAACATGCAAACCACAATTGCGCTTGTCTTGCATCAGTGTTTAAAAGTCGTAAGAATTTCTGACATTGTTTTTGTTGTTGTTGTTAGGTGCCCTCTAGCCAATTCCAACTCATAGCAACCCTATGTACAACAGAACGAAACACTGCCCACTCCTGAGCCATCCTCACAATCATAGTTATGCTTGAGTCCATTGCTGCAGTCACTGTGTCAATCCATCTTGTTGAGGGTCTTCCTCTTTTTCAATGACCCTCTACTTTACCAAGCATGATGTCTTCTGCAGGGACTGATCCCTTCTGATAACATGCCCAAAGTATGTGAGAAGTAGTCTCACCATCCTTGCTTCTAAAGAGCATTCTGGCTGTACTTCTTCCGAGACAGATTTGTTCGTTCTTTTGGCAGTCCCTGGTATATTCAATATTCTTCACCAACACCATAATTCAAAGGCAGCAATTCTTCTTCTGCCTTCCTTATTCATTGTCTAGCTTTCACATGCATATGAGGCGCACCTTAGGCTTCAAGGTGACATCTTTGCTTTTTAACACCTTAAAGAGGTCTTTTGCAGCAGATTTGCCCAGTGCAAAGCATCTTTTGATTTCTTGGCCGCTGCTTCCATGCGTGTTAGTTGTGGATCCAAGTAAAACAACTTCAATCTTTTCTCCGTTTATCATGATGTTGCTTATTGGTCCAGTTGTGAGGATTTTTGTTTTCTTTATGTTCACATGTAATCCGTACTGAAGGCTGTGGTCTTTGATCTTCATCAGAAAATACTTCAAGTCCTCTTCACTTTCAGCAAGCAAGGTTATGTCATCTGCATAATGCAGGTTGTTAATTATTCTTTCTCCAATTCTGATGCCCCATTCTTCTTCATATAGTCCAGCTTCTTGGATTATTTGCTCAGCATACAGATTGAGTAAGTATGGTGAAAGGATACAACCTTGATGCACACCTTCCTGACATCAAATTATGCAGTATCCCTTTGTTTTGTTCCAGTGACTGCCTCTTGATCTATGTACAGGTTCCTCATGAGCACAATTAAGTGTTGTGGAATTCCCATTCTTCAAAAAGTTATCCATAATTTGTTATGATCCACACAGTCGAATACCTTTGCATAGTCCATAAAACACAGGTAAACATCTTTCTGCTATTCTCTGCTTTCGGCCAGGATCCATCTGACATCAGCAGTGATATCCCTGGTTCCACATCCATTTCTGAAACTGGCTTGAATTTCTGGTAGTTCCCTGTTGATGTACTGCTGCAGCCGTTTTTGAATGATCTTCAGCAAAATTGTACTTGCATGTGATATTAATGATATTGTTCGATAATTTCCACATTCTGTTGGATCACTTTTCTTTGGAATAGGCATAAATATGGATCTCTTCCAGTCGGTTAGCCAGGTAACTGTCTTCCAAAATTCCTGGCATAGACGAGTGAGCACTTCTAGTGCTGCATCCATTTGTTGAAACATCTCCATTGATATTCCATCAATTCCTGGAGCCTTGTTTTTTGCCAGTGCCTTCAGTGCAGCTTAGACCTCTTCCTTCAGTACCATCAGTTCCTGATCACATGCTACCTCCTGAAATGGATGAAAGTCGACCAATTTTTGGTATAGTGACTCTGTGTACTCCCTCCATTTTCTTTTGATGTTTCCTGTGTCATTTAATATTTTCTCTGTAGAATCCTTCAGTATTGTAACTTGAGGCTTGAATTTTTTCTTCAGTTCTTTCAGCTTGAGAAATGCTGAACATGTTCTTCCTTTTTGGTTTTCTAACTGCAGGTCTCTGCACAATTCATTATAATACTTTACTTTATCTTCTCAAGCTGCCCTTTGAAATCTTCTGTTCAGCTCTTGTACTTCATCATTTCTTCTGTTTGCTTTAGCTACTTAACATTCAAGAGCAAGTTTCAGAGTCTCTTCTGACATCTATTTTGGTCTTTTCTTTCTATCTTGTCTTTTTAATTGACTCAAAACCAAAAACCAAACCTGTTGCCTTCGAGTGGATTCTGACTTATAGTGACCCTATAGGACAGAGTAGAACCCCCCCATAGGGTTTCCAAGGAGTGGCCAGTGGATTTGCACTGCTGAGCCTTTGGTTAGCAGCCAAGCTCCTAACCACTGTGCCACCTATGCAGAAGTGTGAGGATTATGAAAGACAAAGAAAGATTCAGGTACTAAGGGACATGACAAACAAATGCAATCTGTGATCCTGGACTTTATCCTGGACCAGAAAAGCACATTAATGTGAAAATCTTTGAAATTTAAATAAGATTTTAGTTAGTAGTATTGCATCAATGTTAATTTTATGATTTTGATAAATGTACTGTGGTTATATAAGATGTTACGATTTAGGAAAGGTGAATAGAGATATTTGAGGATTTTTATATGATTTTTGCAATTTTATTATAAGTCAGTTTTTTCAAAATGATAAAGTAAAAATTAATAAAATTGTATAAATTGGTATAACTCACCCCCCCCAAAAAAAAGAAGAAGAAAGAAAGAAGTTGAAGTAGTAAGAAAGAGAATTTTCCAAATGTTCTTAACCTAGCAACAATCATATCTGGATGACTCCTTATTGTGTGGTGAAGATAACCCTCTGCCCAGGGATGGATGACCCAATAAGCAAGGTAAGCACACGCTTAGGGCATCAACAAAACAGAGGCAGGCATCAGTTGTCCAAAGCAAAGACCCATAGATAACAGATCTATCTAAAAATAAAATATAGTAATTTGTTGTAATATTTGTTCTCTGGTCATTAAATTTTCATTTATGACATCTTTTCATCTCTTCATTTATAATTATAGCATTTGTTACAAAACAAGCACCAAAATTGAAGTATGAGCTGTTTAAAGCAAAACTGGTGAAAGTCAGTTTTTTGTTGTGGGAGATAACAGAATTTTACATTGATTGTTGAAACAACTAAGTTCACTGACTCATTTTCTTTATTGTAGAATATGTGGAATATTCTTTTTGCAGAAAATGTGGTATATAGTAAAAACCTTACTACCCCACATCCACTAGAAATTCTATAATCCAGTACATCTCATTCCACTAAAATGGCATACACCAGTTTTGCATTCAACCACTAATATTATAGTCACATTTAAAAAGAAGTTACAACATGGATAGCTAAGACATACACACACACACACATATATACATGATATATCTAATTCACATATCCCATTCAAATGTGTGAGTAAACAGAGGAGGGGGTACCACAGATTATCAGTATTTAAGGCCCTCATGTACCTTAATCTGGCCCTGCCTCTGCCTATGATTTATAGCATGAGGCTTATAGCCTGAGGAGCTATGAGAAGGAGATATGATTTAGAGAAACAGAGATGTCAGAAACCCTTTTCTTCTAGTCTGGTGTATGAAGTTAGAGTTACACGGGTTATGTCAGATACCAGGGCTCCTTTTCTTAGCTCTCTCTAGAATGAATAACAAAAGGGGAGAGGGTATTATAATCATCAGATAGGTATTCTTGAACCTCAAAGCACTGGTTCTATTGCTGTGCTTGAGTGAACTTACAGGTGGAGAAGTGTGTCCAGGAAAGGTTGCAAGTTTCTGGAAGAAGCCCTGCATGTGGCCAACACAAACACAGCAGCAGAAGATATATAAACAAGTGAGCTCATGGTATTTCTCCTAACTACTTATGGCCTGTGTGGCACACCCAAGGAACTCAAAAGTTCCTGGGTACCCAATGAGGAGTTATGGAAATGCTGAAGGTATCAATACACTGGCAGAGGCCTGAGATAATGTTAAAAGTTCACTACTGAAAGGAATTAAAAATTGGGAAAAAAAATTTCATTTTCTGGCCAAGATGGAATAGCAAGTACCAGATTTACCCTCCCATTTGAAACAATAAAAAGCTAGATAAGCTAGTAAAAGGGAGGGGGATTCTGATATTGGGCATCAGGCTGCACAGGACAGTAATCACTGATAGAGGAGAAAAAAAATGTGCTGAGCTCTATAGTTGCTACAGGTTACTGCCTGAAGAGAGTTTCCAGGGCTCAATGCAGAGAGAGGAGACCTAAGCCAAGTCCAGCACTCTCTCTGAATGGAGGAGACAGAGCTGAAAGTAGGGAGACAAAGGTGGCTAGAGTGCACAGAAAGGGAACCAGAGCAGAGACAGCTGCAGAGAAAGAGACAGAGAGACCTCTGAAAATCTGCAGAGGGTCTCTCTTCAGTTGTCAGCTAAATACTGATCAGCACACTTGTATGAGGACACTAATCAAGGCCAGTAAAGAACTACCTGAAAGGGGCAGAGGAAACAATAATGGAAACTGATACAGAGGGAGGAATAATTCATGCTCCCACAAGACAGAGTGGAAAACTTTGTAATTCACGGGCAGAGTACTCAGCAGGGTATTACTTTAAAATAAAGCAACATTGTTGTTGTTAGCTGCCATCAAAGTCAGCCAATGACTCATGGTCATCCCATGCATAAGGGAACAAAACGCTGCTTAGTCCTGTGCCATCCCAAGATTAGTTGTGGTTGGACCTTTGTGACCCATAGTTTTCACTGGCTGACTTTCAGAGGTGGATCGCCAGGCCTTTCTTCCTACTCAGTCTGGAAGCTCCGCTGAAACTTGACAAACTGACAAACATATTGTGGTTCCACATGAGGTGCACTGGCTGGGAATCGAACCTGAGTCTGCCACATGGTAGGAGAATTCTACCACTGTATCACTAATGCCTTATGAAGCAACATTAGCCCTAGGTGAAAGGCTGCTTTGGAACTCGCAAGATTCAAAAGTATCACATTGTTTCCAAGTAATTTAACTGTATCACATAAAAAAGATAAAATCTATAGGAATAAAAAAATACATAGCAAGCAAAAACAAGGTAAAATTCACAATGTTTGCATCTAATAAAAAATAATCAGGTATCAAAAAAATCAGAAAAATATGATCCATAATGAGGGTAAAAATCAATTACCTCATTGATTATGGGTCTGTATAAACAGACCCACAAACGGCATACAGGATAGAATTAATAGACAAAAACATTAAACAGTTAATGGTTATTATAAATATATTCCATACATTCAAGAAAGTAGGAAAAAATGAAAAGGCTAAGTAGAAATGTAGAAGATACTTTAAAAAACCCAATTTAAATTCTTGAAATGAAAAATACAATATCTGGAATGAAAAATTTGCTGGATGGGACAAACAGCAGATTAGATATTGCAGAAGAAAAGACTAATGGATTTGAAAACATAGCAACAGATGCCATCCAAAGTGATACAAAAAGAGAGAAAGAAAACTGACAAAAAAACAAGAAAAGGAGCATCAATAAGCTGTAGGAAAACTTTAAGCAGTTGTTCTATGATTAGTTTCTTTTGGTTTCAAAGAAGAGCAGCTCACTCAAGTTCACTTTAGGAAAAGGGGAAAACCTGTAGACCAAAGCTGGGAAGCTACCAGGAAGCCAGAGAGCTCAGTGAACCAGCAAGTATTTCTCTCTCTTTCCTTCACTGTTTCTTTCTCTTTCTCCTCTCTTTCTCTGTCTCTCATTCTGTCTCTCCCTCCCTCCTAGACACATACGTTGACCATTTTTCTCCAGTAATTCAGTTTTGTGGTGTCCACTGAGCTTGGACAGCACAGAGGTTTGTGGATGGCCACACACACGTGCCCTTGCCAGGCACCTCCTTTCTCACGGTGCTCTACATGGCCACCTTTCATCAGGCAGCCTGGTCTGCCCCTGCAGGTTTCCCTCCTGGAGGCTCTGTTGGTGCCCAGCCAGCTCTGGCACCCTTTCTAGATGCCCTCTGCCTTTGGTTCCAGGGCAGTGGAAGGGAGGGAGTGGTAGAACCTAGAAGAGTAGGAGAGGAGGGAAGGAGGGAAAGTCCTGTCACACCAAAGGGAGGAGGTTGATATTCGCATGTGGCTGAAGAACTCTGGCGGAGGCCGTTACCAAGAAGGTGTTCCAAACTGTTGTGATCAAGGTGGCCAGTCTGAACGACCGTACACAATTGAACCATAGGTCTTTCTTCAAGTGGGAGGAAAAAGCAAAAATCTCATTATTACACAATTGCAGCTTATATTCAAGCCCGGGAAATCCTGAAAAGTAGCTAAGGAAAAGAAAAGAGGAGCTGTGGCCAGGGTTGGAACCCACTACTGCGGGAGACCATGCATGTGAGCAGTAGGCTGGGCGGGAGACACGTGGGGTTTTGCGCTTTAAGATCACATTCAGTGGTGAGCATCTGCGTGCTGTCATTCAAAATGGAGGCTTGAGGCATCTTGTCACTGGCACATAAGAGACCAAAGCCAGGAAATCCTAGACAAATGGGGGAGGTACATGACTTGTAAGAGCTGGGCAGCCTTGCAAATTACAAGGGGAGGCTGCTCACTGATTGCAACTGATCAAAGGAGAAGCACTTCATTTCTCAGGCAAATGCCTGCTACAGAAAAAGTGTATATGAAAGAGGTGGGTCACATGGGCATCTCTGGGCTAATTCCCACCAGTGTTATCAACACTGTGCTGGACAAGCCATGCCTCTGAATACATGACATGCTTTCAAGGGAGACTGCCCTGCCCACAGACCTGCTAGTGTGGTTTCAGGGGCACATTTATGAACTCACCCTACTTTGAACTGGCCCACAGATGACTTGATCGGGTGGTAGTTGGATGCCAGTCATCCTGGCTCATTCCTCCCTCCATGACTAGCATGCTCATTCTCCCTGCTGCTGTGAGTGTGGGGTGTCTCTCTAAGACTTGCAAAGCTGAAGGGTACCCTTCCTGGGGCAGTGCATCCAATGGTGGTAATAAGGACCAAGTTTCTTTGCCCCCATTAGGCCCATCCTGGCTCCAGAGCTCCTCGGGATCAGCGGAGACCTTTGCTATGACTGCATTGTGGTTCATTCTTCCTTCACCCAGTCTTGCTTCTACTCTTCCCGTTCACAGACGTTTCCGAGAGCATCTCCAGTAAACTTTCTATCCACTCATCTCCATCTCTGAGACTGTGTTACTCATCCAAGAACAGCCCACTAGAGGTTGACCAGTGACCTGTAACCAGTAGAGGCCCATTCCATGACCATTTTCAGAGGTACATGGTATATAAAAATCACCTAGGTGGCACAAATGGTTAAGTGCTCAGCTACTAACTGAAAGATTGGTGATTCAAGTCCACCTAGAGGCACCTTGGAAGAAAGGCCTGACAATCTACTTCTGAAAAATCAGCCTTTGAAAACTCTGTGGAGCACAGTTCTACTCTGACACACATGGGGCCGCCATGAATTGGAATCAACTTGTTGGCAACTGGTTTGGGTTTTTTGGTATGAAAAATGGATAAAGATATGCTAAAGCAGGACTATAAAATTCATGCTCTGTTTTCAATGTTTACTTTTAATACATGAGTACCTTTAAGCCAAAGTAAGCAAAAATGCAGTATGATTATGCTATTCATGAGATAATTATAAGGTTTAATAAAAAGATATTAATTCACAGTGACCAGATCCAGAAATGAGACACAAGTTCAAAGTAGTACAAAAAGTATCTTCTTTCAGATTTTTCAGGTTATGTATGGAGTTTTGTGCATGTGGTAGATTGTTCAAATAACGGCCTCTGAATCACGTCTCCACGTGTTCGTGCCCTTGAGTATTCCTCTCTCAAACTGACTCTGGACTTGGCATGTGACTTGCTTTGGCAATGGGACACTGGCAATCCTGACAGGAGCAGAGGCTCAAAAAGCCCTTCCACCTGGGGGCTTGCCTACTCTGTGTCCTGAGATAAAACCACATGGAGCAGAGACCAGCCATCCCAGCTGAGGCTCCCAGTCAACCTGCCTGCTGACTGCAGCTGCAGGTGTGACCCCGGTGAGGTGGGCACAGAAATTCTCTTCAAAGGCCAGTCTAAACCGCTGGCCCGGGGAATCATGAGCAAACAGGATGGTGATTATTCCCAGTCCCTAAATTCTGGGAGTGGTTTGCAAAATTCCGTTTGGAGAGAAAGTTAAACTAAATTGGTTCCCTTCACCAACATGACCCTCCTGCTCCATGGTAGTTCTCACCTATGACTGTGGCCTTGTGTAAAATTTGAGTTAGACTAATCAGGTAACTTTCCTTAGGAATATGAACCATGTATCTAAAAGCCTGAGCCTGCTGGCAGTGGGAACTGAAACTGAAGGGTAACTAGCAGGTCGGCGCTGAAGGAGACAAAATGTCCTTAAGAATGCCATTCATGAGGGAGCAGAAGTCAAGGTACAGAGGATGGCAGCCAGTAGACCAGATCCAGAAAAGAAACACAAGGTAAAGTGGTATGAAAAGTTGGACAAAGGGGCACGGAAAAGCAAGACAAGGATGTCAAGAGCAGCCGTGTGGTCCAGAGACAGAGCACTCCCTTAGAACCACCTCAGCCTCATCCTAGCAGGCATAGTCCTATAGAGTGCATCTCTTTTATCTAGGGCGACTTGAGTAGATCTCATTTCCTTGACACTAATAAGGGAAGGAAAACAGCAATGTTCTAATGAGATATGAAAAGGATTAAAAAAAAAAAAAAAAGTAGCTTACCCACGGGTGTTTATTGCAAACACACCAAGGGTGTTTGCTATTCGTAGCAACAAAAAATTGGAAACAACCCAAATGCTCGACACGAGGAGCATGTGGACAGTGTTAATTCACTGAAGAGGGTGTATGAAAGCAGCGAGAACCGAAACAGAATGCTCAACTCACTTCTGTTATGTTGAGCTATAAACATCCACATTATAATTATTGGGAAAAGGTTATGCAAAGAGTTGACATTTTAAGTATTTTTTAACTTTTCCTGTAAACTTGTGAATATAAGGGAAATTTCAATTAGATAGTTATTCTTTCAAAGAGGCTATAAAAAGAGACTCAGGTCTATGGCAGCCTCGTTTCCTTTTTCTTTCTTTGGTATCTATGCACCAAAGTGGAATTTCCCCATCTGCAGTCTAAGCTGGAAAGATGTGAACCAGTGTGGATGTTGAACCTGAGGATGTGTGTGGCAAGGACCTCCTTGTCTAAGGAGAGGTTTAGGGGGTCAAGCTCAAAGCTCACCTTGCAGGCAGTCCTGCTGGCCCTTTGTAGGACTTGTCAACATAACAGTGGGGGCAGGGACAGGGCATCCTTTTCCATGCAGGAGTCAGAAGAGTACATTCCTTGGGCACTGTTATTCAGGTGACTGGCCTGTGATTCTGAGTCTCTTCTTCCCACAGGAGAGTGGCTGAGGGCCGTATCAGGTAGGGTCACCCTCCTGACAGGATGAGCACTAAGGATAATGATCCCAGGAGTGGTGTAACTCATTCAATCCTCAGAAACTACCCTATGAACTGTTGTTGTTGGCTGCTGTAGAGCTGGCCTCTGACTCATGGCAACCCCATCACAATGCAACAAAAAGCTGCTAGGTTCTGCTCCATCCCCATGATCAGTTGCAGACTGGACTATTGTGATTCACAAGGCTTTCATTGGCTAATTTTCAGAAGTAGATGGCCAGCACTTTCTTGCTAGCCCATCTTAGTCTGGAAACTCTGTTGAAACCTGTTCAGCATCAAAGCAACACACAAGCCTCCACTAACAAATGAGTGGTGGCTGCACATGAGGTGCGTTGGATGGGGATCTTACCTGGGTTTCCCGTATGGAAGGCAAGAATTCTACCACTGAACCACCACTGCCTCATACCCTATGAAATAGGGGCTATTCTTTCCCCATTTTATGGTTGAGAAGGAGGCAGAGTGTCTCAGCAGCAGCAGACTGGGAAATGAAGCCGACTCTAAGTATTATTAATCCAGGTATTACAAAAACATCTCTAAGGTAACTGTCACACTACAACCCCATTGACTGGGCACTTTGCTAGGGCCTGGCATCTCACTAAGCACTTCAGACACATTATCTAACTAATCTTCATCCTCACAATAGGTTGCCCCTGTATTTATCAGAGAACACTGAGGTTTAGAGGGCTTGGGTAATCTACACAAGACCTCATGGCAACTGAGCTGTGCAGCTGGACTGAACTCCAAAATCTGTCTTTTTCACTGTGCCAGAACTTGATTGCTTTTCTGGAATGATAATTGTTCTCCATATTATCGGAATGGTCCTATCATTCCTAAATGGCCCTAACATGGGCATTCAGTGACTGCCCTGACTCAGGTTAGGTGGGGGGCCTTGACGATATCTTTTGAGGTTCATGAGGGCACTATAGCATCGAGGGTTGGAGAGAATATCCAAGATATTGAATAAGACACCCACCAGGAATGTATGCAGGTTACTTTACTTCCTAAAAGTTCTGAAAAGTGAGGTATTATATGTGTACACAGAGTCCCCGGGTGGTGCAAAGTTAATGCGCTCAGCTGCTAACCAAAAGGTTTAAAGTTCAAGTCCACCCAGAGTCACCTGAAAAGAAAGCCCTGGTGATCTACTTCTTAAAAATCAGCCATTGAAAACCCCATGGAGCACGGGTCTACTTGGACACACGTGAGACTGCCATGAGTCAGAGTCAACTTGGCAAGTGGTTACTGGCTATGTGTGACATACATGTCTTTTTCAAAGACAAAAATAGTACATAGCAGTATGCCAAATGCATTTTCCAAAAACCCCTATGATTCTGTTCCATGCCAGAGTTTTCAGTGGGAACTGGAGGGTAAGTTTCATTTGGGGATTGATGCCCCATTCAAGCCCGGGCTTCCTGCTGCATCAACTTCCATAGTTGGGGAAGTTTACTCCTTAGAAAAGAGTAGATTAAATGATCAAGAAGCTCAACCCTATGCATGAATTTTTGACTTGTGCTGTGACAATAGAAATGGCCAGAAGCCCCCGTGTCGAAAGGTGATCCCATGACACGGCTCCTCTTTGCTGGGTGTTTCTGACATGCCAGGCTGGGTGCTTTGCATGTGCCAACTTATTTAATAACAATATTAGTTGTGATGCTTTAAGCTGCATGTAACAATAACCGCCAAAAACACTAAACAGTGGGGACATGTACTGTCTCTTGGAACTTGAGCCCCAGAGTTGGATGGTCTGTGATGACTTCAAAGGCCTAGGTTTTTTTTGTTGCTCCATCTTGAGGTCCAGAGTCAGCTTCACCCTCAGCTGACTCCCCTTGGAACTAGAAAGGCTGCCAACGCCACTGGGTCCCATGCTTTCTCATTCACGTTCTGTGCCCTACAAGAGAAAGAAAACTCCTTTTCCAGACATCCCCAAAGAATTTTCTTCTCCTCACTCTTCTTTGGCTTGAACTGGTTCCCATGTCCATTCTTAAACCTGACAGCAACCAACAACAAAAGCAAATATAGTTAGGACAGGTGGTGGGATTATTGGGCTAGCTCATACTAAGATTGGCTGCCATCTTGAGTGGGGAAATAGGTCAATTTTCCAGGAAGCACAGTGGCTTGAGGGAAGAGGAGCACTGGAACAAAAATCAGATTTCAAATAGAAAAGAAAAACCAAATCAAACTAGTTGTTGTTGAGTCAAGTCCAACTCATACCGACCCTATAGGACAGCATAGACCTGCCCCATAGGGTTTCTAAGAAGCAGCTGGTGGATTTGAACTGCCGACCTTTTGGTTAGCAGCCATAGGTCTTAACCACTGTGCCACCAGGGCTCCAAATAGAAAAGAGAAGGAGCAAATGAATGCTGGGTAAGCAATTAATAAATGTCAGCAATATCATTGTCATATATTATTGATAGAAATGTGAAGTGTTTCAGCATTTTTAGAAAGTAATATTGAACCTTCTACCATAATTGCAAATACATATGCCATTCAACTCAGCACTTGCAATCCTGGGAATCTATCCCACAGAATAAATGCACCAATATGTAAAGACATGTACAAGACTTAAAAAAAAAAATTATTGATAGTGGCCAAAAAGCTGGAAACAAAGTAAAAGTCCATCAACAAGAGAATGGCTGAATAATTTATGGTACATTCACACCATGGAATAAAACAAGCTAACTGAAAGAATGAGTTAGAGCTATGCCAATTGACTGAAGGGATTGTCAGTAGGTATTGCTGAGTGAGAAAAGTGTGTATAAGATGATCCGTTTTTTTGTAAAACAAAGACCCTATTACCATATGAATGTAGAGAAAATATGGAAAACTTGTAAGGACGCACACTATGTTGTTAATATTTTACTGAGGGGGGACCTTGATGTGCTTGGAGGGGGAGAAGAAAAAGAGGAGTAAGAAGGGGAAGGAAAACGCAAACAAAAATGACAAAAGAAAGCTGCAGTAGAAAACTAGAGCCCAGATAAGAGCACAGGTATGCATTCATATAAAATTATGTGCAACAATTTAAAAATATGGTGGCAAATACTTTGAAATTCCTCCCAACAAGACATGGGAATCTTAGTGATCCTTTCACCAGTAAAGTAGGGCAGAAGTGATGCTTTATGACTTTGGAGGCTAAGTCATGATAGGCCAGGTGGCTTCTGCTTTTCCTGACTAGAACACTTACTCTTGGAAGAAGTCTGACCATTTTGAGACTGCCATGCTGTTTGCGTCAGGGATGTATCCTTTCACCACACTTATTCAATCTGTATGCTGAGCAAATAATCTGAGAAGCTGGACTGTATGAAGAAGAATGCAGCATCAGGATTGGAGGAAGACTCATTAACAACCTGCGATATACAGATGACACAACCTTGCTTGCTGAAAGCGAAGAGGACTTGAATCATTTACGGATGAAGATTAAACACAATAGCTTTCAGTATGAATTACACCTCAACATAAAGAAAACAAAAATCTTCACAATCGGACCAATAAGCAATATCACGATAAATGGAAAAAAGATTGAAGTTCTCAAGAATTTCATTTTACTTGGGTCCACAATCAATGCCCATGGAAGCAGCAGTCAAGAAATCAAACAGTGCATTGCATTGGTCAAATCTGTTGCAAAAGACTTCTTCAAAGTGTTACCAAAAAAAAAAAAAAAAAAACTAATATTTTTTGAGGATTAAGGCGCACCTGACTCAGGCCATGGTATTTTTAATCATCTCACATGCATGCAAAAACTGGACAATGAATAAGGAAGACAGAAGAATTGCTGCCTATGAATTGTGTTGGCAAAGAATGTTGAAATATACCATGAACTGCCAGAAGAAAGAACAAATCTGTCTTGGAAGAAGTACAGCCAGAATACTCCTTGGAAACAAGGATGGCAAGACTTCATATCAAGTACTTTGAACATGTTATCAGGAGGGACTAGTCTCTGGAGAAGGACATCATGCTTGGTAAAGTAGAGGGTCAGCAGAAGAGAAGACCCTCAGTGAGATGGATTGACACAGTGGCTGCAACAATGGGCTCAAGCATAACAACTGTGAGGATGGCTCAGGACCAGGAGGTGTTTCATTCTGTTGTACATAGGGTTGCTATGAGTCGGTATCAACTCGATGGCATCTCTCAACGACATGCTGTGAGGAAGCCTAAGCACAAGGAGAAGCTGTGTGTAAGTGCTCCAGTAGACATCTCACACATCTCTCATCTCTCGGCCTTTGAGTCATGCCAGCCTAGAAATCAGACATGTAAGTGAAGAAGCCTCCAGATGATTCCAACCCTGGCCATTTGAGTCCCATTTTAAGTCCCAGACATGGTAAACAAGAGGCAAGCCAGCCATCCTGCTGAGCCATGTCTGAATTACTGACCCACAGTTCTGCATGAATAATAAAATGGTGTTTGTTTCATGCCACTAAGTTTGGGATGGTTTATTATGTTGCAATAGAATACTGAAACATTATGTACAAAATTAAGTAAAATATAAAAATCTACTAAAACCACCATATAGGGTGTTATGGATTGAATTATGTCCCCCCAAAATATGTGCTGGAAATCCTAACCCCTATACCTGCAGCTGGAGCCCTGGTGGCGCAGTGATTAAGAGCTTGTCTGCTAACCAAAATGTCAGCAGTTTGAATCTACCAGCTGCTCCTTGGAAACCCTATAGGGCAGTTCTACTCTGTCCTATAGGGTTGCTATGAGTCAGAATCTACTCAATGGCAACAGGTTTAGTTTTTGATTTTATACCTGTGGTTACAGTCCCATTTGGGAATGGGTTTTTCTTTGTTAATGTTAATGAGGCAGTATTAGTGTAGGATGTGTCTTAAATCAATCTCTTTTGAGATATAAAGAGTAGATTAAGCAAGCAGGCAAGCACAAATAAAGGCAAAGATGCACATGATTTTCTAGAAATATAGGAATAGAAGCTGAAAAGAGACAAGGATCTTCCCTTAGAGCCTAAAGACAGAGAGCCTTCCCCTAGAGCTGGCGCCGTTAATTCGAACTTCTAGACTCCTAGTGAGAAAATAAATTTCTCTTCATTAAAGCCACCCACTTGTGGTATTTCTGTTTTAGCAGCACTAGATAACTAAGACATAAGGTAAGAATTATTATCCTTACTTTACAGCTGAGAGAAATTAGATGATTTATTCAAAATCACACAGTTAATAAGAAGTAAAGTTAGAATTTGAATCCCCGTCTGTCTGATCCCAAAGCACAATTCTTAACCAGAGCAGTATACTGAGTCTTCATCCCAGTTCTTCACCTGCTATGTCCACCAGGGCTCTGTGACAAGCTGCCTCAGTGAGTGGCGGCTCCTGCTGCAGAAGTCTCCAATGGCCCGATTGGAGGGAGTCCCCCAGCAGTTTATGTCACATGCCAAGATGGGAGTTCTCAGTTAGGCTGCCTGTGCTGACTGTTCCCACAGAGCTCTAGGCATCTTCTGGGACTCTTGATGACTTGAATGCTTGAGGTCTGTGAAGCCTGTCTGGGAGGAGTGCTCCTGGCTAGACCTCTGCTCTAGGTACTACAGGCACAGTCATCATCTTAACTGCCTGTTCAACTACTCTGCACCCAAGATGGCACCTTGGAGGGAATTTAATCAGTGTTTGTTAAGTCAATGAGTCAATTCCAAAACCACAGGGCCACCCATGCTCTGTAGTACAGGCTTTCATATTTGCCTGCCTTCCTGCTCCTTATCCCTCCTCTCCCCCATCAAAGAACACCTGTAGAAGCTGAGACTTACGTTGTCCTGAGGGAAAACTGAAGGCCCCTCCCAGAGGTGTTTGGGGTCTCAGGTGCTCTGATGTTCCTTCTCAGTCCTAGTAGTTAGGCATCTACTTTTACTGTGAGGCAGTTTTCACCTCCTAACCAACTTCCCGTGGGACTGGAATCTTGTCTTGTTCTTGTCCAAGGGACTGAATATCTGTCCCTAGACTTCCGTTCATGAGGAGACCTTGCTAGCTACCTCTACCCACTTGCCTATGACGGATGTTTGAATGTTACCTGGTGTCTCATCACCATGAGTATCATCTGTCTGCAGAACACCTAGCTTGTTTGGACTTTCTGGATCTATTGTTTGGCTGCATTATCACTGACCCAGTCCTATCCTCTCTGGGGATGTCTCCTCCTACTGCTGATTTCTGGGTCTGCCCAGCAAGAACTGTCTCCATCCTTGTGGGTGTCCCTAGTCTCCAGGAGATCGGAATTCCCAGGTCAGCCTCTCAGCCAAGAGTGGGGATTGTTCTCATGGCGAGGGGGTGGGGGTGGGGGTGGGAAGGTGGGCAGGTTAAAACTTGAATAAATAAAGGACTTAAGATCTCTACCCTTCTTCCACAATGGATTCAGGAACACATGTGTAAACAGAAATGAGATCACATTTTATGATCCAAAAATAATAAAAAGGGAGGAATTTGATATAGACATCTAAATGCAGAATTTCCACACAAATGAAATTCCATTAGATCATATATTTAAATAATTGGTTACATTGAAAATGATAAAACACAAGGAATTACAGTTGAGACAGTGAGGAAAAGTGGGAAGAGGGTGGGCCCTGGAGTCAGACAGAGCTTCATATCCCAGCTCTGTCATTGCTGAGTGACCTTGAGAAGTCATGTAATTTCCTTGAGTCTGTTTCTTTGACTATAAAACTGAGACAATAATATTTGCCTCAAAATTAATTGTGAGGATTAACTGAAAAGAATGGTGGTAGTTTTGAGAATGAAGAAAGAAGAAGAAAGTGGGGGAAGAAGATAAGATAAAAAGTAAGAGGAAGAAGAAGAGAAGATATTGAGTTCGCCTGAAAAAAAAAAAAAAAACCTGCCATATACATTCACTTAATCTTCAAATCATATGAGTTCTAAATAATAATGACTCTGGGTTGCACTTATGTCTGAATAAATGAGAAACTCTTTGCACATGATCATAAAACATAATTCTCCTCTGTGCAACTGAAACATTCACCCTTGGCTAGCAAAGCACTAGCCCCAAAACGAATCCAAACACTCCCTCGACTGCCATCCACCCTAAGAAGGACTGGAGGAACCATCATCAAGTCTGCCCCCAGGATTAACTGTTCTATTTCCCATGTAGTCTCACACCACTTGCGGGCAGATTAATCCCCTTAAAGAATGCACGCTGACTAACTGGAGTAGTTTCTGGTTTTAACAACTTAAACATTAAGGTGCTGCCTTAAAAACATCCTTTACTAACCTCATCCGTGAGGGAGGTTGTGCTAATATTAAACCCTCAGTAGCTCTACATAATTTTTACCAATTACATAATTTTGTTTTTACTTTGGATTCTCTTGTTAGCTCTGGAATTTTGGCTCTTAGAACCATGAAGTGTATTGGGATGGAAATATATTTTATTAAGTCAAGTCTATATGATATTAGTGGTTAATTAACTTTTAATTGGGTTAAGGGACTGAATTGATTTTTTTTAAGTGGCTGAAAGGAAAGCATATTTTAGAGGCATAACTAGGCTTGGGTACCTAGGGATTCAGAATTGCACATCATCCCTAAAATCCTAATTCCCATGCTGCATTTTATTAGGAAGCCATTTCTAAAGGAGGTGAGAGTCTTGGCTTTTCACTGCCATACAGGCCATGTCCTATTGGTCAGAAACTGTTGGTTTTCCATCTATCAGCCACTACCTATATGCCACCACACCCTTCTTTCTTGGTGGCAGAACCTGTGCCCCAATATAGAGGTTGAAGATGTCAGATGCTCATGTTTTCACTGTCTTCAATCCTACAGCATGGGCCTGAGAAGATGTTCTGCCTACTAAGATTCAAAAAGAAATCTCCTAGGAGGCTTCTCAAGAGAGGAGAGATGCCCCCTTTCTACCTTTGGACATGGCTGCAAGAGGAACTGATGCCTGGAGCTACATGTGCCCTGCGATCTTGAGATCATTTGGGGACAGTGTCAGGCAAAGTTAGTACCCTGAAAATGCCTGGGTCCTGGGTGATACTGATGAGCCCTTTCTGTTCCTTGCAGCCCAAAGCATCCTAACTGATACAGCTTTCTGTCAAGAAAGATGGAGATGTCTCAGAAAAAGAGTGCCAGGAAGAGGTGTACAAGGGCTCACCAAGTACTCTGCGACCTCGTGATGGGGTCTCCCCATGCTGACCACGTGCAAGGGAGGCATGAAGAAGCCATGGGCACTCCTGAGTCCACCCTTCCTCTATGCAGGCACCCTGCTCGGCCCTCCACCCTCCTCTTACTAAGCCCAGAGCCTCCTGAACGGTAGAGGTTTGTTATGATCCCGTTTCCACACGAAAAACTGAGCCTCAGAGAAAACTATAGCTTGCTAGAGTGGATCCCACCATCTGCCTATCAGTTTGTTGTACTGTGGTGGCTTGCGTGCTGCTGTGATGCTGGAAGATATGTTACTGGTATTTCAAATACTAGTGGGGTCACCCATGGTGGACAGGTTTCAGTAGAGCTTCCAGACAAAGACAGAATAGGAAGAAAGGCCTAGTGATCCACTTCTGAAAAAGTAGCCAATGAAAACCCAATGGATCACAACAGAATACTATCTGACTTGCTTGCTTTGGACACATTGTCAGAAGGGATCAATTGCTGGAGGAGGACATCCTGTTTGGTGGAATAGAGGGCTGGTAAGGGAGACCCTCAGTGAGAAGGACTGGCACAATGGCCACCACAATGGAGTAGAATATGCTAGCAATCATGAAGACACAGGACCAGGCAACATTCTGTTCTGTTGTACATAAGGCCATCAAGACTTGACGCTGGCTATCTATCTGATGATGCAATGGTTAAGCGCTCAGCTGCTAACCCAAAGGCTGGTGGTTCAAACTCACCCAGCAGCTCCGTGGAAAAGACCTGACAATCTGTTGCTGTAAAGATTACAGCCTAGAAAACCCTATGGGGGCAGTTCCACTCTGTAACATGGGGTCGGTATGACGCGACAGCACCTAACAGCATCAACAAACTATCTATCTATAGTGGATCAGAATCTTTCTCAAGATCCATGTATCCATAAGACACAGAGGCAAGTTCAAAGCCTGTTCGGCTGACTCCTGAGTCCAGGCTCTCCCCAGTCACCTCAGAAACAGGGCGTTAAAACTCCGAACTGACGGGACTGGGCCCTTGCAGGAAGTGGCCTGACGTTACCATGTATGCCACACTGTGTGGCTGCAGGGGCGAGGCCACTTCAGCCACTTAGTCCTAGACGACTACCGCCACGTGAGAAGGAGGCTCGCGTTGTCAGATCTGCTTGTTTTTTTCAAGAGAAGCTGATTATGGATTCTATGTGCAAAATTCAGACCTCGGATTCTTTTCTAAAAATTTTAGGCACAGTACAGCTCTACTTCCAAAAAAAAAAAAAAAAAAGTGTGGGCCACAATCAACTCACGTGCACAGGCTGCCAGTTTGAGACCGTCCCTGTGTTTCTCCCAGGAGGGAGCCTCTCCTTTCCACCTCCCCCTAAACCTCTTCAATGCATTACCAAATATCTCCAGACTCACTAAATTGCCCCCGTCCAATATTTAGAACCTTTTTTCCATTCTATACTCCTCCAATCTGTCCATTGCTATCCATCCCCCGTCATAAACCACTGTCATCCCTCATCCACAAAAGACTCCTAACTGGCCTCCTGGCTCCACGTGGAAGCCAGATTGAGCTTTCTCAAACACAACTGGAATCATTATCCTTAAAATCATGCCATGGAACAAGTGGACATTCACGTGGAAAAAAAAATGAACCTTGGCTCTTACCTTACACCATCTACAAAAATTAACTCAAATTGGATTATAGATCTAAATATAAGAGCTAAAATAATAAAACTTTTACAACAAAATATAGGAGAGAAAATTGTTGTGGTCTTGGATTAGGCAAGAATTTTTTAGACTGGATACAAAAAAAGCCATAAAAAGATAAATTGATCAATAACCTATAAAATTAAAAACTTCTGCTCTTTGAAAGACACTGTTTAAAAAATGAAAAGAGGAGCCATAGACTGGGAGAATATATTTGCAAAATAGATATCTGCTAAAGGACTGGTATCAAGAATATATAAAGAACTCCCAGAACTCAATGATAAGAAAACAAACAACCAAATTAAAAATGAGCAAAAGATTTGAACAGACACTTTATAAAAGAATATATATGCAGACCATCATGAAAAAATGCCCAACCTTATTAGAAAAATTAAAAAGACTGCAAATAGTTGGCTAGAACGCAGAGCGAATGGAACACTCATACATTTTTGGTGCAAATGCAAAATGGTATACTCACTTTGAAAATAGTTTGGCAGTTTCTTACAAAGTTAAACACATACTTACCAAATGATGCAACAATCTCACTTCTAGTTAGTTACTCAGGAGAAATGAAAATTTATGTTCCCACAAAAACCTGTATGTGAATATTTACAGCAACCCTATTCATAATTGCCCCAAATTTCCATCAGCTGGTGAGTAGAAAAACAAATTGAGGTACATCAAACAATGGAATACTAAATCAGCATTAAAAAGGAACAAGCTATGGATCATGGAACAACAAAGATGAATCTCAAATGCATTATGATAAGCTAAAAAAGCTAGACATAAAAGGGTACATACTGTGTGATACCATTCAAATGAAAATCTTGAAAAGGCAAAACTATGAAGGCAGAACAGTGGTTGCTAGGGGTGGGGAGAAGGGTTGACTGCAAGGGGGCATGAGGGGACTTTCTGGGGTGATGGAATTACTCTATATCTTCATCAGCATTGTGGTTGCACAGCTGTAGGCATTTGCCAAAGCTCCTCAAGCTGTACATTTTAAAAGGGTAAATTTTCTTGGAAGCAAATTATACCTCAATAAACCAGACTTTAAAAACAAAAAACTTCAGTAAGCCCGTTTTGATTGTAAAGACATTCTGATTCAAGCCACCTCAGGAAAAGGAGAGTTTACATTAAGCATCATAAAGACCCATACATCTATGGTCAACTGATTTTTGACAAGGTTGCTAAGTCTATTCGATGAGGAAATTAAACTCTCTTCAATAAATGGTGGTGAGAAAATTGGATTTCCACACGCAGAAAAATGAGACAGGATTCATGTCTCAGACCATATACAAAAACAAATTCAAAATGAATTAAGGACCTAAATGTACAAATTAAACCCATAAAATTCTTAGAAGAAAAAGGAGAGGCAACGCTGTCAGGCTTAACTTTTCACAATGGATTATCTAATATAATAACAAAAGCACAAACGGCAAAAGACAAAATTAATAAATGACACTTCATAAAAATTAAAAAACTTTTGTTCATCAAAAGACTTTACCAAAAAAAGTAAAAACACAAGCTACAACTGCGAGAATATTTTTGGAAACCATATATCCGACAAGAACCTAATAACCAAACTACGTATAAAACTATAACAACTTAACAACAGAAAGACAAATAACACAATCATAAAATGGACAAAGGGCTTGAATAGACATTTCACCAAAGAAGACATTCAAATGGCCACCAAACACATGAAAAGATGCTCAGTGTCACCAGCCATCAGAAAGATGCAAATCAAAACCACAATGAGATACCATTTCACTCCCACTAGGATGGCTAAGATTAAAAAAACAGAAAACAACACATCTTGGCAAGGATGTGCGGTAATCGAAACCCTTACCCATTGCTGGTGGGAATGCAAAATGGTACAGAGACCGTGGAAAACTGTGTGGCAGTTCCTCAAAAAACTAAAAATAGAACTATCATACGATCCAGCAGTTTCAGTCCTACGTATATACCCAAAAGACTTGAAAGCAGAGACTCAAACAGAACTTAACACACCAATGTTCACTGCAGCACTATTCACAATAGCCAAAAGGTGGAAACAACCTAAATGCCCATCAGCAGATGAATGGCTAAACAAAATGTGCTACATACATACAATGGAATTCTACTCAGTCAGTAAAGAAATGAAGTCTTGATACATGCTACAACAATGGATGGAGCTGGAAGATATTATGCTGAGTGAAATAAACCAATCACAAAAAATACTGTATGAGCCCACTTACATAAAAAGACAAGAAAAGACAGATGTATAGAGATTAAGTTTATTAGTGGTTACCAGGGGTGGGAGGGAGAGGGAAACGGAGGTTTTAACAGCGATGGAAATATCAAGTTGATTCAGCGTAGGGTTGCACAGCCGATTATTGTGATTGCTGTCAGTAAGTTTACACCTGTGAAAAGTTGAATTGGCAGACAGGGCCAAGATGGTAGAATAGTCAGACGCTTCCTGTGGTCCCTCTTACAACAAAGATCTGAAAACACAAGTGAATTGATTACATATGATAATGTAGGAGTCTTGAACATTAAAGACAAAGTTGCAGCGTCAGACTGAGGGGCAGGAGGTGGGACAGGCAGTTCAGAAGCTGTGAGGATTTGCCAGACCTGACATGGCCAGCACCCTGCAGGCTGGATCGGCTGGTGTGCGCAGGCTGAGGCAAGCAGTAGCACTCAGGACATGTGTTCCACATCAGGAGAAACTGAGCAACAGAGACTCTGCACAAGCCTCCGAAGCCAGGGGTAAGTGGCGCTAGATCTGGGAAAGTTAAGTGCAAGCCTCTAACCTACCAGGCAGGATCAGAATAACACTTTCCCCCCTGGGAAGTGCCTCTTTCCTCTGCACCCATCCCCTCCCCACTCTGCTCTGGTCTCAGTCCAGCTTCAGTGATTGCTGTGTCCCCCAGGCTGGAAGTAGGACCTGTCATGTGTGCTGATCCAGTCTCCAGGCTTTGGAGAAGGAACAAATAAACAAATAAACAAGAAAAAATAATCTGCCAGCTCCCCTAAGCCGGGACCTCAGGGCAGGCACTGCCTCTTTGCTTAGGCATAGGCATAAGGGGTCCACGGACTTTGATGCCTTTCACCCCTGCATAGACCTGTGTGGGCCCATTTCAACAGCGCAGGCCCTCATTAGCATAGTACAACAGGGTATATACCTGAAGCCTATTTTCAACTGCAATGGCTAAAGGGGAGTGGCAGATTCATGATATTTGACAGCGCCCTGCCCATTAAGCAGGGTCCTCACCTATCCATATTAGGGGCTGAGGACTGGTGGCTCCACTCACTGCATCTGGCCACCCACGACAGGGATCTGAGAATAAGTGGTGCCTCTCAGTTCTTACAGCCAGCAGCATTGGGTGCCCAAAGTACAGCTGCAAAACCCACCCACCTATGCACTCTAGGGAACTGGGATACGCCTTTCAGAGCATAGGAAAGAATGGAATACTCTTGAACTCATTCTGTGAAGCCAGCATAACCCTGATACCAAAACCAGGTAAAAGCACCACAAAAAGAGAAAATTACACACCAATGCCCCTCATGAACATAGACGCAAAAATCCTCAACAAAATTTTAGCCAATACAATTCAACAACATATCAAAAATTTATTCACCATAACCAAGTGGTATTCATACCAGGCATGCAGGGATGGTTCAACATTAGAAAAACTATCAGTGTAATCCATCACATAAATAAAAGACGGGAACCACATGATCTTATAAATTGATGCAGAAAAGGCATGTGACAAAGTCTAACACCCATTCATGATAAAAACTCTCAGCAAAATAGGAATAGAAGGGAAATTCCTCAACATAATTGAGGGCATTTATACAAAGCCAACAGCCAACATCATCCTAAATGGAGAGCGTCTGAAAGCATTCCCCTTGAGAAGGGGAAACACACAAGGATGCTCTTTATCACCACTATTATTCAACATTGTGCTGGAGGTCCTAGCCAGAGCAATAGCGAAAGAAAAAGAAATAAAGGGCATCCAAATTGGTAAGGAAGAAGAAAAAGTATCCCTATTCACAGATGATATGATTTTATACACTGAAAACCCCAAAGAATCCACAAGAAAACTACCGGAACTAATAGAAGATTTCAGCAAAGTATCAGGATACAAGATAAACATACAAAAATCAGTTGGATTCTCTACACTAACAAAGAGAACTTCGAAGAAGAAATTACCAAATCAATACCATTTACAATAGCCCCCAATAAGATAAAAATACTTAGGAATAAATCTAACGAGAGATGTAAAAGACCTATACAAAGAAAACTACAAGACACTAATGCAAAAAACCAAAACAGACCTACATAAGTGGAAAAACACACCTCATGGATAGGAAGACTCAACATGGTGAAAATGTCAAGTCTACCCAAAGTGATCTACAGATACAACGCAATTCTGATCCAAATTCCGATGACAATTTTTAACGTGATAGAGAAACAAATCACCAACTTTATACGGAAAGGGAAGAGGCCCTGGATAAACAAAGCATTACTGAAGAAGAAGAACAAAGTGGGAGGCCTCACACTACCTGATTTTAGAACCTATTATACCACCCATGATAGTCAAAACAGCCTGGTACTGGTACAACAACAGATACATAGACCAGTGGAACAGAATTGAGAATCCAGACGTAAATTCATCCATCTATGAGCAGCTGATATTTGACAAAGGCCCAAAGTCCATTAATTGGGGAAAAGACAGTCTCTTTAACAAATGGTGCTGGCATAACTGCATATCCATCTGCAAAACACTGAAACAAGACCCATACCTCACATCATGTACAAAAACTAACTCAAAATGGATCAAAGACCTAAATATAAAATCTAAAATTATGAAGATTATGGAAGAAAAAATAGGGACAACACTAGGAGCCCTAACACATGGCATAAACAGAATACAAAACATAACTAACAATGCACAAATACCAGAAGACAAACTAGATAACTGGGAGCTCCTAAAAATCAAACACTTATGCTCATCTGACTCATAGTGACCCTGTAGGACAGTGTAGAACTGCCCCATAGGGTTTCCAAGGAGCCTCTGGTGGATTTGAACTGCTGACCTTTTGGTTAGCAGCCATAACTCTTAATCATTATGCCACAACGGTTTCCACAATGGAATACTATGCAGAGATAAAGAACAACAATGAATCTGCGAAACATCTCGCAACATGGAAGAATCTGGAAGGCATTATGCTGAGTGAAATTAGTCAGTTGCAAAAGGACAAATATTGTTTGAGACCACTATTATAAGAACTCAAGAAAAGGTTTAAACACAGAAGAAAACATTCTTTGATAGTTATGAGGGTGGGGAGGGAGAAAGAGGGGAATTCACTAACTAGACAGTAGACAAGAATCATCTTGGGTGAAGGGAAGGACAACAAATAATACAGGGGAAGTCAGCACAACTGGACTAAACCAAAAGCTAAGAAGTTTCCTGGACACAACCAAACTCTTAGAGGGACAGAGTAGCAAGGGGTAGGGTCTGGGAACCATGCTTTCAGGGGGATATCTAGGTCAATTGACATAACAAAATTTATTAAGAAAATGTTCTGCATACCACTTTGGTGAGCGGTGTCTGGGGTCTTAAAAGCCAGTGAGCGGCTATGTAAGATGCATCAATTGGTCCCAACCCACTTGGAGCAAAGAAGAATGAAGAACACCAAAGACACAAGGAAAATATTATCCCAAGAGACAAAAGGGGGACATAACCCAGAGACTCCATCAGCCTGAGACCAGAAAAACTAGACGGTGCCCAGCTACCACTGATGACTGCCCTGACAGGGAACACAACAGAGAGTCCCTGATGGAGCAGGAGAAAAGTGGGGTGCAGACCAGACTTAATGGTCTGAGACTGGAGGAACCCTCGAAGTCATGGCCCCAGATGCTCTGTTAACCCAGAACTAAAACCGTTCCTGAAGCCCACTCTTCAGACAAAGATCAGACTGGACTATAAAACATAAAATAATATTCATGAAGAGTATGCTTCTTAGTTCAAGCAGATACATGAAACCAAATAGGCAGCTCCTGTCAGAAGCAGAATGAGAAGGCAGAAAGGGACAAGAGCTGGTTGGATGGACACGGGATACCTGGGGTGGAAAGGGGGAGTGTGCTGTCACATTACAGGGATGGCAACTAGTGTCACATAACACTATGTGTATACATTTTTGTATGAGAAATTAACTTGAGCTGTAAACTTCCACTTAAAGCACAATAAAAAAAAATTGAATTGGCAAAAATTGTGTGATAGATATATTTACAACAATGACAAAAAAAAAAAAAAAAGAGTACCTGCTGAGGCTGATTATGTAGAAACCAAATGGTTTCTTGGTTTGGAGTTTTAGATTCATGGTTTCATGGGACATCCCACTCAACTGGCCTAATAACATGTTTAGTGGCTCTGTTCTACCTCCTAGTTCAATGGGTAGTGCCTGGGGTCTTAACAGCTTGCAAGTGGCCACCCAAGGGCACAACAAGTGGTCTCTATTCACCTGGAACAACAGAGGAAGAAGTAGAATAAGCAATAGGAGGAGGATATGCAATGTGTGGCTAATTGCCTCTATGAACAGCTATCTACTTTGCCATGAGACCAGAAGAGCTGGATGGCGCCTGGCTACCATTACTGAACATTTTGATTGAAGATTCCATAGAAGAATCTTGATCAAAAAGGGGAAAATGCGGAACAGAAATTCATATTCTAATGGACTCCAGTCTTCCTGGAGCCATGAAGGTTGAATGAACCCCTGAAACTATTGCTGAGATAATCTTTAAATCTTCAATCATAAATATCCCTTAAATTCTTAAAATCAAACAATAGTTTAGTGTTAACTAGTAAAAAATGTCTGCCTTGAGCATTATGCTCTTTTAAGAACTATCTATATGGGATCAAATTGACAACAGCAACTCAAAAGATTAGACGGCACCTTAGGGGGCAGTGAGTTTATGTTAAGGGGGGAGAAACAACTCGGTAAATGACAGTAAGAAGGGTTACACAACTTGAAGAATATACTGTCACTAAATGGTACCTAAAGAAACTGTTGAATTGGTATATGTTTTGCTATGTATATTCTCAACAACAGAAAAATAAATAAAATTCTACATATAAAAAGAAAGAAAGAAAAAGACATCATAAAGAAAATGAAATTTCGTGGGAACTCAAAACAAGCATTGCTATAGCCCAAGCCCTGGGGAGACGGGGTGGAGGGCATCTCTCCTCTGCCACATTTGGGTCTTTTCTTTCGTACTTCACCCTTAACATCTTTAGCCCCACTCAGCTGTTCTTCACAGATCGGCTCCCCTTGTCTGGTCCCCCTCCAGTACATCTGGGTTCAAATTCCAAAAGCCGGCATCTGATTGGTTACGTTCATCCCTTTGCCTACAGGCTGAACTATGGAATGGTAATCCTTGGTCAAAGCAATTGTTTTTAGAGACCAAGGAAAGTCAGGGTTGTGGGGCAACCCTCTAGTCAGGAGGAAAAATGTTTTGGTAGGCCCATGATGGACTTAAAGTGTGACTTCCTTAGCATGGCTAATAAGATCCTTCTTGATCTGTGTCCTTCTTATCTAGACTCTTGTCGAGTCTCCTGGCCACCTTCCATGCCCCCCAGGCTCAGCATTCTGACTAAATGCAACTACTTGGGGTCCTTTAGTGAAGTGCTGTTCCCTGAAGGAGCCAAATTCTTCTTGGCTGTAGTCCTAGATAAGGTACCTTTTTGACTGAAACAGTTTGTGCTCCACTGCTAACCTAAAGGCTGGATGTTCAAACCTACCCAGCAGTACCGTGGAAGAAAAGCCCAGGCAATCTGCTTCCATAAAGATTACAGTCAAGAGAACCCCATGGATCTCAGTTCTACTCTGCACACATGGGGTTGCGATGAGTCGGAATCGAGTTGACAGCAACACACAACAACACAGTCCTAGGTACGTGCTTCTCCCTTAACCCACAAGACCCTTTCTTTAGTTCTTTTCTTTGACTGACTTACCGACTTTGATGCTCCAGGACCCCGCTGGGGCGTGACCACCACTGGGGCATGACCACCACTGGGAAGCTATCCCTGAATGTCTCCAGGCCTCCTACCTCTATACTCCAGGGCAAGCTGCATTTCTCTTATTCAGAGGTTTCAAAAAAATCTTAATATTTGGAATACTGGTATGCAGGTGGATCTTGGGGGAGTTTGTTACAAATGCAGATCGACCCTGGAGTGTGAATCCTCTAAGGCTGGGACGGACCCAGAAATCAGCAGTGCTTATCGGCTCCCGGGGCAGCAGTGGTTCGGTGGTGGCACTCTTGCCTTCTGTGTGGGAGACCCATGTTCAATTCTTGGCCAATTCACCTCGTGTGCAGCCACCATCTGTCTGTCAGTGGAGGCATGTATGTTGCCATGATGCTGGACAGGTTTCAGCGTAGCTTCCAGTCTAAGGCAGACTAGGAAGAAAGGCCTGATGATCCACTTCCAAAAATCAGCCAGTGAAAACCCTATGGATCACATTGGTCTGGAGTTGCCCTGAGTCAGGGGTGACTGGGCAGCTAACAAGAACAACAACAAGCCCCTCAGGGGTACAGAGACAGGCAGTCAGCTTATGGACTAGGATGTGAGTACTGTTGATTGCAGATCAATCAATCCCCTCCCTGCACTGGCACATGTGTGGCTGGGTCATGTGACCAGTCTCAGCCGCATGTGAGCTGAAGTGAGGGGATCTTTGACCAGGGCACTTAACTGTCAGGGTGCCACTTGCCCTGTTCCCCTTTCCTTTGCCAAGGCTGCCGACAATGTTTGAGACGACGGCTGCTCCATCAAGCCAGGTTTCAGTGTATTCATTTGTTCCACTCATTTGTTCTACTAATAAATTCCTTCACATGAGACTATTTCCCAGTAATGCTTATTTCGCTTAGTGCTCCCTCTGCTGGAATGACACTGGTGAACAAGGCCCCGTGGTGACCTCTCTCATCACACTTACAGTCAACCAGGGAGACAGACATTAATCAGTTCATCACTAATTAGGAATTCGAATCTCAGATTCTCTGCTTTCAGCCGACTGAGTCTTATAGCGTATGTTTGGATAACTGAGTTCCTGCCTGTCACAAATCTTGTTTCCCGTCCTGAGACCTAACCTTCCAGCTAATACATTTTTCTGTGGTGAAGTTCTTGAACTATAAAGACACTCCGCCTTGCCCCTACTAGGCTGGCTCTCTGTATAATTTATAGGCTGCCTTGCTGTATTCCACTTCTGGCTTCCATCCTCTGGGAGGGAGCCCATGGGCCATGGGCATTAGGAGTCTGGGGCAGGGAAGGTACTGTGGGACAATCTGCCTAGACGAGTGGCTCGGGCAGGATCACTGCACTGGGGACAGCTGCAGTGTCTCCGGCCACAAGAGTGCCAAGATGCATGAACTTGTATCAGAAAGTTGTACTGACCATGTCCTGCCCAGAAAAGAGAGGCACGCATGGATGTCTACATGAAAAATGTGGGGAATGAGGGCCTGTCCTAGGAATTCTGGTGATGGATGTCAGCATGAAAACACTTGAGGACATTTATCTTAATCTTTTGTTAGTCAACAGTAATGTTTAAAAACCCATATGTTTCAGACAACTAAATGTAATACCTGACCTTAGTCTGGATCTTGTAATGAAGGGGAAGAGAACACTATAAAGGACACTATCAGATTGACCGACAAAATTGGAATATGGATATAGATTAGACATGAGTATTTTATCAATGTAAATTTATGAATCTGAGAACTGTACTGTAGTTATGTGGATAACATTGCTATTCTTAGGAAAGATGGAAAGATGTATCGGGTATATACGGTAAAGGGCCATGGTGTATGTACAAAAACAAATCAGTTCCATCTAGCCCATTCCAACTCAGGGCAACCCCATCTGTGTCAGGGGAAAACTGTGTTCCATAGTGTTTTTAATGGCTGAGTTTTTGGAAGTAGATCGCCAGGTCTTTCTTCTGAAGTGCCTCTGTGTAGACTTGAACTTTCAACCTTTCGGTTAGCAGTTGAGTGCATTAACCATTTGCACCACCCAGGGACTCCATGGTGTATGTAACTTACCCACAAATCATTTAGAAAAAAATATGTCTATGTATATTGGTACTTTTCGAATATAGTCCCTGGGTGGCACAATAGTTTAAGCACTCAACTGCTAGTCAAAAGGCTGGCAGTTCGAACCCACCCAGAGGCACCTCAGAAGACAGTCCTGGTAATCTGCTTCTGAAAGGTCACAGCCTTGAAATCCTTATGGAGTAGCTCTACTCTGCACACATGGGGTCACCATAAGTTGGAACTGACTCAATGGCAACTGCAACTTTTCAAGCACCTACAAAAGCCCCTCTCTCAAGCATTCTGGCTGGTGAAGGCATGGACTGCTATCAGGTTCAAAGCTGAGACACTTGAGAAGTTGACCCAAACCTAGTTTATCTTCTTTTCTGTATTCTTTAATTTTTTTTAAGTCCCTTGCCTAAAATATAATCCCATGTGTTGTTTCCCCAGGAATCTAAGCTTTGTTCACTTCATCCTCCCATGATTTTCATCATAAGGGTTTCTGAGCTTGGTCCAATGGGTAGAAATGTTAGATAGGCCTATTTCAGTTCCAGGAAAAGAACTCTAGTCCACAGATTACATCTGTGGGAAAAACCATTGCTAAAGCAAAAGAAATACAGAAATAGAAATATTAAAAGGTGCCTAAAAAGGGCTTTGAAGTCCCTGGGTGGTGCAAATGGTTAAGCATTTGGCTGCTAAACGAAAGGCTGGAGGTTCAATTCCACCCAGAAGCACCTAGGAAGAAAGGCCTGGCAATCTACTTCTGGAAAAATCAGTCATTGAAAATCCTATGCAGCACATTTTTATTCTGACACACATGGGGTCATTATGAGTCAGAATCCACTCCACAGCAACTGGTTTTAAAAAGGGCTCTGGCCTAATAAATGGCTTTGAATTCTTTTTCTGCTACTTACCAGTTACCTGGTCTTTGGCAAATTATTTAATGTCTCCGATATTCAGTTTTCAAGTCTGTGAACTGGGTAGCTCCCAGTAACAACCTCAGAGGGCCAGAGTGGGGACTGGATAAAAGAATTAATGAATGTTGGCACAAAGGATGTGCTCAGTAAATGTAAGTTACTGTTGCAGCTAATTATTATAACATTAAAGCCCAGAAAAGACATAACTACTATTATCCTCGTTGTATTATAATTTTTACGGGGTAGACATTAGTAGTCATATGAACGACAATAGTTTCCATCAGTGTACGGGTTCATTCGTGCCAGTGACTTTATGTTATGGGTATGACCTCATTTAACCCCTAGGACATCATTCTGAGGCCAGTGCTCTTATTAGCCCATTTCAAAGGCTAAGCGACACTAAAAAAATATTCAGGTCTCCCCACTCTACCAACACTCTGATACTCACATGCAGATGGAAAACTGAGGCCCAGAGCGGTGAAAGCCACAGACCTAGTAACTATGAGCTGACACTGGAAACACAGGTTTCCTTTTCCTGGCCCGGTGACCGCCAGCCCCACGACAGAGTACGGGCAGCTGCAATTCATCTGTCTCATCCTGATATGCCCAAGACGAAGGATTTGGACTGGACCGTTAATACTTCGGAGTTTCAAACATTCACTTACAAACTGCCTTTTGGAATAGATCCGATCTGACTCTCACTAGCTCTCTGGGTCCCGCGCCCGCCCCGGCCCTGAGGCGGCAGGGAGAGGGGGGTTCCAGGGCTTATCCGTGGCTGCTTGTCCCACCGCGCTCGCCTCAGGCAGGGACCGCGCAGACGCCGCCGGAGCCGCCCAGGGGGCTCCTCCGCCGAGGCCGCTGCCCCACTCAGCCCGGGCGCCCTACGCGTTACGCCCGGGCCGAGGACGCAGCTCCTCCCGCGGTGGCGACCGCCAAGCGGTCCGGGCTGCGGCGGTGGCGGGAGGAGGAGCAGGAAAGGCGGCCGGGGGAGGAGGCGGAGGCGGAGGAGGCGGAGGAGGGGCGGGCGGGGCTGGAAGAGTTTAAAGCCCATTGGGGGGGCGGGGAAGGCAGGCACGGAGGAAGGAAGGGAAGGGAGCCGGAGGCGCGGCGGGCCGGGAGGCGGTCGGCTGGACGGCGAGTGCGCACCGCGGGCCGGCGGGGGTCGGGCGCGGCTCTCGGAGACCGGGCGGTGACCACGCAGGACCGACGGCGGCGGAGCCAAAGTTTTCGCGCAGTCACTCGGCGCGGCGGCGGCGCGGGTCCCGGCCCGGTGACGGTCCTGTGCGCCTCTCTCCGCCCCCGCGGGGAGACCCCGCGCGGCGTCCGGCCAGGCGGGTGTATCGCCCGCGGCCACACGGAGGCGGCCGGGGAACGGCATCCGCAGCAGGTACGGAGCTGCCCGGCCGGCCGCGCGCCCCCGACTTGGGCGGGGAGCGTGACGGGGAAGTTACTTTGTCGCTCGGCGTCCCTCGCGGGAGGGGCCGGGCTCGCCGGCCGGCCGGCCTGCCCGGCCCAGTTCGCC
>NW_004444171.1:1630745-1705197 GCF_000243295.1 Trichechus manatus latirostris | reverse complement strand
CTCGGGATGCCGGCAAGCGCGCCTGGAGCCGGCCGGGCGCTTCGCCCGGGGCTCTCTCCCGACTCCCTTCCCGACCCCTTGGGGGAGGTGTTGAGCGCAAACGGTGCATTCTTGAACCATCTTGTCAGACGCGAGCTGCACGCGCGATGGGGGTGGGGGCCGAGGCCGCGCTCCCCGGGGGCTGCCGTGGGCTCTGGGAGGGCTGGCCGCGGGGCGCTTCTCGAACCTACTCCTTCCAACTGGGGGTGGGGGCCGCGACGCTCGTGGCCTGGGCAGCCCCAGGGTCAGCGGTGCCTGGGCACTCCCAAATCCAGAGCGCTGCGCGGCCTGGGGCTCTCGCCCGCGGGGAATTTTTTTTTCTCGCTTTGTTAGTCACCCCGTTATCCCCTTCTGGGCCTACCATCAAGTTGAGGGCTCGCGGATTAGCCGCCCCGCCAGCCGTGGAAATGTGATAAGAGCGGTACCGTTTGCAGAAGGAAATTTCTGATGCAATGCTCTGCCTTTTCTGATTGCTTCTCCAAACGCCTGCCTGGTGACGGTACTAGAGCATGTGCGTTATGGAAATTAAGAGTATTTACTTTTTATTTTGTTTTTCTTTTCTTGGGATTGGAAGAAACGCTAAGTTTTTGTTGTTTGCTTTGACCGAAACCTTCGGTAATGTAGAGGAGCCACAGGTGACTTTTTCACGGTCCTGAGTCTTTAGAATACGTTTTAAAAAATGTTTTCTTGCAAACAGTACCCAGTTTCATTCAAGAGATGCGAAGAAAAGACCAAAACAAGTAGCGCTCCCGAGTAAATATGCATTATTGCACAACTTTGTCTTTGCTGCTGTTTAAAAGGCCAGGCCCAGAACACTTTGTTTCTGAAAATGCTGATTCAGCCGTTTGGAGCCCCTGAGTTTCAGAAATGGTGCTGTATTTAACGTTTCACTCAGTTTTACCAGGAACACGTTGTCAGCGCTGCAGCACAGCATTGACTAAGGTGTAGAGCACAGTGCTAGTCATTTTTCACAAGGGTTGACCAAGAGTTTCCTCTTTTCTTTCTAGGAGGAAAAATAGATAGGACCTAGGTTTTTGCGAGAAGAAATTCTGGCCTATGGCAATGGTAGTCTTTTAGGAGAGTGTTTTGTTCCGTCAAAGCCCCGAAACCGAATGTGTCTCCAGGAATGGTTCTAGATGTCTAGGTATTTCTGCTAAAAATCAAAACTCTAGGATTACTGCACATACTATTTGAGTTTTACCGGGAGCATTTGAAAGGAAAGGCTAACCAGGCCAATCCCCAGATTACAGGGAGGGAATTTGAGGACAGACGAAGTTACGCACCCAGCAGCATTGCTTGTGTAACTGAGAAGTGTAGCGACTGATACTGCTGTAGCATTTCAGTTTACAAGGCACTTTCGAAAGCCTTGCTGCTTTTAATCCCTCTATGGCCTCCTGATCCCCATTTTACAGGTATGGAAACCAAGGCTTAGAAGGTTAATGGGCATGCCCAAGGTCACCCAGCCAGCAAATGGCAGAGCTGTCACCAGAGCGTACGCCTTGAATTCTTTTTAGTCCTGTGTGTTTTATGCTTCTGCACAAGTACATCCTCTCTGAAAGGGTGACGGCAGTGGGAAGGCACACCTGCCAGTCACACACAGAGAACTAGGAGGACCTGTGACCCTCATTTAGTCCCCGGCACCAAGCATTCAGGATTTCTGCCATATTGCCACACTGCTATCCTTATTTTCTTTTAGTCCATTCACATTTTATACTTAAAAGTTGTTGTTATCTACCTTTGAGTTGGCTTCTGACTCATGCAAATGGGATCAAAACGCTAACTGGTCCAGTACCATCTCCATGATAAGTTGTGGATCGGACGGTTGTGATCCACAGTGTTCGTTGGCTGATTTTTGGAAGTAGGTCACCAGGCCTTTCTTCCTACTCCATCTTTAGTCTGGAAGCTCCGCTGAAATCTGCTCAACACCATAGCATATGCAATCCTCTACTGACAAGTAGTGGCTGCGCCTGAAGTGTACTTGCCAGGAACCGAATTCAGGTCTCCTGCATGGAAGGCAAGAATTCTACCACGGAATCAAAATGCCTCACATACTTAAATAGACATTTATTTTAGGAAGAATTGTTGATATTCCTGAAGTCATAGGTTTTAACATGATAGTTGTGTTTACTGTGAGTTGTGTACCCCGAAAATCATCTCTTGGGTCTCTCTGGTGGTTTGTTACATTGCTATTGCGGTAAAGTTGGACTGGTCGAACACTTGCCATTTTGTGGACCAGGAACCCGAGCTGGGCAGGTTCATGTCAGTTACGTAGCCAGGGCTTTGTGGTCTGATGGGAGCCACGAGGATTGGAACCCAGGGCATCCCTGGCTCACCGCAGTGACTGGCTTTTGTGTCCCCTCTGCCTCCACAGGAAGAAATGAGCAGAGTCAGAATTTTAAGAGCAAGCTCAAGTTTTTATTTTGATGATTTGGCTGGATCTGAGACTTTGCAATGTATAGAAACCATACTCTTGCTTGAACAAAGACATCTATTGTGCTTCCGCTTCATCCCAGAGCTGTAAAAGTTCTTGGTTTATATATCTGATAAAAACTAACGCTTTAAAGGTGGTATAATTTAAGGAACCTATTTCCTTGGAATTCTGTCCAACTCTGAACTGCATGGGGAAGAAGAAGCCTGCACAATGATTGAATGTATTTTAGCTGTATCTAAGGTTGTGGCACAGTGGTTAAGCGTTTGGCTGCTAACCAAAAGGTCAGCAGTTCGAATCTACTAGCCGCTCCTTGGAAACCCTATGGGACAGTTCTACTCTGTCCTGTAGGGTTGCTATGAGTCGGAATCGAATCGACGGCAACAGGTTGTGTTAAGGTTAGTTTAAGGAGCCTAGTGGTGCAGTGGTTAAGCGCTCGGCTGCTAACCAAAAGGACAGCGGTTCGAACCCACCAGCTGCTCTGTGGGAGAAAGATGTGGCAGTCTGCTTTTGTGAAGATTTACAGCCTTAGAAACCCTATGGGGCAGTTCTGTTCTGTCCTGTAGGGTCACTATGAGTCATAATTGACTTGATGGCAATGTTTTTTTTTCCCCAGGGTTAGTTTGCCTTCCTGTTGGAACTCTGCAAGCTAACTGCTTGAGGTTCCTGGATTTCTGTCCTGTTTGGTGCCTGATGGGGCGGAAGCCTGTGCATTGCACGTTTGCTGGGTAATCCCGGTGTCTGTTAAGCCATGGGCTCGTGAGGTGGAAATACTTGCCTTATCTTTCATGTAAATAATCAGTCATATGTTCAAAATTTAAATAAACATTTTTGCTAGTGGAGTTTTTTTTTTTTTTTTAATCTCTCTTATGTTTTGCTCTTGCCATAGCCCAGGAATAGCTGGTTTGTATGGGATGCTGGTATTTTTTAATAAGGGGATGGTCAAGGTCAGGGTGCCTGGATTTGTAGCAGAAGGACAGTATGGAAGTTTATGGAAGAAGTTGAAGCTGTCAAATGTGTGGCTGATTCTCAGCTACTTGGCAGGCGAGGCTTGGAAAATAGATGTGCTTTGGTGTTCTGGGGTACCTTCTGCAGCATCTGCATGCTAATGAATGTGTAACTGATCTCACCCACTCAAGGATTGGCTGATATTTAATTCATGCTAGTATTTAAGCTGCACACATTGTGGGAGCTATATCTGTTCCCACTCCTTATCCCTTCCTGCTAGACTTTTTCAACTTCTGGACTTGAGTAGAGCTTTTGCACTGATTTCTGAGAAATGGGCTTTTGTACATGCTTCTAGTGATCACAGGACCTGTCTGTGTTAACTCCAGGAAGATGAAAGCAGGTGAAGCTTAAAACTGCCAGCTAGTGGGATGGCCGAAGGCGCTTTAATAATGGAATAGCTGGCTTAAAATGGTGTTGGTGTCCTTTGAGATGGCAACAAAAAAAGCCATTTCCCAGGATTACCAAAAATAATCTTGGACGTGGCAATGAGTGGTTCTGACTTTGCTGCTTTTGTGGGATATAGAGACTATAAAGGAATTGCCCTCTTTCCCTGTGACTGGAAGAGATGAGTTGGAGAATGAGACATCTCTGCTTGTGGAAGTCTGTTTTGGCCATTCGGGAAAGGGAGGGACGTTGAAGCAGAAATAACTTCTCTACACTTGAAGTCAGAGCCTTGATTTAGGATTCCTGCCTAGAACGATTGGGATGACTGAATGCCTGATTAAACATGACTGGATGCCCGATTTTATGACCACTAGGAAAATTAGAGTATTTATTTATATTTTCCGACAATCTAACTTACGTATGGATTCTCCGGAGATTTTTCTTGACTGCTCAGATCCTTAATTTGAATATCTTTTTATTTGAGCTGGCTCCAGAAACAGAGTGAACTTCTGTTTCCTAACACCTACTGTTGGTATGGAGTCCCGAGGTGGTGCAAATAGTTATCCTGCTCGGCTGCTAATGGAAAGATTGGAAGTTCAAGTCCACCTAGGCTGTAAGGCCTGTTAGAAAGGGGATTCTGCTTTTCGGATTTTTGTCTCCATATGCTTTGCATATGTTAGTTGTACAAAAAATTTGTTGAGTTGACCTTATTCTTTGAGTGTTATCACTGTTAGTAAGATTTCTTTTATTGCCTATGGTTAGGATGACAGTTACAACTCCTTACAGGTATGATTCAAGAGCAGAGATAGATGGTGGAATGTAGATTTCACTTGGCTTCACTGCAAACAATGTAAACCAGAAGATAGTGAATAGCAAGCATCAAAATTGGTTCCTCGGGACCACAAATAGGAGATGCAAAGACCTTTGAGATGCACAGGCTCAGACAGGCTGCAGCATTGGGTATAGGGAGAGACCTCTGGTGTCCAGGCACGGAGGCCTGGTGGCATTTGTCTTCAGGACCCTGAGCTTGGTGTCTGGACTCTCAGAGGCATTTATTCCAGCTAGGATTGAAAGGAGCCTGGAGCAGTAGTCCTGGACAAGCTGACCATGCCTTGAGAATGGCTCTGAGCACCATCCGAGGGCTGTGCCGTGGGGTGTGAGGTCTGCTGTACTTCTCCCAGGAGTCATTGCAGGGGTTCAAGCCAGGTACCTGGACGCGGGCACCAGTACCTGTGCTCTTGCCCAGTACTGGGGTGCTCATAAAGCCCTTGGCACAGAAGGAGAGTTTGAGCGTTGGCCCTTCTCATCATATCACTGTTCTGTGCACAGGTACAAGTGAGGTTGGGGCTGGGATCCTCATTTACTGTTTCCTAGAAAGTAGAGCTGCATCATGGAGGGCTGTCTGTCTGGCCCTATCCCTGGTTGTGTCACTTTGGGAGCTTGGGGGCTTCTGAGAAGGAAGAACCTTGAGTGATGCCTGAAGACCCCTATATACCTTTTGCCTCCTTCTGTTGGGTGGGGACCAACAGCCAGGAGCCTCCAGGGCAGCCAGCTGCAAGCTGCATGGATCCTACTGGAAACGCCTGTTGGAGTAGAGAAACCCTGCAGGTCCTCAGCTTCTCTGAAGAGATCGACCTTTGATAGATTGTTTTTTTTTAAAAAAAAAACTTTCATTCCTTGCAGTGTTTAAGCAGCAGCTTCCAACCTTTAAAAGTTGAGAATCGCCTTTAGTATCTAAACATTTATAATCCCTTATTAGCCAGTTGTGGTGATGATTTTAAATCAAAGTTATATACATGCCGAGTTTAATGAGTCAAATGCTTCTTCCAGGAGTGCTATGAAAAATAGGAGGCTTGTACTTTCCCCCTCTTTGATTTTCTCCTCTCCAGAGGTAATCAACTTTCAGCAGCTTTTTCCCCCGTTTACCTCTGCATTTCTCCATATTTCTAAATACATTTCTAAAATATCACAATTCCTTGCAAACTGCCCCCTCTCCAACCTCCCAGACCCCAGTTTTATTTATTATTCTTCCCTCCATGGAAGCAGAGGATTTAGCCTGTTTTCCCCCCCTCTCCGCCCTGTACTTACACATCCTGTCTCCCCATCCTCCTCCTCTTGTAAAGTTGGCTAGACCAGTGTGCAGAGTTGATACGATTGTGACGGTCCCCTAAACGCCGTTCATAGCTGAGCCATGTAGTCTGCTGTGATAGCGTTTTCTGTCTCCTGTAACGTTTTGTTTTCTCCTGGAGTTGATTTTGCATTTGCTTAGTTTTTTTATGTCCCTTTAAATGTATACAGTTGTGGATAGCTCCTCTGAAACACACTAGGTATTCTGCCAGTTTTTATCTTTTTGAAGAAATCCCTTGTGTACCTCCGGCCCATGGATCCAGCCTGGTTGCTCCTTTTTTTTTCTTTTTTTTTTTTTAAATTATTGTGTTTTTTGATGAAAGTTTACACAGGAAATCAGGTTCTCATTTAACAATTTCTGTACATACTGTTCAGTGACATTGGTTAAGTTCTTCACAATATGTCAGCTTTCTTGTTATTTCCATTTTGGTTGTTCTGTTTCTGTTAATCTAGCTTCTGTGTCTCTACCTAACCTTCTCATCTTTGGCCTCGGATAAATGTTAGCCATTTGGTTTTATCTAGATGATTATTTTGAGGAGCACAGTATTCATGGGTGATATTTTTTATTTTATGGGCCAATCTGTCATTTGGCTGGAAGATAACCTCTGGGAATGATTTGAATTCCAAGTTTAAAGGGTATTCCAGGGCGATAGTCTTGGGGGTTCATCTAGTCTCTACTGGTCCAGTAAGTCTAGCCTTTTTTTAGGAATTAGAATTTTGTTCTACATTTTTCTCCCATTCTATCTGGGACCATCTATTGGGTCCTTGGTCGGAACGGTTGGTGGTGGTAGCCAGGCACCATCTAGTTCTTCTGGTGTTGAAGTGGGTGATGTTGTTTGTGTAGACTGTTGGTTCTGTAGACTGGTTTCTTCTTTAGGTCTTTGGTTTCCTTCTTTCTTTTTGCTCTGGAAGAGTAGAGACCAATAGTTGTATCTTACATCAGCCTGGTTGCTCTTGAAGCTTGTGGTACAGCCATCATCCTGGGATCTTCCTTTGCCATCCTCCAGGGAGGGCCCTTGCCTTTCTTTTGGATCTCATGACTTCTTTCTTGGCTTATTTCCAAAATTTGATGGAAACATTCTACTATAGCTTCCAGAAAAGAGGTGCGTGGGATGTAATTTTTTGAGACATTGCATGTCTGAAAATGTCCTTGTTCTACCCTCACACTTAATAGTTTAGCCTATTAAGTTGGAGACAATTTTCCCTGAGGATTTTGAAGGCTGCCATTGTCTTTAATTTCTTTCTATTTTCTTCTGTTCTCTCTAGAATGTCTGTTATTTGATCGTTAGTCTTCCGGATTGATTTTCTAATTATCTTTTGTCTTCTATTTTATGCCTGTTGTCTTGATCTAGTTTTTGAAATGTATGTTCAACTTTACCTTTGAAGCTTTCTATTGGATTTTAAATTTCTATTATTGTTTTTAATTTTCAAGGACTTCTTTATTTCTTCTTCAATTATTCTTTTTTTTAATAGCATAATGTTCTTGTTTCATAGATATAATATTTTCTTTTATCTCTCTTTGGTGCTATTAGCTTTTTTAAATTTCTTTCTGCATAGTCTCTTTTCTCCAAAAACCAAAAAACCAAACACGTTGCCATCAAGTCAGTTCCAACTCATGGCGACCCCGTGTGTTACAGAGTAGAACTGAGCTCCATAGCGTTTTCTTGACTTTAATCTTTATGAAAGCAGATTGCCATGCCTTTTTCCCCTGCCTTTTGGTTAGTACTCAAGAGCGAACCACAAGGAACCCCCCCCATTTTTTTGCCTAAGACAAACACTTATGCACTTCTGTTTTATGAGGGAGTACAAGCCTAGGGAGGCAGGAGTGAGGGGAAGCGGGGTGGGGAAGGAGGGGAGCCGACATGATTCAGCCTTATGAGCTGCCCACCATGTGGAGCCAAGTGCAGCTCATTGTTTATATGGTGGGACTGACTTGTCTTAGGAACTCTTACATCTCACGACCATCAGGGTGGGACGGAGAAAGTTTGTCCTCAAACTCCTGTCTCCCATTGGTCAGGGGTTTGCCTCTTGAGCGCCTTAATGCAGTGGGCTTCTGGGTTGCGTATGCATGGCATCTCGTGGTTCCCTTGCAGCCACGCAGCCCTGGCAGGAGGGGCAAGCTGTGTAGCAGGTGTGGGAGAGGCTGTCCAGTGGGCCTGTGGGAAACCCATATCAAGGTGTTTCTGCAGATAGGAGAGGAGATAGGAGAGGCTGATAACTTCTGAGTGGGAGTCTGGTACAGTCCATTTAGTCTCTGCCTTTCATACAGAGGTTTTGCATAGATGTCTGGTGGCCCCTGTCTGCATACCCCTTGTAGAAGTGGGTCATGAGAAGCTGATTGGAAGCCATATCTGCGTGGGTGGGGTTTTGACTGGTTACAGCACGTGAACGTATGGTTCCCCTGATGTCTGTGTTTTTGGGTCTTGGCTCTTGCGCTGCCGGCTGCCCTGAGGAGTATGCTCAGTCTACTGTGGGCTTGTTCTGGGGGTTGCTGCCGCAGACAGCCCTCATGCATCAGCTTGCACTCGATCTGCCCATTTCCCATGTGGTGTACCAAAGGCTTCGCTGTGCCTGGTGACCCTGCTCCAGGGTCCTCTGTCTACCAGACTCTGGTAGACATATGAGTGTTCAAGGATTGCCACAACAAAGTACCACAAATGGAGGTGGTTTTAAGCAACAGAAATTTACTCTCTCACAGTTCTGGAGGCTGGTATACTGAGTTTAGAGTGTTAGCAGGACCATGCTGTCTCTGAAGGCTCTAGGGGAAGATTGTTTCTTTTCTCTCCCAGCTTCTGGTGGCTCCAGGCATTCCTTGACTTGTAGCTGCAGCATAATTTAGTTGTCACATGACCATTTTTTCCCTTTCTGTGTGTCTCTTCTGTTTTATAAGGACACCACTCAGATGGGATTAGGACCCACCCTGTTCCAGTATGATCTCATGTCAACTTATAACATCTTCACAGACCTTATTTCCAAACAAGATCCCATTCACAGGTAAAACAAACAAACAATAAAATAAATAAATAACCAAAACCATTGCCTTTGAGTCGATTCTGATTCATAGCCACTCTGTAGGACAGTAGAACTGCCCCGTGGGGTATCCAAGGCTGTAGTCTTTAGTGAAGCACACAGCCACATCATTCTTCCGAGGAGTGGCTGGTAGGTTTGAACCACTGACCTTTTGGTTAGCAGCCGAGCGCTTAACCACTGTGCCATCAGGGCTCCATCATTCACAGGAAAGGAGGTTAAAAACCTAAAAAATCAAACCCATTGTTGTTGAGTTGGTTCTGACTCATTGTGACCCTATAGGACAGAGTAGAACTACCCCATAGGGTTTCCAAGGCTGTAGATCTTTATGGGAGAAGACTGCCACATCTTTCTCCCATGGTAAGAGGGTTAGGACTTCAAAAATATCTTTTTGTGGGAGACAAAATTCAGTCCATAATAGGCTACAGTAAGAGAAGGGAATTCATCTGGCTGATGGAGTTTGGGAGAGACCCCAGGGTCTAACTATTCTTTAGACTTTTGATAAGCCCTCTTGTTTTTGACCCTACCTTTTCCACCATTTCCAGAGTTAAGTGGTGGTTCTAATTCATGAGATTTTCTGGATTTCTACAATGTATATTGGGTTTCTTCTCCATTTTCTGCCTTAGAATTAGTGCTCTTGCATTTGTTGAGTCAGTTATCCCGTGTCCATTGGCTTTCCAGCTTTTGAGCCTTTTGAAAGATTTCGTTTCCGCTGTCCTAGTGAAACCAAGATGTGTGTTCTCTGTCATTAAGCGCAGGCCTGACTTCTCTGGATTCCTTGTCTCTCATTGGACCGTTGGCCCTCTTGCTCTTGCCATAGCCCAGGAATAGCTGGTTTGTATGGGACGCTGGTATTTTTTAATAAGGGGACAGTCAAGGTCAGGGTGCCTGGATTTGTAGCAGAAGGCCCTTCCAACCTATGGAACCGTAGACGTAGTGCTAGCACTTGATATATGGTATCTAAGGAGCCTTGGTGGGGCAATGGTTAAATGCTTGGCTGCTAACCAAAAGGTTGGCAGTTCGAACCCACCCAGCAGCTTTTTGGGAGAAAAGACCTGGCAATCTGCTCCCATGAAGATTACAGCCTAAAAAACCCTATGAGGTGGTTCTACTCTATTCTGATGGGGTCGCTGTGAGTTGAAACTGACTTGATGACCCCTAACAACAACAACATTATTTTCCTTGCTAAGTATTTATTTTAAATGGAACCGTACTTTCTCTTTGACATTTAGTAGCTGTATGCCTCCATCTTCCCTGCTGTTCTTGCTCTGGATGTTTGGGGTAGAGGTGTGAAGTGACAGTGATCCTGGAAAACCAGAGCTGGGTGGGCCTGGGTGGTCCTGCAGGCCTAACCTTCATCCGGACATGTGGGGATTGCATGTGCCCAGGTCATGAATCTAAGTTAGTGGTGGAGCCGAGATTTCCTCCCAGTCCAGTGCTCTGCAGAATCCTTAGTGTGGTGGGTACATGTGAAGACTTGGTTGGTTCTGAGTGGTCAGTGTGTGTGTCCTTGCCCATTGGGGTAGATGGCTGGATGGAGGAGGGGAGGTGGGACAATGAAGGAACAAGGGATTCTTCAGGATTCCCACGAGGAACCAGGAATCCTTGGGGCCTTGAGGCCTGACTCTGAGTCACTTGGGGTTTGGTCCTGGGATTCCTTTAGTGGACATAGGACTAGACCATGCTGACCTCCTCTCCTTCTTCCTAGAAGTGCCCCATTCCCTTGAAGCTGCTGAGTGTGGTCTGGAGCACGTGGGTCGGGGTCGAGGCAGGTGGGCTAGGGGTCTGATTGGGGTCCTGGCAGGTGTAGAGTGCTGATGAGGGGGAAGGTCATATTGGACCTGGTTTGGGAGGCAGGGTGATATCCTGGTCTTACCCAGGTGGCTTTCCAGAGTTGGCAGTGGCCCATTTCCATGCTGGAGCACGTTAGGCTAGAGTCTGCAGTTGGCTCAGCTCCCTCTGGTTGATGTTCTGCCATGAAAGGCACCTCTTTGGGCCCAAGTCTCCCAAGCACTGTTCACGTGCTGGGCCCTCTGCGGGCGCCCCCTGCTTCGGCCCTGCAGTGCGCACAGCGACCTCGTGCAGCAGACACTGTAGTAACCCATTACAGAGGTGACGGGTGGGCTTAGAGGTGGGTGACGCACCGCGGGCTCCACCAAGGTCGGTGTGGCCCTACGGCCCTGGTTGGTGATCTGAAAAGGCCCCTGGGTTAGCCACCTGCCCGCCCGCCCACCTGCCCTCCTCTCACGGGGGCTTTTGGTGAGTGGGGCTGGCAGTCGTGGCCACAGGAAGCTGCTCCCTAGCCCAGCTCTGACCGGCCTGAAGGCATGCAGGGAGTCTGGGATCCCTAGAGCAGCCTTCTGCCTCTGTTTATGTTAGCTGCAGGACAGTATTATGTAACCATTTTTAATCTTAATTGTTTGGTATTATGTAACAAATAGTAACTGTACCCAGATAAACCCGTGACTGCAGTTCTTGGGTAAATACCATCCAGCATCTCTTAGCTAAGAGGTGGGTACGGGGTGTGGGAACCAGCTTGGGAATTACACAGGTATGGGCACTGTGGGTAAATGGACTTTTTCTCTATTAAAAACTGGATACCAAGTTTCACGGCCTTGACTTCTGTCAAACCTTGATGACATCTAGTCTGGTATAAGCCCTTGACTAAACATATCTTGCCACATTGCATCTTCCTTCACCAGAACCTCCCAGTTCATCAAAGGAACATATCAGGCTATTGATGTGAAAGACAAGACTGTTAGGGATCAGTTTCACGTTCTTGATGGAGTCAGACAAATTACTCTGTACACACACGTGGGACTTCCTTTCCCTCTCCCATCAGAACAACAGTTAGATCACCTGTTTTACAAGTTGATTGTTCCTTTGATCATCTGCCATTTGTCCACTGATGGCAGGACTCCCTGCCAGCATGTTGATATGACGACATCGTTTATGGAGCCCTTGCACAGGCAGCTATTGTCTGAGGAGGCCACAGTCTGTACTCCCGGTCAGTCTTATTCCCGGCCCATGAAGAAAAGGCTGTGGGACCTTTCCTCTTTGTGCTCTTTATATAAAAGACAGTGAGAGGACAGCAGGAATTTTGAGGTATTGAGGCACTGGATGTACTGAGTGAGGTTCAAGGGTCCCGTTAGAGATAATCATGGGTGTCCTAGTCATTTGGTGCTGCTATCACAGAAATACTACAGGTGGATGACTTTAACAAAGAGAAGTTTATTCTCTCACAGTCCAGTAAGCTACAAGTCCAAATTCAGGGCACCAGCTCCAGGGGAAGGCTTTCTCTGTCTGCTCTGGAGGAAGGTGCTTGTCATCAATCTTCCCTTGGTCTGGGAGCATCTCAGTGCAGGAACCCCAGGTCCCAAGGACGCGCTCTGCTCCCGGCACTGCTTTCTTGGTGCTATGAGGTCCCCATGTGTCTCTGCTTACTTCTCTCTTTTATGTCTCAAAAGAGATTGGCTTAAGACACTATCTAATCTTATAGATCTCATCAATGTAACTGCTTCTAATCCATCTTATTACATCATAATGATAGGATTTACAACACATAGGAAAATCACATCAGATGACAAAATGGTAGACAATAGACAGTACTGGGAGTCATGGCCTAGCCAAATTGATACACATTTTTGAGGGACACAATTCAGTCCACGACAATGGGTATCAGGCATTGCAAGGGTCCCGTTAGGGGTGACTGTGGGTGTCGGGCACCCCGGAAGACCCTGTTACGGTGATCATGGGTGTCATATACTGTGGAGGGTCACGTTACAGCGACCGTGGGTGTGTGGCACTGCGGAGCGTCCCATTAAAGGTGACCATGGGTGTCGGGCACCTGTAGGATCCCATTATGGCAACTGTGGATGTCGGTTATTATGGAGGGTCCCATTAGGAGTGACCATGAGTATTGGGCACCACGCAGGTCCTGTTAGGGGTGACTGTGGGTACTGAGCGTTGCAGAGTGTCCCATTACAGGTCATCGTGGGTGTTGGGCACCTAGAGGGTCCCATTACGGTGACCGTGGGTGTTGGGCACCGGGAAGGTCCCATTAGAGTGGAACTTGGAGGTCCGGCACCACCATTAGGTTAGTGTATGCCCTTGTTTCTTTTATGGGCATTGTTTGCTGGGGTGTCTCTGCCGGTGGTTGAAGCAGTTCTTTCATCAGGGACCCACACCTTCAGTGTGGCAGGGATTGCAGACAGGGATGGGGGCGTATTCTGCTGTTCCTCTCCTTGTCCATCCCTTCAGAGAAGAAACGTGGTAAAGACTCCTAGAAGAAGCCTTATTTAAGATTGGGGGTGCTAGACAGCTGTACGCTAAAGTGCGCTGTGCGTTTTGTGAGGTGAGTTGTCAGTATGCAGGCCAGGTGTCAGGTGTGAGGTGGGCTGAGGACTGTGCTACTTGCCTCTGTTTCTGAGCCAGTGAGGCAGGGATGATGATGTTTAGGATTGAGAATGAGATGTACAGCTGCCGAAGAAAGCGGTAAGACTAGCAGTAGCTTCATTGCCAGTTTGTAAGGTGTTTGCGTTAATTTCCTAGGGCTGCTGTAACAAAAGACCACAAACGGGCTGTCTTATAAGCCCAGAAGTTTATTGTCTGACAGGAGGCTGGGCATCCAAATCAGCCGGGCCATGCTCCCTGTCAGGTCTCTAGGGGAAGATCCTTTCTCATCTCCTCCAGCTCCTGGTGGTCCTGGGCTCTGCTCGGCATGTGGATACCTTCTCACGTGGTTGTCCCTCCTCTCTGTGTCTCTTTTTTTTATAAGGGCAGCAGTCACACTGAACCCTACTCCATTATGACTTGATGTTAACCAGTTGCATCTTCAAAGACCCTATTTCCCAGCCAGGTCACGTTCACAGAAATGGAGGTTAGGACTTCAGTGTATCTTTTTGGGGGGACACAGTTCAATTCATAACGATGTTAGTGAAGTTTCACAATGATAGGGTAAGAATTCGAGTTATTTTTAGCATCTCCTAAGGATTTCCATCATCCCTTGATCCTGGAGCCATTATTTAATTCCCAGTCCATACAGGGTTTCTGACCTTTGGGAGAACACTGTGTTTTTTGAGTACTGGAAGCTGGGTACCATTCAAGGCTACGGTCTGAATTCCCAGACACCGAACCTCTGTGATCCCACATAAGCCGAGCAGCTTTGGGTGTACTGGTGACTTAGGGAGAATGTCTTTTGTAATGCAGGTTAACTAGAACTATTTACCTCCCTTTCCCACTTGGGAGGCTAACCTCTGGCATTGCCCAGATGGAGGAATCTATAGGAAAAACCAGTGGTTTTCAAGGTGGGATCTCTGGACCAGCTAAATCAGAATCACTCAGCACTCAAATGCATGTTCCCAGGCCTTCTCAGTGCTGCTGAAACAGGTGCTCTGGGGTTGGGGCCCTGGAATCCACATCTGTGTGAAGCAGACTGGAGTTCCTGGATGGCGCACATGGTTAATGTGCTCGGCTGCTAACCGAAAGGTTGGAGGTTGGAGTCTACCCAGAGGTACCTGGGAATAAAGTCCTGGTGATCTGTTTCTGAAAGGTTCACGGCCTTTGAAAACCCTATGGAGCACAGTTCTACTCTGAAGCAGGTGGGGTCACCATGAATCAGAGTGGACTCGATAGAAACTGGTTATGAAGCAGACCAGGTGATTCTTAAGTGCACAATGCTTGAGAACTGCTGCTTTGTTTAGAAGTAATAGCAGCTGTGGGGCTGGGTTCTGGACCTTTAACTACTCGGGCTTCTGGCGATTAGATCAGACACTTGGCAGCTCTTGTCTGCTGGAGTTATTGCCTAACTGGAGGGTCAGCGGGGTGGGGTTAAGGCATGCTGAACCCTGTGGACCCTGGGAGGTCTGGGAGGATGTGTGAAAAGAGACCTTTGTCTCAGTGTTCTTGTTTCTGTCTTTTCCATCAGACTTAAAAAGAGAAGTTGGCACTGTCGCCAGGGTGTTGGCAGCTCCATCCAGTGCAGGGCACTGCGAGGCAAGGCTGGCCATTGGCATGATCATATGTCAGGTCTAAAATTGGTATGATGAACCAAATTTTCTCACATTTCATACAATTCACTAGTTGGAAGTAACCCAAGGAGTTCTAACCTATCCCAACTCTATCAGTACCCAAATCCTTTCCATAAAGGGTATTCTGACTTGCTCAAGAAAAGTATTCCTCCTTTCTTTCGCCACGTGGAGTGGACTTTGTTCCTGTCAAGGCTGATGTTAAATTAAAGGGGCAGGAAGATGCTTAGCACTGGCTGGAGCTGGGAGCCAGGAGAGATTTACTGGACCCATTTGCTTCTTCCCTTCCATTCTTTTTTCTGCCCCCTTGGGCAGGGAGTCCGGGACTGTCTTCTCCAAGAACATTCCTAGTCTGTGCGGTGTTTCCTGCAAGTATCTGGAGAGTCTCAGCTGAACTCCAGATGCCCAGGGCTCAAATCTAATATTAGGGAGGGCAGAAAATCCTAAAAGTGTAAGCGGTGCCTTTAAATCACCTACACATAATTTCTCTCCTTTTGTTTGCTGTGTCTGGGAGCCCCCTCAAAAGCGACAGTGTTGGTGGCTCGAGTCTGCTTATTTGCCTTTGTCACTGAGGGATGTGTTACTCTGAGTGCTAGTTGCTTAGTGCTCAAGTGGGATAAGAATTGCAAGGAGTGCAGAGGATGCCTTTGGACAAGGACCTGTACTGTCCTTCATTCAGTAGATGCTTAAGTAGCCAGGCTATCTCCCGAGTCTTCCTCACCCCACTTTGAATGAAAATAATAACGTAGGAATGGGTGATGAGTGGTGAGCAGAGGAATGGCATGAGTTGACCGACTCAACAATAAAAATTTTAATAATGTATTTTTCACTGTTTTTCCCCCTGCAGGGAGCTGGCAAATTTTAGTACTGATGCAAGTTAAATATTAAATATTAAAACAGTACTTCTCAAAATTTAATATGCACGTGGATTACCTGGGGATCTTGTTAAAATGCAGACTCTGATTCAGGAGGTCTGGGGTAGGGTGTGAGAGTCTGCATTTCTGACAAGCTTCCAGGGGATGCCCATGCTGCTGGTCCATGAACCACATTTTGAGGAGTGAGGTCTTAACACATTTCCTCCCATTTTATCCTTACTTTCTCTGAAAAGGACACTTCCCCCTGTAAGCTGTTACTATGAATGCGATTATTTAATACATGAATTTTGCCAAGAATTCTCCAGTGACTAGCCCTCCGTTGTTAGGCAGTGTAGCGCTGGCATTGTTAAATGGGTCCACACTTGATTTCATTTATGAATATTTGCTTGGGTTCAGGTGGATTGTATTCAGTGGTTTCACTTTTGTATATGACTATAGAAAACTTAGAAAGGTCTGAAAACCTTTTTAATCTTAAATGGGTTAGGAAGCCCTACCTGCCTTAATTTTAGGAATATATAATTTATGTCCTCACTGAGCTCGTAAGCTCTTTCATACCTCGCTTCTCTTGAGGTTCGGTTTACTTCTCATCACCACAGCCAAGAACCAGGAATTGAGTACCACTTCCACAGCTCCAAGATAGACAACAAAGATATCCCAGTCTCTACATCCTTCTCCTAGAAGATCCTCAGATCCTCTCCCAAGACTGATTCATTCTTTTGACACAGTTATAAACTTTTCAGGTATTGTTTTGTGAGTTCATAAGATTAGAAGTGGGAAACCGAAAGGAAATGACTGAAGACTCTCAGCTTCTACAAAGGAGGGGCCCTAAAACTGTAAGAAGGAGACAGGAGAATTCTGAGCCTAGTGCGGCCAGTTCTGCTCCGTACATGCCTGGGGCCCTGGTGATGCAGTGGTTAAGAGCTTGGCAGCTAACCAAAAGGTCGGCAGTTCAAATCTACCAGCTGCTCCTTGGAAACGCTGTGGGGGCAGTTCTATTCTGTCCAGCAGGGTCACTATCAGTTGGAATTGACTCGACAGCAGTGTATTTGGTTTTGGGGTTTTATACATTGCTAGTGGTGCAGTGGTTAAAGTGCTCAGCTGCTATCCAGAAGGTTGGCAGTTCAAACCCCACCAGCCACTCCGGGAGAAAGATGTGGTGTCTGCTCCAGTAAACATTTACAGCCTTGGAAACCCTTGGGGCAGTTCTCTGCCCTATAGGGTCACTGTGAGTCAAAATCGACTCGAGCGCAGTGGGTTGGGTTGGTGTATACAGCCCAAAGCAGAGCAGTGGTGGCTCCGCGGTAGGATTCTTGCCTTCCATGCTACAGTAGGAGTGGAGGCTTGTGTGTTGCTAGGATGCTGAACAGGTTTCAGCAGAGCTTCTAGACTAAGATGGACTAGGACAAAAGGCCTGGTGATCTGCTTCTGAAAATCAGCCAATGAAACCTTATAGATCAGAACATTCTGATCTGTAACCTATCATGAGGACTGCCCAGGACCAGTCAGTATTTCGTTCTGTTGTGCATGGGGTCACCGTGAGGTGGGCTGACTCGAGAGCAGCTAACAAAAAAAACAACTTTACTGATTACAGCCCACTATAAACATATGAGAAGTCTCTGGGTGGCGCAATTGGTTAAGCATTTGACTAGCAACGGAAAGGTTGGCGGTTTGAACCCACCCAGAGGTACCTCAGAGGAAAGACATGGCAATCTGCTTCTGAAAGGTCACAGCCATTCTATTCTGCACCAATGGGGTTGCCATGAGTTGGAGTCAGCTTAGCGGCATCTGGATAGATGTATGTATTGATGACCTTGGGATGTCATCTCTGTCTGCCGAATGTGTAACTTCACATGTTTTTTTTTTCCTCCCCCCATGGTGATTAAATTAAAGGATCAGCTTTTTGGTTAGCTGGGAAAGAGCCCATCTTTACTGGGCGGGGGGCGGTCCTAAGAGAATACTCCTTTTAGAGTGGTTGGGGTCTTTTTTGGGAAACTATAGGACAGTTCTACCTTGTCCTATAGGGTCGCTATGAGTCGGAATTGGCTCCATGGCTGTGGGTTTTTTGGGGCTCTTGTTTTTACCTCTGGACGCTACATTCTCTGAAGCCTGTGGAAACTTGTGGGCCGTAAGTTACAGGTACAATATTGCAGCTTGATTTCAGCACAGCCCTTTGCACTTAGGAGCAGATGGTTGTTTGAATTCTAAGGTGGAGACTGCTTTCAGGGGCTCAGCGCCATTGAAAGGACTGGTGGACTCCCTGAGCATGGCGGGCCTGTTTGACGAGAGTCAGCAGCACTGCACTCAGCCAGCCCTGAGAGAGCTGGCCCTCTGGTCTTTAGGGTAGCCTGATCGCACTTGCTGGAACCTGCTGGTAAGACTCTTGGCCCTCCAACAAGATAAGGCAGACCCAGTGTTTCCTGGGGACCTGCAGGTTGCCTGGTTGGGGCCCTTGCCCCCATCTTCTGCAAGCAGGAGCTCTATCCTACCTGGGAAGGTAGGACTAGGGTTTGCCTGTCATCCCCCCATCACGGGAGGTGCATTGAAGCTTACTTTTGTTTTACCCACATCTGTGTGTCTGTGTTCTCTGTGAAGGGATCCACCTCTGTGGTCACCTTTCCTTAGTTCCACCTTTTGAAAAAGTCTCCCACCAAATCTTTCTTGGATAATGGAGACACTACTAAATTTTTGTATTCCCACCTCTCCTAGTTGTTCAATAAATGAATTGATAAAGACCCCATGGGGCTGTTGTTTGCCATCTTTTATCAAGCATCTTTCTAGGCATGTTGCGATGTTGGACAATTTAATGTTTCCCAAATTGTGTTACTGCTACAGAAGTAAATATTCTGTGGCCAGATATGCTTGCAAATGCCTGGTTAGGTAAAGTTGGTTTCTTTATGGCAGAACTTTTCAGAAACTTTAGTGCACTGTGATGTACTGTGACGCTCCATGTGGAAGATGGGTTATGGTAGTTCCAAATTTCGGGGGCGTGGCATCCTACTGGTGCTGATTATCTCATGGGACTAGTCTTTCATAGACTCCTATCTCCTTACACCTGTTAGGAAGCCTACTTAGGTGTGATCATTAACAGGGTAAATTATATTTGGAGGAACCTTTTACAAAACACTGAAACCTGAAAAGGTTGTTATGGGGATTTTGGTACAGTAGTGCTGCTGTTGCTATGGTGGGATGATGGTGAGGTGCCTGTATTTTGCCAGATAACTCCAGAAGAACTGCCTGAACAAGATACTGTGCTGCTGCTGTTTTGGGAAAGGAGAAGTTGACCAGGTGGCAGCTAATTCCTTGCATTGTCTAGCACTGCGTTTATGTTTGATCCTGGGGACAACTCTGTAAGCTAATAAGATCAGGTAGTCTTCCTTCTGTAAATAAGCAAGTGGAGGCATCTCATAATCAAATGCCTTTTTTAAGGTGAAGTGGGCGTTAGTGGAAGAGTTAGAACTAGACTCTCAGGTCTATGGACCTCAAGTTCAGCATTCTTGTACCCTTGGGTGCTGCATGTAGGGAGGAAAGGAACAAGGGAGAGGGGATGTTGTTTCCAGTACACGCCCACCAACTTGAGTGAAAGTGGACTTGTGTAATAAGAGGAAGGACACAGGAAAGGCTCTCCTTGAGTCCAGAAACCCCTGGTTCTACCCTGTTCTCACATCTGTGAAGACACAGGAAGCCTCCTTCACTCATTTCCAAACTTGACATTGAGCTTCTCCTCTGATGCAAAGAAACCAACAAACAAGTGCCACAGTCACAGATTGAAAATTCCCGAAAGTCATCATAATGGCTTTCTCCGTTACCTTCTCTGTAAAATGGCGCTGTTGGTTGCTTGCTCGCAGCGTTTATAAGTATTAAAGAAAAATGTAAGTAAATCCTTTCACAGTGCCTGGCACACATAGATATTGAACAAACACTGAATTCCCTCCCCAGGGAGTTAGTTTGTCAGGAAAGATTCAGTATCCCTGATAGTCCTCAGACTACAGCACAGTCTGGAACCCCAGAACTACATGGTAGCTGGGAGGTGGAGAAACAGCGATACTGTGATTTTGTCCTGTACTGTAATGTCATATCAATAAACCTTTTATTCACCTTTGTGTCTAGACTCGATGGCCAGCTTGTAGTTTTGAGTGTTGAAGAATGGCCTTGGGTTTTGAGTGACCTTTTGCAAGCAGAGAGGGGACCCTGTATCCTGATTCTCATAGTTCTACCCTTTATTTATTTCTTGAAATGATGGAGACTGTCAGGGCAGGTGACAGTGGCGAGTGAGGGCCCCTGACTTGATCTACATCCCACCCACAATCCCACCGGGTCTTTCTTACTTCAGCCCCAGGCCAAGGGCACAAAGGGCCAGTCCAGGTAGGTTGATATTTCACAGCCCTCTCAGTGTCTCTCTTTTGGCTTCCCAAGGGTGAGAAATTTAAATTCAGTGCCCTGGTTTCTTTTCTCTACCCTTGAAATGTACTGACTTCTTATGAATAGAAATAATAGGCATTATAGAGGGCCTTACCCTGGTTAGGAATTACATGTTTTTAGGTCAGAAATAGGTTCTTTTTCCTCTGGTAGGAAACTCTGGTGTGTAGTGCTTAAGACCAAAAGGTCAGCAGTTTGAATCCACCAGGCGCTTTTTGGAAACCCTGTGGGGCACTTCTGCTCTGTCCTGTAGGGTCGCTATGAGTTGGAATCGACTCGACAGCAACGGGTTTGGTTTTTTTGTTTTTTTCTCCTGGTAGAGCATTGTGCTCAATCCTGGAGGGTCATCCGGAGAGCGAGGACACTCTCCGGAAGCTCCAAGGGGGCTTGAGGGACACGGTTGCTTTCTGCTGTCCCCACGACTCGTCCCTCACGGGCTGCTGGCTCTGCTGTCTTACCTCCAACGTTTTGTACAGAATGAAACAAATAGCTGAGATTTATACTAATAGAGAACATTTGCATTTTTGCCTCTGGGAAGATCCAGCCGCCTGTACTGATGTCTTGGTTTGGGTCTATGTTAGAGCACAGTGCGGGAGGGAGATGAGTGGGACGCTGGCCAGCTAGGAGTGACAGGAACCAGGGCAGGCTGTCCATCCCTGCTGTCCGTCCTGAGGGCTGTTCTCCACCTAGGGCTTGAAAACTGGAAATACTGGATAGATGACATTTTCCCTTCTGACTAGCCCCCTTTGTGTGGCAGGGGAAGAACATTCTAAGTGACTTGGAGCTCTGTGTGATACCAGAATCACCAAGCAGACAAAGCTTTGGAAAGCACCGCTGAGCCACTTGTCAAAGGTAGCGCCCCTCCAGGACTGCCCTGCAGAACCGGCCCCCGCAGAATGGAACATTGTGCTTGGCCCACACCGCCCGTCAGCTCTGGCTTAGCCAGTGACTTTATTTATGTGGCCATGTCTCAGATGAAAAGTTTGGAAACAATACCTTTTTTTGTTGGTTTTAAATTGTGATACAAATAATTATAACAAAACATTAGCCATTTCAACATGTTTTACATGTATAGTTCAGAGACATTAATTCCATGTTGTGTTAGCCATCACCACTGTTCCCACATTTTTCCATCACCCTTAGCAGAAACTCAGTGCCCCTTAAGCAACTACTCTACCTCAGTATCTGTTAAGAAAAACCTTTTGAACCAAGAGGTCTCCAAGGGTCTTATTTACGTATGAACAGCCCCCAGAAGGAGGTTTAGCTTCTCTCTGACTGTCCCACAGCCCTGGGTGCTGGGTGAGGTCCCAATGCCCCAGGGGAGGCAGGCAGGGCCCAGGGAAGTGCCACTAGGGAGTGGGGTGGGGCTGTAGAGACCTGAGAGTTTCTTTGCACTGGGCATGGCAGGGTATCTAGGGCAGCTGTTCTCAATCTTTTTGGTCTCAGGACACCTTTACACTCTTAAAAACTACTGAACACCCGGAAGAATTTTTGTTTATGTGTGTGTATACACACATACATGTATGTATACATATATGTACACGTGTTGTTAACGTGCCTTCGAGTCCATTCTGACTCACAGCGACCCCATGTACAAAAGAACAAAACACTGCCCAGTCCTGCACCATCCTCACAGTGTTTGTTATGTTTGAGTCCATTGTTGCAGCTACTGTGTCAGTCTATCTTGTTAAGGTTCTTCCTCTTTTTCATTGACGGTCTGCGTTACCAAGCGTGATGTCCTTCTCCTGATAACATGACCAGAGTATATAAGACAGTCTTGCCATCCTTGCTTCTGGCTGTACTTCTTCCAAGACAGATTTGTTTGTCCTTCTGGCAGTCAGAGGTATGTTCGGTATTCTTCGCCAACATCATAATTCAAAGGCATCAGTTCTTCTTCAGTCTTTCTTATTCACTGTCCAGCTTTCACATGCATATGAGGCGATTAAAAATACCGTATTTTGAGTCAGGCGCACCTTAGTCCTCAAAGTGACATCTTTACTTTTTACCACTTTAAAGAGGTCTTCAGCAGCAGATTTGCCCAATGCAATGTGTCATTTAATTTTTTGACTGCTGCTTCCATGGGCGTTGATTGTGGATCCAAGTAAACTGAAATCCTTGACAACTTCAGTCTTTTTTCCATTTATCATGGTGTTGCTTATTCGTCCAGTTGTGAGAATTTTTGTTTTCTTTATACTGAGGTGCGATCCATACTGAAGGCTATAGTCTTTGATCTTTATCAGTAAGTGCTTCAGGTCCTCTTCACTTTCATTAAGGCAGTGTTGTATCATATGCATATTGCAAGTTGTTGATGAATCTTCCGTTAATCCTGATGCTGTGTTCTTCTCCCTATAGTCCAGCTTCTCAGATTATTTGCTTAGCAGACAGAGTAAGTATGGTGAAAGGATTCAACCTGGGTGCACACCTTTCCTGACTTTAAACCATGCAGTATCCCCTTATTCTGTTTGAAAGACTGCCTGTTGGTCTATGTTCTGCATGAACACAATTAGGTGTTCTGGAATTCCCATTCCTTGCAGTGTTATCCGTAATTTGTTATGATCCACACAGTTGAATGCCTTTGCATAGTCACTAAACACAGGTAAACATCTTTCTGGTATTCTCTGCTATCAGCCAAGATCCATCTGACATCAGCAATGATATCCTTCATTCCATGTCCTCTTCTGAATCTGGCTTGAATTTCTGGCAGTTCCCTGTCAATATACTACTGCAACTGCTTTGGAACGATCTTCAGCAAAATTTTACTTGCATGGATATTAATGATATTGTTCAGTCATTTCCGCATTCTGTTGGATCACCTTTCTTTGGAATGGGCAAAAATGTGGATCTCTTCCAGTTGGTTGGCCAGGCAGCTGTCTTCCAAATTTCTTGGCATAGACAATTTAGCACCTGCAGTGCTGTATCTGTTGAAACACCTCAATTGATATTCCGTGAATTCCTGGAGCCTTGTTTTTTGCCAGTGCCTTCAGTGCAGCTGAATACTGTCACTTCTTGATCACATGCTACCTCCTGAAATGGATGAACGTCGACCAGTTTTTTTTTGGTACAGTGACTCTGTGTATTACTTCCATCTTCTTTTGATGATTTCTGTGTCATTCGATATTTTGCCCATAGAATCCTTCAATACTGCAACTTGAGGCTTGAATTTCTTCTTCAGTTCTTTCAGCTTGAGAAATGCTGAGCGTGTTCTTTCTTTCTTTTTTTAAATATATATATTTTTATTGTCATTTAGATGAAGGTTTACAGAACAAAGTTTGTCATTAAACAGTCAGTACACGTATTGTTTTATGACATTGGTTGTGTTCTTTCTTTTTTAATGACCCTTTGCTTTCTTCATGTATGATGTCCTGATGTCATCTCACAGCTTGTCTAGTCTTTGGGCATTAGTCTTCAGTGTGTTAAATCTGTTTGGTCTCTAAATTCGGGTGGAATAAACTCAAGGTTATTCTTTGGCTCTTGTGGACTTTTTTTAATTTTCTTCAGCTTCAACTTGAACTTGCATGTGAGCAATTGATGGTCTGTTCCACAGTTGGCCCCTGGCCTTGCTCTGACTGATAATATTGAGCTTCTCCATCATCTCTTCCCATAGATGGAGTGAAGTTGATGCCTGTGTATTCCATCTGGCGAGGTCCACGTGCATAATCACCATTTATGTTGTTGAAAAAAGGTATTTGCAATGAATAATTCATGGATCTCTCAAAATTCTATCATATGATCTTGGGCGTTGTTTTCTGTCGCCAAAGCCATGTTTTCCAACTATTGACCCTTCTTTATTTCCAGTTTCCACGTTCCAATCACCAGTATTCTGCTATATCAGACAGTGTTCTGCTGCTATTCATAAGGCTTTCATTGGCCAATTTTTTTAGAAGTAGACCACCAAGTCCTTCTTCCTAGTCTTAGTCCAGAAGCTCAACTGAAACCTGTCCATTGTGGGAGACCCTGCTGGTATTTGAAATACTGGTGGCATAGTTTCCAGCATCACTGCAACATGCCAGCCACCGTAGCATGACAAACTGACAGACGAGTGGTGGTTTAAAAAAAATTTTTTTTAGTTAAGACACTTAAAAACGTTTGTTCATTTATTTGAAAAGAACAAGAATAAACTCATTATATGTAAACATACCTTATGAATAGCAGCGGAACATTGTCTGATATAGCGCCGGAAGATGAGCCCCTCAGGTTGGAAGGCGCTCAAAATACAACTGGGAAAGTGCTGCCTCCTCAAAGTAGAGGAACACCCTCAACGAGACGGATTGACACAGTGGCTGCAACAATGGGCTCAAAACATAGCAAAGATTGTGAGGACGGCGCAGGACTGGGCAGTGTTTTGTTCTTTGGTACATAGGGTTGCTATGAGTCAGTATCGACTTGATGGCACCTAACAACAACAACAACATGTAAACATAAATGACATTTTTATGAAAAACCTTTTTTTAAACAACGAAATTAATGAGAAGACGAGCATCATTTTACATTTACTGTTGTTAGCTGCCATTTGCTGTAGAGTTGGGTCTCACTCATGATGATTCTGTGTACAGCAGAAGTCAGCGTAGCCCAGTCCTGCACCGTCTTCTTGATTGTTGGTATGCTTGAGTCCATTGTTGCGGCCACTGTGTATTTGGAGTTGCTTCCAACCAAGGGAGCTCATCTTCAGCACTGTACGGGACAATATTCTGTTCGATGCATAGGGTTTTCATTGGCTAATTTTTGGAAGTAGATTGCCAGGCCTTCCTAGTAAAGTAAGTAAATCCCTTCAATGGCTGGCTTAATAGAAGACACTGGATTCTCGTATCTTCATTCGCGCACATTTTATGTGGTCTGTAGAAAGCTCCAGCATGCACTTATGGGAGAACGAGAGTGAAAAAGGCAGATCACATCTTGTATTCTGAAAATAGTTTGACCTGACCAATTCTGGAAGGGTCTTGCTCTTGGGTTTTGATATGGGTCATAGCACTGGGATTCCAAATGAGAGGGGACCACAGAGTGAGGCATGGATGTTTGACCCTGAGGCAGAGAGAGACACTGGGGTGCCAAGTCTCTCCTGAGCCCCCCACTGCAACACACCCTCCCTTTGTGGATACAGAGAAGTACTCGGCAGGAATACTGTTTATTCCTTTGGTCGCTCTTTGATTCTGTTGTGTCACACACACGCTCTTAGCACCTTTGATTTCAAAGAGACCTTGAGGACACCTGGTCCATGGCTATTAACCAGCAAAATAAAGGGAGGACCTAGGTCTTCAGTCCTTAGTGTAATAATGTCATGTTTTGGGAAGCCATTTTACCACCTTGGTGGGAATTACTTTAGCTGATAGCTTTAACCAAAACCAAACGGGTTGCCTTGAAATTGATTCTGACTCATAGAAACCCTACGGGACAGAGTAGAACTGCCCCATAGGGTTTCCACGGAGTAGCTGGTAGATTCAAACTGCCAACATTTTAGTCAGTAGCTGCTGATAGCTTTAGTCAGCTGTTCAATCTGGAGGGGATAAGATGGGAGCAGCAGCACTTGGAGGATGGAGGGAAGCTCTGCAAAGCTTTGAGGTTGGGTCTTAGCGAACCACGAGGGCAGCACGAGGTTTCTTCAGTTGGTGTTTGTTGAGCCTGTGCTGTGTACCATGTCTGATGTATAAGACAGAGCCCCTGTCTTCAGGACACATTGACCAGTGGATCTATACCAGTGAAATAAAGGATCTATAAAAGAAACTGTGATGTAAGCCTCACTCTTGAGTACCATCAGAGAGCACTTTGGAACAAAGGAGAGTTAATCATTGATGACTGGAAGATCAAAAGAAGTGGCACTTTTTTTTTCAGTGGTAAAAGTATATATAACAAAACTTTTTGTCATTTCAGTGTTTTTTTTTACATGTGCTTGTCAGTGACATTAATTATGCCCATTATGTTGTGCAACCATCACCCTTAACAGAAGCTCAGGAGGTGGCACGTTTTATCTGACACTTAAAAAATGAGAGGTTTCAGTGAGCTGAGAAGAGCCTTGCAGAGAGAAAGCAGAGAGATCCGCCCTGTCCTCCCAGGCTGTTCCCGTCTGCCTGGCCCTCTCTATCTGTGAAGCATGGGTCTGTGACTCCTGTGTCCTCCTAAAGTGTTGAGGTCCTTACCTATGTCCCTGAGAGACCCCAGCACCCACGAGTGCAGTGTGGGTGCCCATGAGTGTCCATGCAGCCGGCCAGTAGCAGACTGTGTGGAAGGGACAGTATAGGGTGGAGGGCAAGGTGGGCTTGGCCGTGGGACTTGTGTTTCTCTGCCAGGTAAGGCATGACAAGCCACAGAGGATATTCAGGGGACATGCTGAGGTACCAGGAACAAGTCAAATTTACAAGTGGTGAAGGAAAGGGCAAGGTTAGTAAGTTTAAGAGTCTGTATTTGCAAAGAGAAGCTATTTAAGTAGCTAAGCTGGTGGTTTTGGTCAAAAAGGAAGACAGATTCCTTCTTGGGCCTTAGTACTAGTCTTCCGCCTGTTCAGCATGACCTCATATGTGGTGTGATGCTCTGGTCCTGTTTCTAAGGACTTGGCATCACAACAGTGTAAGACAAGAGAACTCTACAAGGATTTAGATTGAATTTAGTACTCTTTACAGAAGACAATTTGAAATTAGTCTGTTTTGACTGCTTTAATAGCTCAAATTGCAGGGATGATGAGAACTTGTATAATGAAATGCTGAGAGTGGGTTTTGATGATGGAGTTGAAGTTTGAATTAGTTTGTAATAGAAGAGCCAGCCCAGTCACTGAAACTCTGGTGGAGTTAGAGATACTGGATATTTTATGGTTCACTCACCTCAAGTTCAGAGGTAGATTTCAGTGGGGTTTGCTCGTGACGCAAGTCATCTCTGTGGTCACTTTCTGCTCATCTGGCTGGTGAATGGGGCTCTCCTTTTTCCCCATGACTTTGCCCTTGGTCTAAGGGGCAGACTTTCCCAGGTGGAGGTGGAAGAACTGTTCTTTGGTCAATGATGTGTGAATTGCTAGAACTCCTAAAGAAGTTATCAGTTGTTTGTCCCCACAGGGATTACCAACAGCTGAGGGTCCCTCCCACACATCTGAGAATAGGTCCACTTAGAATTTGTTCAGAAGATTAGTATGCAGATCTTTGACCAACTGATAAAAGCAGTGAGTGGTCATACATGGCACAAGCTATTTCACTTTTCCATATTCTCATCCCTGGGTGTTGACCAAAGGATAAGATGTGGCCACACTCCTGGTGTCTTACATCCAGTCCCCTATGAAAACAAGGTGAAAAACAAAAACAAACAAACAAACAAAAAAAACAAATTAGTAGCAGGTGACCTCATGTGTGTCAGAGTAGAACTGTGCTCCATTGGGTTTTCCATAGCTGTTTTTTTGGAAGTAGATTGCCAGGCCTTTCTTCTGAGGCCCCTCTAGGTGAACTTGAGCCTCCAGCCTTTCAGTTAGCAGCTGAGCACATTAACTGTTTGCACCACTTAGGGACTCTGAAAACAAGGTGAAGGACCATATTTTAGATGACTCTGTAAATAACAGTGCTAAGATTAAGAACATAGTGGACACTCAAATGTTTGTTGAAAGTATTAGTAAGGAATAATGAATTTCAGGACTAAGAGGTTTAAATTCAGAGCTAATTTAAGGTGATTTTTAAGGAAGTTAAGGCAAACCCCTGGGTGCTGTAAGCTCCTGGGTTTGTTTGAGCTACAGAAGTGATGATCCCCTCCCCAACAGCAGAAGCCTTTTTTACAGGTCCAGAAAGAATATTCTTTTCTTTCAGGGTAATTAATTCCAAGTTGAGAGTTGTTTGGGAGTTGAAGAAGACAGCAGTGTGGGTCTTTACCTTTCCTACACTGGTTACTAGAGCCAGGCATTAAGCAGAATTAACTACACCATCTAGATTTTCAGGTTTCCTGCATTGGCTTTTCCAAGTTATTTCTGTAACTTTGCGGCTTGTTGGCTTGAAAGGAAGTACCAAAGCATCACTCCATGGTTTTTGTTGTCACATCACTTGGCCTGAAAGGAAATAGCCAAAGCATCTCTTCGGGGTTTTCATTGTCATTGCAAAATTAATCCTTCCATCTGTTTGGGAGCAGTGCTAGATGGTGAGAGTGTTGCAAGCTGGAGGGGAATCTGTAGTGGTACCATTGGAGCACACTCTAGAAGGGAAATTTCAGCTGAGAGGGATGCTGTGTAGGTATTTTTGGGAAGCAGAACACTTTTTTCTTCCAAATAAACTCTTAAAAACCAGCTGCCATCACAATGACTCCAACTCATGGCAGCCCCGTGTGTGTCGGAGTAGAACTGTGCTCCACATTGTTTTCAATGGCTGATTTTCAGAAGTAGATTGCCAAGCCTTTCTTCTGAGGTGTCTTGAACCTTCAGCCTTTCAGTTAGTAGCTGAGTACTTTAACCCTTTCCAGACCCTATTACCTTCTCCTTTTCAATCTTTTTTGATACTTTGTGTTTTTGTTAATGGAAGGCATGCTGAATCGGAGTTTTCTGAATTTATATTATGAAATATGGATTTTGATACATATTTTGTGGGGAACATATGTCCCAAGAACGTGACAAAATATGGGGCGATGATTTGTGGGATGAAAATGTCCCAATGATAATTGTGCCTTCCATTTGATTACAGTGGACAACTCTGGTTTTCCAGAAGAGGAGACATACACACACACACACACACACACACACGCACACACACACACACAACCAAGCCCACCAGAGCTCCCTAACTATCACACAGGAAGCCATAAATATGCTTACAAGGGTTATTTAGCTGTACAAAAGCCAAGAGACAAAAGTTTGACCCAATCACAGTTCCTGGTTGCACTGCCTCATACATAAGCCTCCTACTTTAGTGCATTTTCACCAAAGATTGTGTCTTTCGTTTTTCACAGTTACAAAATCCCCCACAGGAGGGCAGCAAATACCTTTACTGGGAAAAGTAGTCTCCCAAGAAACCTGAGAGCCTGAAAATGTGTGTGGGTGCATTCTGTCCCAATGGGCTCGAATGGGTAGCTGTTTGCACCACCCAGGGACGTTACTCCAGAGCAGAGGGAGGGAAATAGTGCTTGAGAATCAGCAAATAACTCAGGGTGTCGATTTTTGGGTAAGAGGTTGAGAGGGAGAAAGCAAATGGGACTGCTGATCTGAAACTGGACTAAAGCACTTCTCAGTTAGAAATATATTTTTGTTCTACCTGTTATGTTAAAACTACACAAGTAATCCAAACAACATTTAAGTATATATAGTAGAGAGTTGAATTCCCACATGTCTCTGCTCAGCCTTAGCGGCCATCTCTCAAGGTTAATGTTGCTCAGGGTTCTTCTGAATATTTTTATGTGTGGAATACACAGATGCATACTCACATACTTTTATCACTTTTCCTTTTTACGTAAGTCGTATCACTTTATTCATATTCCTTGGTGACGTGTTCTTTTACCCACTGTATCACAGTATCTGACAGTTATCTATCAAACGCTTATCCTCTGCCAATTCTGGGCTAAGTACTTCATGGGAATTATATTATTACATCCTTACCCAAGGTAGGGACTGTTGGGCCTCATTTTGCAGTTGAGGAAGTGGAAGCACACAGAGTTTAAGAGTTGCCTGAGGCTTCAACACCAGAACTGGTGGAGGCCGGTTCAGCGCTGGGCTGCTCAGGATCTCAGGCTGCCTCCCACCGGCTCAGAGATCCAGCTCCAGGATGTTCATTGACAGCTACCATGGCTTTTTAATGCCTGCCTGGCATTGCTGGTTCGGTGGTAGAATTCTCACCTTCAGGAGAGCTGGGTTTGATTTCCTGCCAGTGCACCTCATGTACAGCCATCATCCGTCTGTCAGTGGAGGCTTGCGTGTTGCTATGATGCTAAATAGGCTTCAGTGGCGCTTCCAGACTAAGATGGATTAGAAAGAAAGGATTGGTGATCTGCTTCCAAAAATCAGCCATTGAAAACCGCATAGAGCACAAGGTCCGATCTCCAACTGATCATGGGGATAGCTTAGGACCAGGCAGAGTTTAGTTCATTGTGCTTGGGGTCGCCATCATCGGGGGCCGACTTGATAGCAGGTAATAGCAACATTCTGGAGAATTGTGCTGTGATATGTTTAACTACTAGTCTCCAGTTGGGAACATTTTCTTGTTGGTTTAACAAAGCTTTGAACTGCTTGCTTCTGTGCTGAGAGATGGGGTCCCTGGGCACAGAGCTGTTTCTTACTGGGGGATCAGACGCAGAATGAGTAGACAGAAGGGAAACAGCAACAGTACACCTGGATCATGTTCTAAAGGAAAAGAGGCAAAAGGCTAGGCTACAGAACTGCAGTGGAGCAGGGGTGCAGACTTCTAAAGGGGTGGCTGGGGAAGGCTTCCTTCTCCAAGAATGTCACATGTAAGAGAAGACAGGTGAAGGTGGGTAGAGGTTGCAGGTTGGGACGTTTGGAAAGAATTCCAGGTGGAGGGACTGAATGTGCAGAGGCCACGAGGGAGGGAGTGTTTTCATCCCCTGAGGACACCTGGTAAGTGGGGCAGCTGGTAGGATGGTGGGTCCAAGGAAGCTTGGAGAGGAGGCAGCAGATTCTTTTATTGTATTCTGAATACTCAGTGTGTCAGTTCCTGGGCCTATAAACCAGCTGGCTCAGTTCCTTTTGGGATTTCCAGCTGGGGTTGTATTGTATTTAGAGTAGTTGGGGGGAGGGGCGCCAGTCCCACCACTTGAAGTCTTCTCAGAATTCCCAGAAAATGGCATTTCTACGATTGGGTCTTCTTTCAGGTTTTTCACTAAAAGATTTAAGGTATCTCCAAAGGATCTTTTATATACTTCTTAAGTGTTTTGTTTTAGTTGCTTCTGTGAATAAAACTATCCTTTCTATTAGACTTTATAAATGTTTTAGCACTGGTGTGCAGACAAGCTGTGGGATGTGTGGGCTGCTCCGTTATGCACCACCTTATCAGATGTTTGAATTGGTTCTCATTATTTTTCAGTTAATTGTCCTGCGTTTCTAGTGGGAACATTATATCATCTGTAAAAGACAGTGGTTTTTATCTTTTCTAATCAACATTTCATTTCTTTTTTCTTATCTAACTGTTGGTTAGGATCTCTAGAACAATTATGAATAATACTGTAATTGTGGGCTTCCTGGCCCAAATTTTAATGGGGGTGTTATTTTTTTATATATAAGATTTTATTTATTTTGTTATTGTTGAGAGTATACACAGCAAAACATACACCAATTCAGCAGTTTCTACATGTGCCATTTAGTGACATTGATTATATTCTTCGAGTTGTGTAACCATTCTCACCCTCCTTTCCTGAGTTGTTCCTCTCCCATTAACATAAATTTACTGCCCCCTGAAGTTCCTGTCTAATCTTTTGAGTTGCTGTTGTCAATTTGATCCCATATAGATAGTTCTTAAAAGAGCATAATGCTCAAGGCAGACGTTCTATCGTTAGTTCAGCTAAACTGTTGTTTGGTTTTAGGACGGCTTTAGGGGATTTTTGGTTTAAGGTTTAAACATTATCTCAGGACGGTAGTTTCAGAGATTCATCCAATCTTGATGGCTTCAGGAAGTCTGGAGTCCATGAGAATTTGAACTTCTGTTCTGCATTTTCACCATTTTGATCAGGATTCTTCTCTGGAATCTTGGATCAAAATGTTCAGTAGCGGTAGCCAGTCACCATCCAGTTCTTCTGGTCTCATGGCAAAGGAGGCAGTTGTTCATGGAGGCAATTAACCACACATTCCACAAAAAAAAACAACCCATTTCCGTTGAGTCAGTTCCGACTCATAGCGACCCTATAGCACAGGGTAGAACTGCCCCATTTGGTTTCCAAGGAGCACCTGGTAGATTCGAACAGCCGACCTTTTGGTTAGCAGCCATAGCTCTTAACCACTGTGCCACCAGGGTTTCCAGTATCCTCCTCCTACTCCTGACTCTCCTTCTTCCTCTGTTGTTCCAGGTGAATAGAGACCAATTGTTGTGCCTTGGATGGACGGCCACTTGCAAGCTTTTAAGACTGCAGGCATTACACATCTGAACTAGGAGATAGAACAGAAGCACTAAACATGTTATTAGACCAATTAAATGGGATGTCTCATTGTAAAAATGGCGTGGGGGTGGTGTCTGACCTCTAATTTCACAAGGGAGAAGGAGAATGAAGATCAGTAGCCCAAGGCTGATTCCTATGAGGCAGAGGTCAGACATCTCCTCTCTCCAACCTTTTTACCAATTCTGACACCAGCTGTCCCTCCTACAGCACTCTGTGCTTCTCTGATGGGTTCTATAATTCGTTGCAGTGGCCACACAGAATTCACAGACCATACTCACAGTTATGTGGTTTATTAGGGAAGTAACAGGTTACAATTCAGGTTCAGAAACGCTTAGGATACAGTTCTTCCATCAGGACAGCCTCTTCTCAGTCTTCCCTGCATGCACGTGTCTCTCTGGCCCCTCGGCCTCTTGGCCTCTCAGCCTGGCCTCTGCCCTGCTCTGGCAACCGTTACAAAGCTCTTTTAGCTCCACCGGTAAGTGCCGGGACACACCCTACTCAGCCAGTAAGCCTTGTGCCTGAAGGCGCTCAGCTCAAGCTCCATGGGTCTGCAAACCTAGCTCCACCAAGTGCCCAGAGGTATCCTACTCTGGCAAGCCTCCTGCCCAAAGGTGCTCAGGTTTCTTCCTCTGTGGGCCGGGAAGCCCCACTGCAGCTGTCTCTCACTGGTCTCCTGATTCCTGCTGTCTCTCGCTGTCTTCCCTCGCTGTCTTCCGTGTCACAGCTCCTCTCTCTGTCTCCTGGATGTAGGAGGTTCTCAGCACAGGGATTCCGGGTCCACTCCTGGCTCTTCTTCCTTGGTGGTGTTGGGATCCTCCTTTTCCACCTCTGGGATGGCTCATTTTAAGCCTAGCAGGACGGCAAAACTGACCAATCCCCTTGTTAGAGTTCCATGTGCCTTGCCTGAGTGGTCCCACCCCCACAAGGGTGTGATGTCCCTTATTTACATTATAGCAAGCTATCCAATCCTCTTGGTGGGCTAGAAGAACCTCATTTGCATAGTCTTACCCAGTCATTTGGTGGGAGTTACAAAAACTATGGCTAGAAAGGCCATATTAAGTAATTCACTGCACTGCACCCATGAAACCATGACGTTAAACCTCCCAACTAAGAAACCAAATCCCGTGAGGTTTTTGATTGTATACAAGCAGCCTCAGCAGTTACTCTTTTTTTTTTTTTTTTTTGGTCATTGTTGTAAATGTATTTATCACACAACTTTTGCCAATTCAACTTTTTACAGGTGTGTACAACTTATTGACAGCAATTACACCAATCAGCTGTGCAACCCTACCCTTAATGAACTCGATATTTCGGTCCCCATTAACTCCCGCATCCCCCCACCCCCCTGGCCTCTGGGACCACTCGTATTAACGGGGATGTTATTAATGCATCTTCATTATGTGTGCTGCTTGCTCTAAGTTTCTGGTAGATACGTTTTATCAGATTAATGGGGTTCCAAAAGGTTTCCTTATCCTTATACCTCATCAGTAAAATCTTTAATTACTGACAAGCATAGGACTTTTTTCCCCCGTTATCCTTTATGTTGTTAATTTTAGGCTCTTAACTTTTGGCTACTTTTTTTAAAAAGAAAAAAAGCAGCTCCAAAGAGTGATTGAAACAATGAAAATGTAGTGAAACCTTACAAATAACTGCAAAATTTTCTATTCTTTTTCTTATCGTACAAATGCTATTTTATCTACAGAATCAAAATGTAGGCAGCATGGATTCAAACGTAAGTTGATTTGAATCTTGGCTCTGCCATTTGTTAGCTGTATCGCCTTAGCAGTTACTTACTGTTTTTCTCAACCTTGTTTTTTTTAAATGTAGAATGGGGATGAGGAATGGTAATAGTTGTCCTTAATTAAGAACAGCTAATATTTGCATGTTTTATTATGTGTCTTGCATGCATTTACGCCTTGTAATGTAAGCTTCAGAACGCTGTTGTATGAGAGACTTGTGAAGCATTTGGTGCCATGTCTGAGGTATTTCAGGTTGTTGATACGTGGCGGCTGTCATTACCATCACTGTAGTCATCATCATCATCATCATCCTGGGCAGCTTCGTCTGGAGAGTCAGGACGGTCAGCAACACAGATTCCAGTCCCATTGATCGTACGCAAAGGAGCGTGGGGGAACGACAGCGTGTACACATTCTGGTATTAGTGTAGTTAATAAGACGTGTGGTGCTACTAGTATTAAATATTAGGATTCCTATTTGCAAAGTGAACTCTTTCTGATGAATAGGAGTATCTAGCTTTGTGCCAGTACCACACTATTTTAATCACCTTTGCTTTGTAATGCGTTATACTATGTAATAAGAATAATTCTCCCTTGTTGCTAGTTACCGTCCAGTTGATTCCGACTCATGGCGACCCCATGTGTGCAGAGTAGAGCCGCGCTGCATGGGATTGCCAAGGCTGTGACCTTGAGGAAGCAGATCATCAGGACTGTCTTCTGAGGTGCCTATGGGTAGATTAGAACCACCTGCCTTTTGGGTAATAGTTGAGTGCTTAACTGTTTGTGCCACCCAGGGATTCTGACTCAGTCTCACCATTTATCTTAGTTTGTCTGTTTCTGAATTAGAGTCCATCGGTGGTATAAATGGTTAAGTGTCTGGCTACTAACAGAAAGGGTGGTGGTTCAAACCGAGAAGCTCCTCAGAAGAAAGGCCTGGCAGTCTTATTTCTGTGAGATCACAGCCGTTGAAAACCCTATGGAGCATAGTTCTACTCTGAAACACAGGGGGCAGCCATGAGTTGAAATCAACTTGATGCTAACTGTTTTTTTTGTTTGTTTGTTTCAATTGTTCCAAGAAAAAATTCTCATTGAATTTAGATTGATAATGCATTACATTTGTAAAATTAATTTTAATATTTAAATGAATTCATTTTTAAGATAATTGAAATCTTAATGATGTTGAGTCTTCCCATGTAAGAACATGGCATGTTTCTATTTATTCTATTTATTCAGGTTTTCTTTTCTGTCTCACAAGTAAATATTGTGATGCCTATAGTTAGTTTATATAGGGCTATATTCAATAAGGTCGGTACGAATCAGAATTGACTTGACGGCAATGGGTTTGGTTTTTTATTTTATTGGTAGGACTAAGGAGCCTGGTGGTGCAATGGTCAAGTGCTTGGCTGCTAACTGAAAGGTCGGTGATTTAAACCCACCAGCAGCTCTGTGGGAGAAAAGACCTGGTGATCTGCTCCATAAAGATTTCAGCCTAGTAAGCCCTACAGAGTAGTTCTGCTCTGTCCTGTATGGTCACTATGAGTCGGAATCAACTCAAGGCACACAACTACAACATTGGAGGACCGATGTCTCTAGGTGGCACAAACCTTTTGCACTCAACTACTGACCTAAAGGTTGGTGGTTCAGATTCACCCATTGATGTCATGGAAGAAAGACCTGGCAATCTGCTTCCATAAAGATTACAGCCAAGAAAACCCTATGGACCAGTTCTACTCTGTAACGTGGGGTTGTCATGAGTCGGAATTGATTCTATGACGTGGTTTGTTTTTTTTTAATTGTTAGGACTAAACTGAGATATGCTAGTTTCAGAGAAAAATATCTTGCCCCTTTCAAGTAGGCAGTTCCTTCATCTTGTTGCATCTCTGGTTTGGTTTGTGTGGCCTCGGACTGGTTTGGTTTGGACTTGGTCCTTGGTTTACTTGAGCTTGCTTCGTTGGTGGGCCTTGGACTGGTTGTCCTTGGTTTACTTGAGCTTGCTTGGTTGGTGGGCCTTGGACTGGCTGTCCTTGGTTTACTTGAGCTTGCTTGGTTGGTGGCACCTGGAAGTCCCAAGGTGAGGATTGTGAAGATTGTTGGCCCTGCTTGACCCTGGAATTGAGAGCCAGTGGGATCTGGACCCATTTATAAGATTTGGATCAGTTTTGCTGGTTTCAGTGATGGCGACCAGTTCTGTCTGATGTAAGCTTTCGGTTCCAGCATCCACTCCTGCATCTCTGGAGCTCTCCTGGTGTCTGTTGGGTGGATCGCTAGTGCACTCAGCCTGTGGTGGACTGACGAGAGAGGACTTACTGGGGTTGGGCCAGATGAATGTTATTTTCACTCCTGGATATTTGCTGAACCGTTTTTCTCCATGTTTGATGATTTGAAAGTGTGATGTTGGCATTTAGGTTATCAGTGGTCCTGTGTTTTTTATAGTTACTTTTTAAAAATCTGCTTGTCCTCCAGTTCTATTTTGTTAACATCTTTTCTCAGTTTGTCTTTATACGTGCCTTCTCACTCTGTGAGTAAGAACACATGTAGCCTCTGGTATCATCAGTACATTATTCAATTTAATTTTTTAAATTAAAGGTGTCCTATCCCCTTTTGGGAAGGCCTAGACGTAATTCTGAGGTATCCCTGGTGGTGCAGTGGTTAAAGTGCTCAGCTGCTAACTGAAATACCAGTGGTTCAAACCCACCAGCTGTTCCTCTGCAGAAGACAGATGTGGCAGTCAGCTTCCATAAAGATTTACAGCTTTGGAAACCCTATGGGGCAGTTCTCCTCTACCCTATAGGGTTGCTATGAGTCGGAATCACTGGCATTGGGTTTGGCTTGGTTTTTTGGGTTTAGACATTATCCCAGGCCTGTGTGGGTGAACAGGTTGACTATCCTGTTGGGATTTGTTGAATATCTAAATAGTCAGTGTTATTACTGTAAATATTTAATGCGAGAAAGCTAAACAAAAGGAAAACTTCATATTAGCTCAGGAATTTTGGAAGATATCAAAGATACCAAGCTGGAATGAAGAGGCCCTTTGTTTTTGAAATATTTTGGAAGTAAATTACGATGTTATTTATTTTTGCCAAAATTAGTGTATTCGTTATGATCTCAAGTTTCTGGTGTGTCTGACTGCAAGGCTCCATGAGAAGCGCCATTAGCTTGATAGGCTGGTAGCCCTGAGTGAGTTCCACTCTGGATGTGAGCGGGTTTTCCCTCTGCATGTGAAGCATGTTGTCTGTGCTGCAGGGGTCTGTGCTCCTGGCTGTGGACAAGGGATAGGGCCATTGTAAACAATGCTAAGAGGCTGTATTTGCCACAGATTCCTTCCCATTTGTTAATCAGTCCTGCGGTAATTGAGGAGTTATTGTGTTTTAGTAACTCTTTCCAGTTTATTGTGTTGAAAAGTCGTACTGTCTTTGCTTGGTCCACTGTAAAGTTGAATCTAAATTTTCTTAAAATTAGGTGAAAATGGTTGAAGTGGTGACTAGCTATGAGGACAGCTCCGTTTTATTGTACTGTAATCATGGATTGATTTATTGTACACATGGCAAAGAGCAGACCTCCCAGTGTATGTTTTAAACTTGAAGGCATATGCCTGAAAGATGCATTTGGAAGTGGTAACAGGCAGTCAGGTTGGTAACCAGGAGAGATTTGCGTTCCTGGAGGAGGTGGGATCTGCAGGTATATGCTGTAGTTATGGTAACCCTAAGTTCATTTTCCAATGTTTTGACTCACTGTCATTTCAATGACCCTCATACTTGTTTGGCCGTGTACCTTGATTTTTTTTTTTTTAAATTAGTTGTCGATTTGTTGTTGTTGTTGTTGAGTTGTGTGCCATCAAGTCATGTGCTATCAAGTCAATTCCAAGGCTGTAATCTTTACAGGAGCAGATCACCAGGTCATTTTCTCCAGAAGAGTAGCTGCTAACCGACTTTTTGGTTAGCAGCCGAATGCTTAACCATTGTGTCACCAGGCTTCTTAATTGCCAATTTAGCTACTAGCAATTAGAAATATTGTACTTGATATCACTGTGCTATGTTTCAAACTTGCAAATTCTTTGAGGGGGCTAAAGCAGGTATTCTTAATAAAATGTCTGCAAGATACAGGTGATGTTCAGCTTTCAGCAGTCAAATAATCATGTATTACGCCATCTACCTACCCTTATGATCCCAAAGAAGTCAGCATTGCCTTTACAGCTTGCGTTTGCTGATGTGTTTTGCATCTGACTGTGAGGGAATTGCTTAGCATTTAATAGTTCCTTTAACTAGTATTTGTTCAATGTTTACTGTATGTTGAGCCCTGCCCAATTCTTCACATGCATGATCGCATTTAATCCTCATAAAAGCCCTGTGAGGGAGATACTATTTTAATCTGTTAATCTGCCCAGACATCACTACGTATGTCTGCTGGTGTCAGGATATGAACTAGGGCTCTCTGATTCCCAAGCCTGAATTCTGAGCCTGTGTGCCCAGCAGGACCTTCTGAAATAGCAGTATTCATATTTGGTGGGTACCGCACACATTTGTTGTCTAAGTTACAGCCCTGTGACGTCTTTCGGGTCAGGTGAGAAGTGGTTCCAGGTTTTATTCTCACTGTAAATAATAAGGACAATTTATAAGTATGTTACTGAGTTATTTGTTCTATCCCTGACAGCTCCCTACATTGCAGGCAGTGGGCCAGCTCGAGCATAGCAGCCCTTGGTGATATTTTTCCATCTATGACTAACAAAACAATTATAATGCCTGCTATTTATTGAGCCCTTGATCTATGCTAATTGTCCTACTGCATTTTTGTGTGTGTTTCATTTACACATATTAAAACTTAATGGCATTAAAAAAACCAAATCAGTTGCCGTTGAGTTGACATCCCACTCATGGCAACCCCAGGTGTTGAAGAGTAGAACTCTGCTCTGTAGGGTTTTTGTGGCTGTGAACTTGCAGAAGTAGATTGCTGGGACTTTCTTCCAAGGTGCCTCTGGGTGGGTTTGAACCACCAACCTTTAGGTTAGTAGTGATGGCTTAACTGTTTGCACCACCCAGGGACTTGTTTAATGACATTACAAAGTGGCTTGTTAAAATCCTCAATGAGGTAGGCTTTATTCCCATTTTCCTGCTGAGGAACTAGGGTTAGAGAAGACCAGCCAGTCGCCCAGTTAGCTGAAGCTTCTTCAGGGCAGGGTGTGGTCTTGGGCACACTCTGTTCTCTGCGCCTAGAATGGTGCCTTGAGCCCCTGTCACAGTGGGATTCGCACTCCACTCCAGGTCTGTCTGATTCTGCACACCTCCCTTGGAACACAGTGGCCCATGAGAAGACCCCTGTTAGCTGTCAGGCCGAGCCTTTGTTGAGAACAGGGCCGACGTGGCTGGTACCTGATCTTGAGATGAGGTGTGAAGTATAGTTGGATTTGAGAGAGGAGGTCCCTGCAAGGTAACCCCGCTGAGGTCTTGGGTGGGGTGTGGGCTTTGATCCGGACTGGAGCAGGAATTATAGGAAAACTTCGCCTTGGCAAGAGGAAAGGGGATGTGGGGAGGAGGGAACATGTGCTTGCTGCAGGTGGTGTACTGGAAACAAGGTCATCCTCCCTGTGTTCCTCTGGTCTCTTTTTTGACATTTGTCCCTGCAGTCCATTGACATGGCAGCTGGAGCCCTATTTCTTGTTGACTGCAGTTTTTCTCTAGTTGTAGTCTTCCCAGAGTCTTTTAAATTACCCCCTTGGAAAAAACCCAAAAAACTCGTATGCCTGTTTTTAAAATTTTAGTGAAGGGTACAGAACACAAGATTTATGTTTGTGCAAGTTTAATATAATTCCAGTGATGGCCTCTTTGATTTTTCAGATTTGCAGTTGACCAAGATGCTGAGCAGGAGGAGGGAACAGGGAGGAGAGGCTTCCCCGTGATTGGCCGCCCGGTTCTCACTTGAGCGCTCTCAGTCAAGCTGGGGCGGGTCACCTCTTACTGAGAAGGAGCCTCTGGGAGCAAACTCTTGACAGGTAAGTTAGCTTATGTTTTCACTGGTAATGCTTTTCTTTGCAATGGAATTGTCTGAAATGTGGACTAAGGAGATGGCTAAACGCACGTCATTGGAGGCATCGGGTAGATCCTTTATTCCTTGTGTCCAACTGGAGTCTTTCCATCCTTTCTGTTTCCTCCCTCTCCCGTTTGCTGCTCTTTGGAGGAATGTACGCTGTTAGAGATGGATGGAGAGCCTAGGCTGTGCTTGAGCCGGGCCCTGCAGACCCCTCCGTGTGGGCAGGCTGCTTCCCCTCCCGGGGCTCCCCACTTGGAGGTGACGTGGGGATGATAATGCCTGCCTCCCGGGTAAATGCTTGCCAAAACGTGGTATGCTCTTAAAAGTTGAAAGCTGTGATTTTTGAAGGTGGGCTAGAACAGAGTAGGAGTCGGGGGGCTTGACTTACGCCCTGTGGGTTAGCATGGCACATTTCAGTCTGCCCCTGTCTTTCACTGAGATAAAGGGGCACACACAAATAAAGAGATTCCAGGGGGCAGATGTTGGTGCCTCCTCCCCTTAGTGCTTCAGCCTGAGGCAGCCTTTTCTCTTTCAGCCCGTAGGCCGTGCTGTAGTGGATCAGAGAGAGTAGTTGACGATGCCAGCCAGGGCTGCAAGCAGAGTCAAGGCCGGCACAGTTACCCCGTAAACATGCCTAATATGCTCCCCAGGGTGGGTGATGGGTATTGGATATGAAACCCTGGCCAAAGGGTAGAAGGGAGGGTGGGGGATTTGGTTCCTCCCCGTCTACTGCCCTTGGTACTTTTGTGTAGGGCTCCCTTTTCATCTTACCTCTCTCTCTTTCCCTTTTTTTTTTTGCATTTTTTAAATGTCTGCCCTTACTTTTTTTGTCCTCTTTGTTTGTCTTTTGGGTGGTGCAAATGGTTAATGTGTTTGGCTGCTACTCAAAAAGTTAGAGGGTCAGATCCACCCAGAAGCACCTTGGAAGAAATGCCTGGCAATCTACTTTTGAAAACTTAGCCATGAAAACCCTATGGAGCACAGGTCTACTCTGACACATGTGGGGTCGTCATGCGTTGGAGTCGACTTGATGGCATCTTGCTACTGGTTTTCTGTCTTTTACTGTCTTTGGACTTTTCCTTAACCGTCCGTCATGCAGAACAGAAGGATTTTTATCTGTCACGTTGATTAGATTCATTCAGCAAACACATACTGAGCATTACCCTTGTGCTAGACGCTACTAACATTGGACATTTCTTCTTCTAAGTTAAAAAAGTGCAACTGTGGATGGTTTTGCATTTCTCTCTGGATAGCTAACATGAAAGTTAATTTTTTTCTGGGGTGTAATTCTTTTTTCCCTGTGAGTCAGTGACCCTTAGTAGAGAGAACTTCTCCCTGTGTGGGGCTAGAAGCAGTAACTGCAGGTCCTTGTGTGCTCTGCTCTAGTCACGTGGAGGGAGGCTCATTTCCAGTGAACCATGAACCCACCCCCCAAACTCCCACCACCCTCTTGAGGGAACAGGTTGTCCTGTCGGGAGGACTGTTCTTGTGATCCTTCTTCACTTTCTCTCTCACAGAATAGATGAATGGAGGTAACAGGAGTGTTCTATCTCTGACTTTTCACAAAAGATGTAGAAATAAAGTTTAATAAGAGAATTAATTATAGTTAATTGCTCCATACCTGGTTTTAACATTTATGAACATATATTATTTTTAGTTATTAAGTCAGCTCTGACCTACTGAGACCTTATGTACGACAAATGAGACATTGCCCGGTCCTGCACCATCTTGTGGTATTTGATGTATTTGAGTCCATTGTTGTGGCTTTTGTTTCAGTCCATCTCATTGAGGGTTTCCCTCATTGTCACTTGACCCTCTACTTCATCCACCATCACGTCCTTTTCTGGCGATTGGTCTTCCTTGATGACGTATCCAAAGTAAGCAAGCCAAAGTGTTGCCATCCTCACTTCTAACGAGCATTCTGGTTGTATTCTTCTAAGACTGATTTGTTCATTCTTCTGAAAGTCCACGGTATAGTCAGTATTCTTTAATAACACCACAATTTGAATGTGTCAGTTCTTCTGTCTTCCTTTTTCACTGCCTAGCTTTCACGTACACATGAGGTGATTGAGAAAACCATGGCTTGGGTCAAGCCAGATGCACCTTAGTCATCAAAGTAACATCTTTGCTTTTTTCTTTTTTTTTTTATGAGCACAGTCCTCCCTTTTCAGCTTCTGAGACCTAGGATGCAGGTCCAAGGCTGCTGAGTTCTTTGTCTTGCCACCCTGCTCTTAGCTGCTCATTTCAGATGGCGTGTCCTCCCTGAAACGTAAACCAGGCTTGTGTGCTGAAGGAAGGTGATTTGGCGAGTGCAGGCTAGGGGATGATGTTCTCGTGTTGAGACCCATCCTCCCTGGACCCATCTGCTCCTTTGTGCTGCGAGAGATCCTTCGTCTACAACAAGGAATTCATTGTGAGTGATGCTGAGATTTCTTGAGGTTTAGGACTGTTTTTGTTTTTGGCAAGCATTTACAGTGTTGAAGAGACACATCTGGAAAAAGCCAAAATAAATAAAAACTCCCTAGGCACGCCTCTACCCCCATTTCTTGACTCATCTAACCTACCATATAATTCTTGTCTTTTTTCTTTTTGGTCCTTTTATTTGAAGGGAGTTCTCCTTCAAATGCATGAGCCTCTGAATTCCCATAGCCTGATCAGGAAGCTCTTGGCATGGACACAGGTTGAAATGAAATCTAGTTTCACAGTTAATCCTCCTGTTTTGGGCTTGAAATCTAATTATAGACGGCCGCTTAAGGAGTAGGGGCTGCCAGTGTGGAAAGCAGAGTGTGGTGACAGTGCCCGCTCTGTCCTCTGAGGGTGAGGAGCCAGGTCTGCTGCAATTACCGCCCTGTTTCAGGAGTTTGATCCAGAAATGAGTGGGTGTATTGAGTATGGAGTTAGCCCACCAGAGATTGCACTGGGGAAGGAATTTTCTACTTTTGTAGCCAAAACTCTTTTTTCTCATGCACTCAGTGTGACACTCTCTTACCTATAAAGTGAGTGTGGCTCCCCAGCTGGAGCTGGGGGTCTGGAATTCCCAGAGTCTAGGAGTCTGCAGGATAGCAGGTCCGAGGGACATTCATGCTGTCGTGGGATTCATTTGCTTCTGGAAGTATATGCTCCTGTTTGTTCCCTGTGATATCCAAACAACCGTGACTGTCCTCATGTGTGGTTCTCCAAGGATAAGTCTGAGGCACAAAGTTTCAGATTTTTTAAAAGCCAGATTGTTTTGATTGATTCCATGGCTATACATTGCACTGTTAACCCTGGCTAGCCAGGTGGCAGGGGGGTGTACAGACCTGTGGACTCCACGCCCCTGTCATTCCCACGGGCAGTCTGGAATGTGTATCCACTCAGAAAGGCAGTGTCCACCCTGTCTGTGGGACTGAGTAGGGTCACAGAGCATCCTGTATGAGCCCTGGATTAAAGAGAGCAAATTTGATACCAAGTTAAACTCTGCTGACTAGAATATGTTGCCTAATGTATTTGATTGAAACCCTTGTGGATTGGCTCTCTTTTTCCTAATTCTTTTCTATTCATTCCATAAATTCCTACTGAACACCCCTTGGTACCAGGCACTGTTCTAGGTGCTGGAGGTCATGTACTCTACTTGCCTACATGGACCTTATTCTCTAGTACAGAGATGTTCTGTTAAGAACGCAGGTTCTGTTCTTTCTGACAGTTGAAGTTCAGTCCCCTGAGGTTTGAGAACAATTATGCAAAAAATAACAGGCTCTGAGAGGAGCCAGTCAGTGGCCTAGAGGGAAGCGGTTGTTGTCAGAAGCTGGCTTCAGTGTGTGCAGGGCCTGATATTGGCTAGGCCCACAGTGGGATCATGGTCTGGGGGTGGCGGAGCTGTGGACAATGGACTGCGGGGTCAACTGGAGTTCAGGGCGGCCCCCCCACCCCCCACCCCACTGTCCTCCTTCATTCTCCACTCACTCTCAACAGCCCTAGGGGAAAGATGAATTGTTTGGCTTCCTATGAAGTACAATCAAAAGACAAAAATAATTGCCAGAATTCTGTCAATACTTGTTAGGAGCCCAGTGTTGGTAAAGTAAAGTGGACACTTTTTTAAACCTGCAGTACTTAATGAAGTAGGAAGAATCATACTTCAGTAATCTTTTTCTTAATACTTCTTTTTATTGTGGTAAATATATAGGTGATGAAAGACTTGCCAATTCAACCATCTTCACAGGTACAGTTCAGTGACATTAAAGATGTTCGTGTTGTTCAAACAACACCATCAACCGTTCCTGAAATTTTCCGTCACCTTTAACAGAAGCTCAGTGTCCCCTAAGTGTTCTTCGATAATCTTTTGATGGATAATAACTTGTCAGTCCCCTGTGCACTATCATGTTGCATCATTCTGCAGATTCAAAACCCCAGCTATTTCTTGCCGTTGTTTCTGTACATTAGAAATGAGAGAAGATCTGACTGCTGACGTGTAGCCTCTCAGGTCGTCTTGGTGCCTTGGTTTTGGTGACTGCGATATGTCTGTAAGACAAGAATTTCTCAAGAGAACTGAAATCATAAAAATGCTAATAAGTATTGATAAGCTTCTGACAACTTTGGGTATCTGAGCTTTTAGGGATAAGGTAACAGGCATTATTTTTTGGAGCCTAGTGTTTTTAAGCAGTCTCAAATTCAGACAAAATGTACTGCAAGAAAAAGTAGTTAGTATAGTGTTTAACATAAGTCATAAAGCTAAACACCCAACTGGGCCACAACCTCTCTGGAAGCCGTAGCCTCTGAGAATGTGGATCGTGACACCTAGTCCCGCCCTGGGAATGTTCCCAGATGGCGCGAGCGGTTTGTAGGGAAGCAGATGATGATGCAGAGAGTATGTGCTGTGTGAAAAGAGAAGGCACAGGTTCTGGGTTCAGAGACCAAACAATAATACAAATGACAACAGTATCAATAATCGCTAACACTGACTGTACTTCATATGTGCCAAGCACTGTTCTGAGTCTGTGGGTTAACTCATCTGATCTTCACAACAATGCTATGAGTAGATATCTCTCCCCCGTTTTAAAGATGAGAAAATCAAGGCACAAAGAAGTTAACTATTTGTTTGATCACTAGAGATTAGTTTGCATTTCCTAGAGTGTTACACAAAGGGAATCTATTTTGTCTGACATCTTTCACTCGGCATGGTTATCTTGAGATACATCTGTGTTGAAGCGTGTATCAATAGTTTCTCCCTTTTTATTGCTGAGTAGTGTTTCTGCATCACCATTTGTTCATCCATCTTCTCGTTGATGCTAAGTTTTGCTATTTCAAATACAGCGGCTATTGATTGCTTTCTTTATCTGCATCTATACTTCTTCCTAGGCTTGTGGGAATGCAGTGTCCTTCTTTCTGTATTTGATCTTCACCAGCTGAGTTTCTGGGATTCTGATTTAGCTGTGAGTCTACCAGTAATCTGAGTTTGGGTCTGAAAGAGAGTAGGGGTAGGAGGGGTCAGGAAGGGAATGCCCAAGGCAAGTGGAGGCAGTGGACGAGGCACCAAGACGTGCACGACTGTCTCTTACGGTTGAGAGAACTCTAGGTACATGGATCAGTGCCCCTAGTGAATTTTTGCTGAGTCTGATCTGACCACTTCAGAGGATAGATTGTTGTGGTTCCTCAGAGGCTACTCTTATTTTGTTGACTGTGCTTGCTTTTTAGACGGTTAGAAAGCAGGGCACTTACCTTTCTCCTTGGGCAGCTCCTTTCCTGCTGATCAGCAATGAGTTATCTTGGTAGCCATGGCGGTCAGTGCAGGCTTGATTCTGGGACCTGGGGTGATTCACCATCCAGGGCATCTCTGTCTTTGCCCTTTTATTAATGTGGCTAGCACATTAGACTAGGAATTTAAATAGACAGTTTCTTTTATAAGGATCAGCACAAAGCTGGCTCCTTTGAAGCGGAGGTTACAGATATAACCACTCCATCATCTCTAACATCAGCGACTCCTCCTCCCCTCAGTACTCTCCCTCCCATCTTTGGGTTCCATAATTCACTGCAGCATCTCACAGAACTCACGAACCCACAAACTGTACTTACAGTTAAGTGCTTTATTAGGGAAGTAACTGGGTACAACTCGGGATCGGGATTGGAAGTAGCAGGAACAACTCAGGATGCAATTCCTCGATCAGGACAGCTTCTTCTCGCCGTCTGCCACCCGACCTTGCTGGGGCCTTGCTGCCGCTGTGCCCTGCTGGGGGCCTTTTCGGGCAAGCATGACAGCTCTTAGCCCTGTGGGTTGGCACTAGTCTCCTGGTTCCTGCCATCTTGTGCTGCTTTCACTCTTGCTACTGCTGCACCGTCTCTTGCTATCTTCCGTGTTACAGCTCCACTCCCCCTGCCCCCTTTGTGTCTCCCTCTAAGCCTAGCAGGATGGCAAAACTGACCAATCCCCTTTTCAGGGTTCCATACACCTTATTTGCATGGTCCCACCCCCACAAGGGTGCCACGCACCTTATTTACATTCTTAGCAAGCTATCCAGTTCCCTTGGTGGGCCACAAGTTCCTCATTTGCATAGTCCCACCCAGTCATTTGGTGGGAGTTGCAAAGACTATGGCTAGAAGGGCCATGTTAAGTAATTCACTGTACTGCAGAATTCATGTATCTTTCCTGTTATAAAAACTTAGCTTTTCTGGCATTTTGACTTCACAGATGTTAGAGGGTGGATGTGCGAAACCTAAGCATGGTAATTACCTGTCCCTGGGTGGTGCAAATTGTTTGTATTTGACTGTTAATGGAAAAGTTGGTGGTTTGAACCCATGCAGCAGCTTCGTGGAAGAAAGGCCTGGTGATCTGCTTCTGTAAAGATTACAGTCAAGAAAACCCTATGGAGCTCGGTTCTGCTCTGTAACACATGGGCTTGCCATGAGTTGGAATCAACTTGAAGGCAAGGGGTTTGGTTTTTGTTTTGTTTTGGTTGTTGTTGTTAGGTGCTATCACGTCGATTCTGACTCTGTGTGACCCTGTGTACTACAGAACGAAACACTACCTGGTCCTGGGCCATCCTCATAATCACTGTTAATGCTTGAGCCCCTTGTTGCGGCCACCGTGTCAGTCCATCTCATTGAGGGTCTTCCTCTTTCTTCGCTGATCCTCTACTTTACCAAAGGTGATGTCCTTCTCCAGGGACTGGTCCCTCCTGATAACGTGTCCAAAGTATGTGAGACATAATCTCGCCATCCTTGCTTCTAAGGAACATTCTGGTTGTACTTCTTCCAAGACAGATTTGTTCATTCTTTTGGCAGTCCATGGTATATTCAGTATTTGCCAATGCCACAATTCAAAGGCATCAATTCTTCTTGGGTCTTCGTTATTCATCGTCCAGCTTTTGCATGCATATGAGGTGATTGAAAACACCATGGCTTGGGTCAGGCGGACCTTAGTCTTCAAGGTGACGTCTTTGCTTTTTAACACTTCATAGAGGTCTTTTGCAGCAGATTTGCCCACTGCAATGTGTTGTTTGATTTCTTGACTGCTGCTTCCATGGGCGTTGATTGTGGATCCAAGTAAGATGAAATCCATGACAACTTTAGTCTTTTCTCTGTTTATGATGATGTTGCTTTTTGGTCCAGTTGTGAGGATTTTTGTTTCTTTATGTTGAGGTGTAATCCATACTGAAGGCTGTTGTCTTTGATCTTCATCAGTAAGTGCTTCATGACCTCTTCACTTTCAGCAAGCAAGATTGTGTCATCTGCATAATCCAGGTTGTTAATGAGTCTTCCTACAATCCTGATGCCATATGCTTCTTCCTATAGCCCAGCTTCTTGGATTATTTGCTCAGCATACAGATTGAATAAGTATGGTGAAAGGCTACAACCTTGACGCACACCTTTCCTAACTTTAAACCACACGGTATCCCTGTGGTCTGTTGGAACAACTACCTCTTTGTTTATGCACAGGTTTCTCGTGAGCACAATAAGTGTTCTGGAATTCCTATTCTTCTCAGTGTTATCCATAGTTTGTTATGATTCACACAGTCAAATGCATTTGCATAGTCAATAAAACACAAATGAACATCTTTCTGGCCTTCTCTGCTTTCAGCCAGCATCCATCTGACATCAGCAGTGATATCCCTTGTTCCACGTCCTCTTCTGAATCTGGCTTGAATTGCCGGCAGTTCCCTGTTGATATACTGCTTTGTTTTGATTGGTTGTTTGGAATCATGGATGCACACTTTGGTACTTCTAGATGTTTCACAAGAGTGACTCTCACCAGGCTTTTTGTGCGTAGTGATTATCTGAGCTTCTTTTGATCAGGATTGCCCTGGGATGGAGGTGCGAAAGGGTGATGACAATGGAAACCTTCTCCATCTAAGCATCTGCTTAGATGGAAGACAAGAAAAGATGCTATAATTTTTTTGTTTCCATCTTTGACCTTTATTGAGTTTTCATAACAAATTCAACTTCTTAGACAGGTTTTATACATGCATGATAAGAGCAGTGTATAAGGGTCTTACTGTGGCCATCTTTGTAGTCTCTGGTAAAAATAAGATAAATTTGACAAAGGACTTTCTACCATGGTGCCTCCCAAAGGAATTTGGTTCCCCAGTAGCAAAGGGAGCTCACTTTAGGGTGCTTCCCCATGGAGAGCTGCCACAGGGCCCCTGTGTGCTTCTCTATGTGATCTGTAGGCCAGACATTCCAACTGTCTTCAAAAAATAGTATTTTCCTTTTTTCTTTCTGGGAATGGGGAGGTCTGGTGACAATATTACCGAGGGAGTAGCAGGATAAACAGGCTATTATAATCCATTCTGACTTGAAAGGAGGATTAATTTTTTTTTTATGTTAGAGTCTCACTTAAGAGAAGATGGAGGGATGTAATAACTTGCAATGAGATTTATGATAAGAAGCACAGACTCTGATTGAATAGCTCCATTTAAAACACGATGCTTTAGAAAGAACAGAGCTGTGGGCCTAAGACAGGATGGAGGGGAGAAAAGGGTGACACTTCAAAGGTGATTTTTTTCTTTGTACTGTCAAGGGTTATTTTGACCAATTACTTCATAGACAAATGAGTGGATGTCTGAGGGTCTGTGATGTATGTCGGCGACTACGTCAGAAGATTATTGCATTCTTCGTTATTGCAGTTTTTAGAACCAATGGAGATAAATGTTGCTTTGAAATGACAGATCCTGCAAATTATGCAAACTTCATAAGAAAAACTGGTGGTTCTTTATAGTGACTTTGATAATATAGGAGTTGTGTGGCCAGAGTAGATACAAAACTATACTTTTGAAACAGAACAATTTAAAATTCCATTTTACAATTATTCAGTAAAGATTTTTGTAATAAAAACTCAAATTTCATATAAAATAGGTTAGTATATTTGTAAACATCTAGAACTTGGGACATTGAAGAACATACAGCATCATCGAGATTATAGAGCCTAGACCCATTTAAACCTTTTATAGGTGAAAAAGCAATAGTGTTCAGGTATATTTTTAACTTAGTAACTTTTTATGAAATAAGTTGTGACTTCTTATTGTGTTTTTGAGAGAAATGTTCTAGTAGCTTATTCTCCTTTTTTTGGAGGGAGGAGGAGTATGGTGCCGTGGGTTTCTTTTCTTTCTTTTTTTAAATAATATTTTATTGTGTTTAAGGTGAAAGTTTACACAGCAAATTAGGTTCCCATTTAACAATTTCTACACAGATAATTCCATGAGATCGGTTATATTTTTCACAATATGTCCTCATTCTTATTCGTTTTGTTCTAGTTGTACCATTTCTAGTACTCTAGTTTCCCTGCCCCTTTACCTTCTCATCTTTGCTTTAGAGTAAGTTTTGACCATTTGGTCTCTTATAGATGATTTTTTAAAATTTTATTTTAATGAGAATTGACTGTATTAGATTTATGCGTTTCAGGTAATTGTGGCAGTATGGAAGAGGGAGAGATCACTCTTTTTAGATGGGTTCCAGAAAAGAAGACACTGGGCTGACTCTTGAAGGTGTGGGGAGAGGATCTTTGTGTTCATTAGTGCTGCTTGTGAGCGGACCAGGCAGTCTTAGGAGGTAGTGAGTTTCCTGGCACTGGAGGTGTGAAGCAGAGGCTGGTCAGCCAGTGGCTGGGAGGCTGCTAATGACTTCTCCCCTTCTCAATGGCCTCTTTGCTTCAGAATCCCCAGCAGATTGCATTCCTGACCAACGAAGTCAGGAAGACCTCATGTGAACTTCCAATGCTGAGTTGTTTCTCCTCCAGGAAGGCCTCTCTGGTTCTTCCACCAGCTTCTGTGCTGCTGCTGAGACTTTTCCAGTATTTACTAGCATCATTATTTTGAGTATCTAAAGGTGATCCTAAGGTTCCCAAAGTGCATTGTCCATGCATTCGCCAGGAATTTTTGAATCACTCATCCAAAGGAGGTGGTAGGTTGGTGGTCGTTTTGGGAGGGCATCTGAATTTCAGCTTTAGTCCCCCTGCTGGTTCAATCACCCAGTCAGGAGCCTTGGTCTTCTTTAATTGGGAAAGATGTACCCAGAATTTCACACCCTGAGGCAAAGGTCCACTCTCCAGTACCTCTGAGGAAGTAGTCACTGCATATCCTCCCTGATATTTGCTTGAAGTGGGATCCGGTTTTAAATAAGAACCGTCTACAAATAAAACCCGTCAGTGTCGAACGGACATGGAGTGGGAACATGTGGGTCCAGAAGATAGGACCTTTCTTTGCCGGCTTCTGCTCCACAGTCCAGGTCTCTTCGAGGTTGACTGGATTCGTAGCTTCAGATCCTTGACAACTACGTGGTTAACTGTTGAAGAGAAAAAACATCATAAAGTTTAGTAAAGCAAAAAGAAAGTTTTATTCGGCATATATTCAAAAGGACAAAAGTGGAAGGTGGACAAGCATGCTACCAGAGCTAGAATCTCTGCCTGAATCCTGTAGATGATTTTTTTTAAAGGAGTTCATTACTCATGTGTGATACTCTTTATTTTATGAACCAATCTGTTATTTAGCTAAAAGGTGACCTCAAGGGATAATTTCAGTTTAAGGTTTAGAGTGTCTCAGGGTGATAGTCTTGGGGGAGTCGCCTAGTCTCAACTGGTCCAGTAAGTCTGGACTTTTTAAAAATTCCGCATTTCTCACCCATTCTGTCAGGATCCATCTATTGTGGCCCAGATCAGAATTGTCGGTAGTGGTAGCCAGGCACCATCTAGTTCTTCTTGTCTCAAGGTAGATGAGGCCATAGTTCATATAGACTGTTAGTCCTATAGACTAGTTTCTTCTCTGAGTCTTAGGTTTCCTTCTCTCTCTTTTGTTCCCAACAAGTAGAGTATCTTAGATGGCTGCTCTGAAGCTTCTAAGACCCCAGACACTACTCACCACATTAGAATGTAGAACATATACTTTATGAATTCTGTTATGCCAGTTAACTGCGTTGTCCCACATGATTATGGTCCTGAGCCTTCAAACCAAGAAAACTAATCTCATAAGCTGTTGGGTTATATCTAAGAAGTGTCTCTAACTGTGTGCCTTATGTGGTTTATTTTATATACATGACTATACGTGCATGCAACACACATACCTGTATGTACATATGCCTATGGAAACATCTGTCGGTGCACACATATGTACCCACATATTCATACCCATACACTATATACCTATATACATATTTGTGTAACCACACATATTTTTTTGGGTGTTGTTGGAAAATTATATTTGTGATGTCCTTTACTAGAAACATCCTTTTCTCTTGTACACTTAGTGACATCATTTACCTTGTTCAAGCTGTGTGCATTTCACCCACATTCAATGCTACCTTTCCCATCACCAGAAATAACACTCTTGGGAGTGCTTCCCTCTTTCCCCCCACACCCATCCTTGGTGAGTGTTGGTCTCTGTATATGTATCTATTCTTAAAAAGTGTAATCATACAATATTTGTCTGTGATTGACATTTCACTCAGCATAGTATTCACCAGATTCATTCTGTTTATAAGATGGTCCAAGGACTCATTATTCTTTATAGCTGCATAGTATTCCACTGTATGTATGTACCACATTTTGTTTGTCCATTCATCCATCTTAGGTAGGGCACTTAGGTTGTTTCCATTTTTTTGCTATTGTAAATAAGGCTACAATGAATATAGGTGTGCATATGTCTGTCCATGTCTCTTTTAATAGACCTCTAGGATATATATTGGAGCCCTGATGGTGCAGTGGTAAAGAGTTTGGCTGCTGACCAAAAGGTCAGCAGTTCGAATCCACCAGCTGTTCCTTGGAAACCCTATGGGGCAGTTCTGCCCTGTTCTGTAGAGTTGCTATGAGTCAGAATCGACTCTACAGCAATGGGTTGGGTTTGGTATAGGGTATATACCTAGCAATGAGATTTCTGGATCATAAGGTATTAATATCACATGCAAGTAAAATTTTGTTAAAGATTAACTCACAAGCTTTTGCAGCAGTACATCGACAGGAAACTGCCAGAAGTTCAAGCAGGATTCAGAAGAGGACGTGGAGTGAGGGATATAATTGCTGATGTCAGATGGATCCTGGCTGAAAGCAGAGAATGCCAGAAAGATGTTTACCTGTGTTTTATTGACTATGCAAAGGCATTTGACTGTGTGGATCATAAAAAATTATGGATAACATTCAGAAGAATGGGAATTCTAGAACACTTAATTGTGCTCATAGGAACCTGTACATAAACAAAGAGGTAGTTGTTCCAACAGACCAAGGGGATACTGTGTGGTTTAAAGTCAGGAAACGTCTGCGTCAGGGTTGTATCCTTTCACCATACTTATTCAGTCTGTATGCTTAGCAAATTATTTGAGAAGCTGACTTGTATGAAGAACGTGGCATCAGGATTGTAGGAAGACTCATTAACAACCTGCAATATGCCAGTGATACAACCTTGCTTGCTGAGAGTGAAGAGGACTTGAAGCACTTAGTGATGAAGGTCAAAGACTGCAGCCTTCAGTATGGATTGCAGCTCAACATAAAGAAAACAGAAATCCTCACAACTGGACCAATAAGCAACATCATGATAAATGGAGAAAAGATTGAGGTTGCCGAGGATTTCATTTTACTTGGATCCACAATCAACACCCGCGAAAGCAGCAGTAAAGAAATCAAATGACGTATTGCATTGGGCAAGTCTGCTGCAAAAGATCTCTTTAAAGTGTTAAAAAGCAAAAATGTGACTTTGAGGACTAAGGTGCTCCTGACTCAAGCCATGATGTTTTCGGTCACTGCATATTCATGCGAAAGCTGGACAATGAATAAGGAAGACTGAAGAAGAAGTGATGCCTTTGAATTATGGTGTGGGTGAAGAATATCGAATATACCATAGACTGCCAGAAGAATGAACAAATCTCTTAGAAAAAGCACATCTAGAGTGCTGCTTAGAAATAAGGATGTTGAGACTTTGTCTCACGTACTTTGGACATGTTATCAGGAGGGACCAGTCCCTGGAGAAGGACATCATGCTTGGTAAAGTGGAGGGTCAGCAAAGAAGAGGAAGACCCTCAGTGAGATGAATTGATATAGTGTCTGCAGCAGTGGGCTGAAGCATAACAACGCTTATGAGGGTGGCACAGGACCAGGCAGTGTTTTATTCTGTTGTACATAGAGTTGTAATGAGATGGATTGACAGTGTCTGCAGCAATGGGCTCAAGCATAACAACACTTGTGAGGATGGTGCAGGACCAGGCAGTGTTTTGTTCTGTTGTACATAGGGTGGTTATGAGTCGGAACTGACCTAACAACAACAAGGTATTTCTAGCTTTTTGAATAAGGGCCTTACCGTTTTCCTTAGTGGTTGTACCATTTTACAATGCCATCAGCAGTGGGTAAGGGTTCTAGTCTTTACACATCACCTCTAACATTTATTATTTGTTGTTTTTTTTTTTTTTCAGGCAGGCCATTTTTTGTGGGGGTGAGATGGTATCTCTTTGTAGTTTTGATTTGCTAATGATCACGACCATCTTTTCATGTGTTTCTGGCCTCTTGAGCGTACTCTTTGGTGAAGTGTCTTTTCATGTCTTTTGCCCATTTTTTAAATGGATTGTTTGTCTTTTTGTTGTTGAACTGAAGATTTCTATATATTTTAGAGATTAGACCCTTATCGGATATGTCATTCCGGAAGATTTTTTCCGAGTTTGTAAGTTGTCTTTTTTCTCTTTTGATAAAGTCTTTTGATGAGCATGGGATATCCCAGTTATCTAATTGGTCTTCTGTTGTTTGTTCATTTATAGTTGTGTTTGATAATCTAGTTTTTTTAAAAATTAGGCCCTATAATTTGTCCCTTTATCTTCCAGGAACTTTATAGTTTTAGCTTTAACATTTAGGTCTTTGATCCTTTTTTTTTCTTGTAAATTTTATTTATTTTGTTGTTGTTGAGAGTATACACAGCAAACCAACCCATTGCTGTCTAGTCGATTCCGACTCATAGCGACCCTAAAGGAAAGAGTAGAACTTCCCCCATAGGGTTTCTGAGGAGTGGCTGGTTGATCTGAACTGCCAGCCTTTGGGTTAGCAGCCAAGCTCTTAAGCACTGCGCCAGCAGGGCTTCATACACAGCAAAGCATACAACAATTCAACAGTTTCTACATGTACAATTTAGTGACATTAATTACATTCTTTGAGTTGTGCAACCACTCTCACCCTCCTTTTCTGAGTTGTTCCTCCCTCATTAACATAACTCACTGGCTCCTAAGGTTCATATCTAATCTTTCAAGTCGCTATTGCCCGTTTGATCCTGTATAGATAATTCTTAAAAGAGCTTAATGCTCAGGCAGACATTTTTTACTGGTTAAGCTAAACTATTATTTGGTTTTAAGATGCCTTTAGGGAATATTTTGGTTTAAGATTTAAAGATTATCTCAGGGCAGTAGTTTGAGGGTTCATCTACCCTCCGTGGCTCCGGAGTCTAGAATCCATGAGAATTTGAACTTCTGCATTTTCCCCCTTTTGATCAGGATTCTTCTATGGAATCTTTGATTAAAATGTTCAGTAATGGTAGCCGGGCTCTATCCACTTCTTCTAGTCTCATGGCAAAAGAGGCAGTTGTTCATGGAGGCAATTAACTACACATTCCATTTCCTCCTCCTATTCCTAACTCTCCTTTTTCCTCTGTTGCTCCAGGTGAATAGAGACCAATTGTGTGCCTTGGATGGCTGCTTGCAAAGCGTTTAAGACCCCAGGCAGTATGCAGTGAACTAGGAGGTAGAACAGAAGTACTATACATATTAATAGGCCAGTTAACTGGGATGTCGCATGAAACCGTGACCCTAAACCTGGAAGCCAAGGAACCAATTTCCATGAGGCTTTTGGTTGTACACAAGCAGTCTCAGCAGCTACACTTTTTGTTGTTGTTGTAAATACATGTATCACACGACTTTTGCCAATTCAGTCTTTTACAGGTGTTCAACTTACTGACAGCAGTTGCAGTAATCTGGATGATGCTGTCATGTGTCTTTATCTCGGGTTGTTGTCTTACATCATTGTTTTCTATCCGGAGGACTCTCTCTAGTATTTCTTTTAGGGCCAGTGTGGTGGTTACAAATTCCGTTAATTTCTGTCTGTCTGAGAATGTACTAATTTTGCCCTCATTTTTGAAAGACAGTTTTGCTAGATATATACTTCTTGGTTGGCAGTTCTTTTCTTTCAGGGCTTTGTATATGTCATCCCATGCCTTCTTGCCTGGATGGCTTCTGAGGAGAAACCAGCACTTAGTTTTATTGAGGCCCCTTTGTAAGTGATATTTCGCTTTTCACGAGCACTCTGTCAAGGGGAGAGGAGAGATGAAGTATTTTTCAAACATGATTTTTCCTTAACTCTGACCCTTTGGTTTTTCTTCTTCCCTCCACCTTCCTCCTCTTCCCCCCTCTTCCCTCTCTTCCTTTCCTCCTCTTGTTCCTCCCCCTCCTCCGTCTCTGTCCTGACAGAGCTAAAGATATAAATGTGGGAGTCTGTAGCTTTGGGTAATCTTTGAAGTAATGAAAATGAGTGAGATTACCAAAGGAATGAGCGTAGGTGGAGAAGAGGCCTGAGAAGTGGGTGCTGGGACCCTTAGATATTTAAAGGTCATGGAGTGGAGGAGTTACCAGCAAAGGAGACTGAGGGGGGAAGCCCAGTGTGGGAGAAGGAAAAGCAGTGGAGGGTGGCATCCTGGAAGCCTGCTGAACAGCATGCCTGAGGAGGGAGGTGATTTTAAATAGGTGTAATAAGATGAAGACTGGGAATTGACCTTTGTCTGTTGCAACATGAAAGTCGTTGGTGGTCCGGAGGTTCAGGAGAGTTTTGGGGTAAGAGCCTGTTTGAAGTGGATTCAGGAGAGAATGATAAGAGAACTGATGTGTAGTATAGAAAATAATAACCTTGTATTTTAAGCATTTTCCCATATGTTTAAAACTTTCAAGCTGCACGTGATTCTGTTAACAGCTCCCACCTATGTATGTTGACGCACACATGTACCTTTATGATATATGCCTACGTACGTGGAATATACACATGCATTTGGGTATTCTTACGGTGTAAATATATACACATATCCCTTGAGTTGGACATTCAGATTGTTTCCACTTTTATTGGAACAAAACAATGACTTTTATATCCAATTATACTAGTAGGATTAAGAATAATCAGAGTAGGGAGTGGAGAATGAGGAGATTTCAGGAGGGAGCGTGCCAACTGCTCATGGCTGGGAAGAGGTTGTAGGCTTTCAACTCTGGCTCTTCCTTAGAATTTACCTGGACATATTTTAAATAAAATAATGATACCCTGGTCTCACTGCAGATGGTTGTGGGGGGAGTGGGTGGTGCCAGGATTTTGAAAGGTCTGTGGGTGATTCTAATGTAACCCTAGTTAAGAACTATTGGTTCAGTGGGGATGGATCGTAGAGCATTGAGAAAGGACATGAAGGAAGGTTGGGGCCAGAACAAGCCTCTTCCATCGCATTTTAAGTTCAGTAGGCATGTGGGATGCTTTTTACACAGCTGAATGGGTGAACAGAGCCATAGCAGTGAATTGGAAATGAAGCAATGAACAGATTTTGGGGCTGCTGAACTGACAGGCAGTGGGGTGAGGGGAAGCTTTGAATGTCTACCATTAACTATGGTGGGTAATTTGTAAGAGAAGCTAGTGTAATGGGGAAAGATACTTCTGTTTTGGACAGGTTGGATTTGTTGTTCTGTAGGGATGACTAGGAGGCAGGTGGAATTGCAGGCAGACGGCTTATTAAAGGCCAGGGCTGGAAAAAGGAGATTTGGAGGCATACCCATGTGGAAATAGAAGTTGGAGCTACAGGGGTGAATTAGATCATTTGGGAAATGGAGCTGAGTATAAAACAAGGTCAAGGAGTGAGCAAGCCTTGGGGAAGACCTACACTGAATTGGCATGTGTGGACCAAGAAGAGTTTCAGCAAAGTCAGTGGGCCAAGGCACCAAGAGTCATCAAGAAAAGAGTTGTCATAGGCATGAGATCTTTGGAGGACTTCGAGAGAATTTTACTGGAGAGCGTGGGGCTTCGGAGAGACTGTTGATTTGAGGAATTGGAGGTAGCGGGTTTAGAGTATACTTTATAAATGTTTGCTGAAGAATGCAGAGACAGCCAAAGCTAGGGGAGGAAATAGTTAAGAGAAGCTTGCTTTTCTTTTTTTTTTAATATAGGAAATGCACAAAAATGTTCATAGGCCCAAGGGAAGGGAGTAGTGGGGAGGAAGAGATTGAAAATAGAGGTACGGAGAAAAGGGTAGGATAATGGAGAGAACAAGAGGTGGAGGCGGTGACCAGGAGTCAGTGCTGGCAGGCAATGGCTCAGGGGAAGCCTTTGGGGACTTGATACCAGGAGAGCAGGAGGGACTAGTTGATATACAGGCTCTGGTGGTGAAGTGGTCAAGAGCTTGGCTGCTAACCAAGAGGTTGGCAGTTCAAATCCACCATCCATTCCTTGGAAACCCTATGAGGCGGTTCTACTCTGTCCTATAGGGTTGCTACAAGTCAGAATTGACTACGGCAACAGGTTTGAGGTTTGTTTTCTTTCTTTTTTTTTTTTTGAAGTGGTTTAGATTTTCTGCAGGGAGGGAGGGGGACATTTGGAAGTATTGGGGGGAAGTTCGGGGTAATCTGAAAAGAGCTGGGAGAATTGCTGCCTTGGGGAAAGAGTGAGTGACTAAGAGTGAAAGAACACTTTGTAAAACTACTGAAGTTCTATTTTTGGTCATTACCGTTATCCTTCTCTATGTCGCCTGGGACGGACCATCACTAAGTGTCACCATCATCCCTGAGGTTGGGTGATGGTTTTTCATTGACCTTACAGTATAGTACTCTTCCCTTTATTTAATTGAAATCCTGATCCTCAGTGGATAAAAATGTAAATTGCTTTAATTTTGAACTTACACTTCCTCGGAGGAGACTTACATCTTTCCCTGAGTTGAGACTTATTCAAGGTATACCAAGGACAAACATGTTTTAATTATCTTTCAGGAAAGATTTTCTTTTTCAATTAAAATTGATATTTAAAGCAAATCCATTCTGATTCTTTTGAAACAGTGTCATCATTTCTTCGTGCTGCTGTAACAGAAAATCCATAAGTGGATGGCTTTAAAAAACAGGTATTTATTTTCTCACAGTTCAGAAGGCCAGACGTCGGAACTCAGCGTGTGGCTCTAGGGGGAGGCCCTTTCTTGTCTGTTTCAGCTGCTAGTAGCCGACAGTCCTTCAAGTTCCTGGGCCTGAGGACTCCTGCCTTCCTCATCTTCAGATGGGTTCTGTCTCTCCTGTGTCAGCTTGCTTGTCTCCGTGCCTAATCTACTCTTTTTATATCTCATAAGTTATTAGGTTTAAGATACAGCCTACACTGATAGGACCTCATTAACATAACAAAGAAAACTCTGTTCCCAAATGGGATTACATCCAGAGGCCATGGGGGTTAGGATTCAAACACATATTTTTAAAACCCATTGCTGTCGAGACTCATAGTGACCCTATAGGACAGAGTAGAACTGTCTGGTAGGATTTCTGAGGAGCCGCTGGTAGATTCAAACTGCCCACCTTTTGGTTAGCAGCCGAACGCTTAACCACTGGCGCCACCAGGGCTTCACATATTTTTAAAGAAGGACAGAATTCAATCCATAGCAAATAACAAAAACCTCATGCAGCTAAATTGGATCTATTAAATAGCATCTTATTCCCTGCTACATGAAACAACAAAAATACTGCAAACATGTCTTGATGAAACTTAAAATTCCAGTGCTACTGTTATGAAATCAAGTTTGGGGCAGTAAGAGCCCCAGGAGTTGTAGAGTTCCCAGGATTATGACATTAAGTCAACTTAGATGGTGACCACCGTAAAATTTTTTAATCTTGTAAACCTGGTCAAGGATAATGTAAGACTTTGCAACTTTCACTATATTATCTATCATTGACACTATGGGCAGAAATTGACTGTTAGTTTTGTGATATACTCACAGGTTGTCCCAGATTCCTAAATAGTCAGAAGGCCGTTAGAAAAAGAGCACCAATCACTAATAGTAATTCCTCCATGAATATCATGTCCTTCCAGTCAGAGTCTGAACACACAAGACGCTCCTAGAGTGCTAGCACATGGAAAGTAGCTTTTATTACTTACACAAAACAGCAGACAGTATACAGCAGGGAAAGTTCCATGATGAGTGGTCCCCTGGCTCAAAAATGAGTGGTCCCCCGGCTCAAAAGATGTCTAGGCAGAGATGGAAAACTTTTCTACGTGTGTCTCCACCTAGCATCATAGGTGAGAGACTAAAAAGGGGTCTACCTTCAGCCGATCCCCCCTGGCTAGGTACACTTAATTAAGTGGGCTGAAGACTCTGCTACTCATGCTTCCACCTAGCACTGTAGCTGAGGGACCTCAAAAGCCCCTTCCCCAGCCACTGTTATACCCCAAAGCCTACGTAACACTCCGCGTGGAGCACAATGTAGACTTTCCCATCTGCCCACCTTAGGGAAGGGGTGTGATTAGGTATTTTGGTGCCAACGCAGAAAAGTCTCTCTCTCTCTCTTTTTGTTTTTTAGTTGAGACTTACTCAGGTCTACCTCACTCCTGTCAATTTCCGCAATGTAATGGGCGCTCAACAAATATCGAACGGGATGTGCTAAATCTTCACATTTGGTACTAAATAATCTCTGCAGCCACTTTATAGTTGTTTTTTTTTTTTTTTGTTGTTGTTGAAAATGTGCATAACAAAACATACACCCAGTCAACATTTTCTACATGTACAGTTCAGTGACCTTGGTTACATTCTTCCATTATATCACCATTCTTGCTATCTCTACCCATTATTTCTTCACCACCATTGACTTACACTCTCTGTCCCCTTAACTTCTCCTTTTTGTCTTCAAGTTAAGCTGTCACTTTGATGTCATGTGGATAATTCTTTAAAAAGAGCCCACTGCTCAAGGCGAACATTCTTTACTAGTTGAGCTAAACTATTGTTTAAAGATGACTTTATGGAATACTGTTCCAGGCTTAAAGATTATCTCAGGGCAATAGATTCTAGAGTTTCCCCAGTCCCAGTGGGTCTAGTAAGTCTAGTTTCTATAAGAATTTGAAATTATGTTCCACATTTTTCCTCTTTTGGCTCCATCTGTTGGGTCCTTGATCAAAACTTTCACTAATGGTGGCTGGGCACCATCTCGTTCTTCTGGTCTCATGACAATGAAGGTTAATAGTTCATGGAGGCTATTAGACCTGCAATCCATTTCTTTCTCTGTTTCCTGAGTCTCCTCCTTCCTTTGCTGCTCCAGGTGAATAGAGACCAGTTGTATCTTGTACGGTTACTTGTAAGTTTTTAAGACCCCAGGCACTACTCACTAAACTAGGAGGTAGAACAGAGGCTCTGAAAACAGTATTAGGCCAGTTGACTGGACAGACCCTCAAAACCCTGACCCTAAACTTTAAACCAAGAGAACTTACTCCACAAGATATTTAGTAGTATCAACTGCTGCTTCTCTATTTTTAAAATTTATTTATTATTATTATTGGGCTGCTACTGTTGTAAAATTATATATAACACTGTATTTAACATTTCACCCCAGAAAGGTATCTCATTATTTAACCCTGCTAACAAACATCAGGCCGCAGAGGGTGGGGGTGGGGGTTTGTTCTAAGGCCTGTTGCCAGGTGATTAGTTGGGGACTCCCAACTCATTTGCACATTTTTTTTTTTTTTTTTTTTTAAGTGTTATGTGGCAGTTACAGAAAAACAAAAGAGCACCTTGAATGCTTGGGAATTCTAGAGGCTGTTTTCAGAAATTAGAGACAAAAGGCCAGGTGGAGTTCTTCGTCCCACATTTCTGCATGTTTTTACAAACTTACCAACAGAACAGGTTACAGTCTCCAGAGAGGGACACTGAGTGACCTTGTGGCTTGTTGTCTTTTCCTTGTAGACCTCCGTGGTCTGACAGTCATTGTTAGATGGACGCATGTATGTCTCCTACATCAAACAAAAGCAAATACTGAATCATTCCACTCAGATGACTAACTTGGTTATCTGGGACTACATTTCATAAGTAACTTACCCTGGGTTTGGTGGGCTGGTGTGTATGAGGGGGTACTCTGAGTGATAATAGAGCTTGTTAGTTGCCATTGAGTTGGCTCCGACTCATGGTAGACTCATGTACATAGAACTATTGCCCAGTCCTGTGCCGTTTCATGATTGTTGGTATTCTCAGATCAATTATTGACACACTGCATATTTTGAGGGTCTTCCAACCTAGGGGGTTCATCTTTCAGCACTGCATCAAACAGTGTTCTGTTGTAATCCATTAAGTTTTCATTAGCTACTTTTCAGAAGTAGACCGCCAGGACTTTCTTCCTAGTCTGTCTTAGTCTGGAAGCACTTCTGAAACCTGTCCACTATGGGTTAACTCTGCTGGGATTTGAAATACTGGTGGCATAGCTTCTGGCATCATTGTAACATACAAGCCACCCTAGTATGACAAACGGATGGATGGATGGTGGAATATAAGTGAGAAACAGATATTTCATATTAGTATCACTGAAATGTGAAATGTCTCCATGGCAAAGGTAGGACTGGTAACACTGATGGAAATTTTCTAGGTCAACATAATACCTCCTGTGTTCCTTGAAGTGGAGTTCTGGGGTCTCAAACCAACTTGTGGTGCCTTTCAGAGCCTGATATGTGACAGTTGTGTAGTTTTTTTAAACTTCTGTTATATTCTTATACTCAGCTACATGTGGAATAAAAGATCAGGGCAGAGATTGGTATGCTATTTCTATAATCGGCCAGATAGTAAATATTTTTAGCTTCATGGACCGTGCAGTCACTTTGCCAACTACCCAGCTCTGTCACTGCAGTGTGAGAGCAGTTGTAGACAGTACCTAAGTGAATGGGAGAGGCTGTGCTCCATTTATAGGCGCAGACAATGACTCGTGGTTTGTAAATCCCCAGACTAGAGAGAAGGTCCCTGGGTGGCGCAAACAATTTGCATATGACTGCTAACCTAAAGGTTGTCAATTTGAAGAAAGGCCTGGTAGTCTGCTGCCATAAAAATTACAGCCAAGAAAACCATATGGAGTGCAGTTGTACTTTACACACACGGAGTCACCATGAGTCAGAATTGACTCAGCGATAGCAGGCTTGGTTTTTTGGTTTGTGCTAGAGGGACATGTACCAAACGTTGCCAGCGGTCATCATAATTTTTTTATTTTTCTGGCAGTACATTTTAAAAATGGGTTTAATACTTGAATTGATGCTTCCATCTACTGGATAGTGATGGTTATATAATCCATTGTTATTTTCTTTGTTGCCTTGGCTGTCAGGAGGCTCAGAGTCAAATTTAGGGGTCATTTAGAATAAGGGCCTTTGACCTTATGATTAAGCTATTTCTTGGTCCATTTTAACAGCTTTGGGGACATAAAGCCTTTAAGGCAGGCGACCTCAGTGGAGTATAGGTCCTAGCTCAAGTCCCTAAACCAAACTAGTTACCACTGAGTCAGCCCAGACTCAACGGCAACCCCACGTGTGTCAGAGTAGAATTCTGTGTTCCATGGCGTCTTCACTAGCTGATTTTTTGGAAGTAGATCGCCAGGTCTTTCTTCTGAGTGGACTTGAACCGCTGACCTTTTGGTTAGTAGCTGAGCACATTAACCTTTTGTATCACCCAAAGAGCTGTCCTAGGCTGAGATGGGTGACTGCACACGCTGATCCGTTGTACAGGCTTGCTCTCACTCCTGCCAGGTGGGATGTAAAAGGGCTGCAGGTGAAGTTTTCATTGATCACCTCCACCTCCGTCTTCAGTGCTGGAAGGCTACTGTTGTTTGGCTCTGGTTGTGCATCTGCTGGCAGAGGGGCCTGAGGACTCTGCCTGTGTGAAGCCTAGGCTATTTCCTGTGATCATTCTCGTTCACATTTTTCTTGACTTTGTCCAGTGATGTACATCTCAAATCAGGTGGGCCATTCCTCACAGGACCTTTCTGGAGTTGGGTTAGCAGTTATGTCCTGTGCTGGTCCTGTGCTTAATGCATGACCTTCACGTCTCTGTATTGTTGGTTGCAATCAAGTTGGCTGACTCGTGGCGACCTTATGCACAACAGAAGGAAACATTACCAGGTCTTGTGCTGTCTTCATGACCATTGGTATGCTTGAGGCCATTGTTGTGGCTGCTGTGCCAATACATCTCATGGAAGGTTTCCCTTGTTTTTGTTGGTCCTCTGCTTTACCAGCCATGATGTCCTTAACTAGTGATAGGTCTTTCCTGGTTGCATGTCCAAACTAAGCGAGTCAAGTCTCCATCCTCTGTTTTGAAGAACATTTAGTTGTATTTCTAATTTGTCTGTTTTTCTGGCGGCCCGTGGTATTTTCAGTATTCTTGGTCAACACCACAATTCCAATGCATCAATTGTCCTTTGAGCTTCCTTTTTCATTGTCCACTTTCACATGTATATGAAGTGACCATGGCTTGAGTTAGGTGTACCTTAGTCATCAAGGTGACATCTTTGCTTTTTAGAACTTTAAAGAGATCTTTTGCAGCAGATTTGGCCAATGCAGTGTGTCGTCTGATTTCTTGACTGCCACTTCTAGGGATGTTGACTGTTGATACTGGCTGAATGAAATTGTTGGCAAAACTGTAGGCCCCCCATGCCCAGTTGGCAGGGGTAACTAGAAAATGAAAACTAATTTCTAACATTGGCTTCCCTGGTGCTTCCCCAGTGGGCGTGTACTGAGGCCTGTTATTGACGAGTTTGCATCATAGTTCAGGGCTCAGACTCTGGAGTGGACAGAACAGAGCTCGGATACTAATCACACACTGCCCGGCATGAGTGACTTCAGACAAGTTTCTGAAACTCTCAGCCGCCTGTCTGTTGTGTGGGAGTAATGATTTTGTCTTCCACACAGGACTGTTGAGAGGATAGATGGCTTAAAACAAATAGAAGTAAAACATGCGGTGTGGCTGTGATGAATCGGCATGGCTCTGTGAATATAACGTATCACACTCAGGATGCCACTTGCTCTCACTTCCACTTGAGTTTCAAAGCCATCAAAACATATTTAAAATCATGGGTTAATGTAAAAATCTTGCTTGTCTGCCATTTTCTGTCAAGGAGGCGAATCAATCCCGTAGACATAAGAAAATGTTGATACCGTTGAATAGTCTAAGCAAGTCTTTTGCAAAATACTGAGAATATAAAATCAAAGCTACTTCTCGCTACATTTGGTCAAATACAGATCCTTGTAACTGATGACATGCAGCTTGAACTGATGAGGCCATTCTTTCAAATGTAATTACAATCTGACCTATTCCTTCTGCACCTCCATCAATGCATTGTGGAAGAAATGCTAAAATCGATGTTTTAAGAGGGATTCTTTATATTTGGAAAAAAAAATAGAATTTTAAAAGGTAGAGAACATACTGAGTAAAGCTTCCAGTTAGGAGTCCAGACCTTAGGATTCAGTTGTGGTATTCTGAGTAACTGATTCTATTTTTTACTTCAGTTGGCTGAGTGGTAGCAGGAGTCCCTCTGTCCAGTCCTCAAAAAGTGAGATACAATTCTTAGAAGCTTTACTGAGACTTTTTCTGAATTTTAGTTCCTGCAGACATCATAAAAAGGACCAGTCGTTGCAAAGAAAATTGTTGACAGCAGATGTTCTCAACTTTAGTACTGAGGCACTTCAGACAATACTGAGTTCCTCCTTTGGTCAGCAGTTGGGACTAGGTCAGTGGTTCTCAGACCTGAGTGTCCAGTGACATCACCTAAGGGCTCGTTAAAACACATTACAGGGTTCCACTCCCAGAATTTCTGATTTAGTAGCTTGGCTGCTGACTGAAAGGTTGGACATTCCAATCCACCTAGAGGTGCCTCTGAAGAAAGGCCTAGTGATCTACATCCAAAAAAATCAGTCAGAATCGACTGTCTGGCAACAGGTTGGTTTAGGTCAGAGTGGTACAAGCAAGCACTTGGGAATCAGTTTTTTCCTTGACAAATTGAAATAATTGATTAGTAAGAACATCCTAGTCTACGGCCTTCTTTGTATTGGAGGAAGGGTAGAAGGCTGGTTTTACTCAATTTCATCTTCCATATTTTCTTTTTAAGTAATATTTCACTGAGTTTTTGGTGAAAGTTTACACAGCAAGTTAGGTTCCCGTTTGACAGTTTCCCCACAGGTTGTTCAGTGACCTTAGGTACATTTTTTACAGTGTGTCAGCATTCTCTTTGATTGTGTTCTGTTTGATCCAGTACTCTGGTTTCTCTGTCCCCTTATCTTCTCATCTTTGCTTTTGAGTAATTGTTGACCTTTTGGTCTCATACTGATGATTTTTAAGTAGAGCACTGATCTTAAACGGGTAATATCCTTCACTTTGTGTGCCACTCTGCTGTTTCACTAGAAGGTGATCTCAGGGATAGGCTTGGTTCTAGATTTAAAGAGTGACTCAGGGTGATAGTCTCAGGGAGTCCTCTGTTCTCTATTGTTCCAGTTTGCATGAGGTTTTTTTTTTTTTAATAAGAATTTGACTTCTAACCAGACTTACTGGCCTGACAGAGACTGGAGAAACCCTGAAACTATGGCCCCCAGACACTGTTTTAGCTCAGTAATGAAGTCGCTCCTGAGGTTCACCCTTCAGCCGAAGATTAGACAGGCCCGTAAAACAAATAGAGACTAAAGGTGCACAACAGCCCAGGGACAAGGACTAGAAGGCAGGAGGGGACAGGAAAGCTGGTAATAGGGAACCCACGGTCGAGAAGGGAGCGTGTTGACGTGTCGTGGGGTTGTTAACCAATGTCATAAAACAATATGTGTACTAACTGTTAATGAGAAACTGTTTGTTCTGTAAACCTTCATCTAAAGTACTAACAAAATAAAATAAAAATAAAGAAAGGGAAAAAAAAGAATTTGAGTTCTGCTCTACATTTTTTTCCCATTCTGTCTGGGATCCTCTATTGTGATCTGGTCAGAGTGGTCAGTGGTGGTAGCTGGGCACCATCTAGTTCTTCTGGTCTCAGGGTAGATGAGGTTGTGGCTTGTGTGACTTGTTTCTTCTCTGAGCTTCTGGTTACTTTCTTACTGTTTTGCTCCTGGTGAGTAGAGACTCGTAGTTGTGTCTTAGATGGCTGCTTGTAAGCTTTTAAGACCCCAGACGCTATTCACTTCACTAGGATGCAGATCATGATTTTTGTGAACTATGTTATGCCACTTGACTGAGTTGTCCCATGAGACTGTGATCCTAAGCTTTCAAATCCAGAAAACCAATCCTGGAAAGTGTTTGATTATATCTGTGGAGTATCTGTATTTGTATCTTCAATGAATGTATGTGCCTGTACCCACATATTTGTATTTACACGTACCTATAGATTCTTTGGAAACCCTGGTGGCATAGTGGTTAAGAGCTACAGCTGCTAACCAAAGGTCGGCAGTTCAGATCCACCAGGCGCTCCTTGGAAACTCTATGGGGCAGTTCTACTCTGTCCTGTACGGTCCCTATGAGTCGGAATTGACTCGACAACAGTGAGTTTGGTTTTTGGTTTATAGACTCTTTATGAGCCCTGGTGGCACAGTGGTTAAGAGCTTGGCTGCTATCCAAAAGGTTGGCAGTTCGAACCCACCAGCCGCTCCTTGGAAACTACATGGGGTAGTTTTACCCTGTAGGGTCGCGATGAGTCGGAATCAATTCAACGGCAATGGATTTTTTTTTTTTTTAAAGATACTTCTGTTTATTCTCATCTGTGTACACATGTACCTACCCATATACCAATATGCTTATATCCATCCATATGTGCTGAAACACCCATTTTTATTTTGGTTGTGCTCACTACCTCCATATTCGGTGCCACTTTTCCCATTACCAAAAATAAAAAATAACAAATGTCTATGATCTAAAGCATACTTTCCCCTCCCCCCACCCCGTAACCACCAATGAACATTGGTTTCTTGATATTTATCTTTTCTTGTCTTCTTATAAAAGAGGGATCATATAATAATTGTCCTTACATGCTTGACTTTTTTCACTTAGCGTTATGCCCTCCGGTCCATCCATATTATATGTTTTGCAGACTCATCCTTGTTTTTTATGGTTGTGTAGTATTCCATTGTATGTATGTACCACAATTTGCTTATCCATTTATCCATTGATGGACACTTTGGTTATTCCATTTATATTTGCTATTGTGAATAAAGTAGCAATGAACATAGGTGTGCATGTGTCTGTTTGTGTCATTATTTTTGGTCTCTAGGGTATATACCTAGGAGTGGGATTGCTGGATCATGGGGTAGTTCTATATCTAGTTTTTGAGAAAGTGTTATACTGTTTTTCATAGTGGTTATACCATTTTTCAGTCCCACTAGCAATGGTTAAAGGTTCTAATCTCCCCACATCCTCACCAACATTTGTTGTTATCTCTTATTATTGTTATTTTTTCATCAGTGCCATTTTAGCTGGGGTAGGATCGTATATCATTGTAGTTTTGATTTGCTTTTCTCTAATGGCTAATGGGAGCCCAGGTGGCGCAGTGGTTAAGACGTATGGCTGCTAACCAAAAGGTCGGCAGTTAAATCCACTAGCTGTTCCTTGGAAACCCTATGAGGCAATTCTGCTCTGTCCTGTAGGGTTGCTATGAGTCGGAATCAACTTGACAGCAATGAGTTTTTTTGGTTTGGGATGACTAATGATCGGGAACATCTTTTCATATGTTTGTTGACTGCTGGGATGTCTTCTTTGGTGAAGGTTTTGTTCATGTCCTTTGCCCATTGATTAGATTAGTTTATCTTTTTGTTGTTACAGTTTTCTGTAGATTTTAGAGATTAGACCCTTATCGGATAAGTTGATTCCGAAGATTTGTTTCCCACTCTGTAGGTTGTCTGTTTACTCTTTTAATAAAGTCTTTTGATGAGCCTAATTTTTTAAATTTTTATGAGGTCTCATTTATCTTTTTTGTCTTCCTTTATTTGTGCATTTGTTGTTATGTTTGTTACCCTATTTTTACAAAAGATTAGGTTGAAGAAGAGGTGACCCTCAGTGAGATGATTCGACACAGTGGCTGCAACAATGGGCTTAAGCATAACAATGTTGTGAGGATGGTGCAGGACTGGGCAGTTGTTGTACTCGGGGTTGCTGTGAGTTGGAACCGACTCCACGGCACCTGGCAACAACAGGTCCCATAGTTTTTTCCCTACGTTTTCTTCCAGGAGTTTTATAGTTTTAAGTTTGACATTTAGGTCTTTGATTCATTTTGAGTTAATTTTTGTGTATAGTGTGAGGTATAGGTCCTGTTTCATTTTTCTGCAGGTGGCTATCCAGTTTTGCCAGCACTGTTTATTAAAGAGACTGTTTCTGCCCCACTGAATGGACTTTGCCCCCTTGTAGAAAATCATTAGATGGCTGGATTTAATTCTGATTTCTCAATTCTTTTCCACTGATCTATGTGTTTTATCATTGAACCAGTACCAAGCCTTTTTGATTACTATAGCTGTATAGTGTCTTTTGATATTGGAAAGCTCTGAGGGCTCCTACTTTTTCTTCTTCAATATTGCTTTGGCTATTCAGGGCCTTTTTCCTTTCCATGTAAAATTGGTGGTTAGTTTTTCTATTTCAGTAAAGAATGATATTGGAATTTGGATTGTAATTGCATTATATCTGTACGTCGCTTTGGGTAGTATTGACATTTTCACTATGTTAAGTCTTCCAATCCATGAGCATGGAATGTCTTTCCATTTTTGTAGGTCTCTTTTAGTCTCTTAGTCTCTTGTAGTAGTGTTTTATGATTTTCATTGTGAGTCTTTTATGTCTCTGATTAGGTTAATTACTAGATATTTTATCAATCTGGGAGCTATTACAAATGACACTGTTTTCTTAATTTCTTTTTTAGAGTAGTCTTTTTTAGTGTAGAGGAACCCAGCTGATTTGTATGTGTTGATCTTAAACACCCTGCAGTGTTGCTAAATTTCTTCTATTAGTTCCAACAGTTTTCTTATGGAATCTTTAGGGCCTTCTGTGTATAGGATCATTATCACTTACAAATAGAGATAATTTTATTTCTTCCTTTCCAATTTGGATACCTTTTATTTTCTTTCTTGTCTCATTGCTCTGCCTAGGACTTCCAGTACACTGTTGAATAAGAGTGGTGATGATGGGCATCCTTATTTCATTCCCATTCTCAGAGGGAAGGCTCTTCGCCTTTCTCCATTGTGTATAATAATGTTGGCGGTTGTTTTTCCACATACGCCCTTAATCATGTTGCAAAATTTCCTTTCTATTCCTATTTTGCTGAGAGTTTTTATCAGGAAAGGGTATTGAATTTTATCGAATGCCTTTTCTGCATCGATTAATAAGATCATATGGTTTTTTTTCCTTTGTTTTATTTATATGGTGGTTTACACTGATTGATTTTCTAATGTTGAACCACCTTTGTAATCCTGGTATGAATCCCACTTGTTCATGGTGTATGATTTTTTGATATGTTGCTAAAGTCTGTTGGCTTGAGTTTTGTTGCAAATTTTTGCATTTAATGTTCAAAAGAGAAATTGGTCTGTAATTTTCTTTTTTTTGTCTGTGTGATGTCTTTGCCTGGTTTAGGTATGAGGGTTATTCTGGTTTCGTAGAAAGAGTTGGCTAGTGTTCCTTCCCTTTCTGTGTTTCTGAAGAGCTTGAGTGGGATTGGTGTCATCTCTTCTCTGAATGTTTGGTAGATTTCTCCAGTGTAGCCATCTGGTCCTGGGCTTTCTTTTGTTGGCAGTTTTTTGATGACATGTTCAATCTCTTCTTTTGTAATGACTCCGTTTAAATTTTCTGCCTCTGTTTGTGTTAGCTTGGGTAGGTGGTGTGTTTCTAGGAATTGGTCCCTTTCATCTAGATTTTCAAATTTGTTGGAGTACAGTTTTTCATACTAATCAGTTATGATCTTGTTTGTCTCTTGGATCGTTGGAATGTCACCAGTTTCGTTCCTTAACTTGGTTTCTATTTGTTCAAGTTATCAGTTTAAGTTAATGATTTTGATCTTTCTTCTTTTTTAATGTGGGCATTTATTGCTGTGAGTTTCCCTCTGAGTACTGTTTTTGGTGTGTCCCAAAGGTCTTAATATGTTGTGTTTTCATTTTCGTATGATTCTAGGAATTTTTTAATTTCATTTTTGATTTATTTCACGATCCAGTAGTTTTTTAGTAGTGTATTACTTAGTTTCCATGTATTTACTTTTTAACCCTTGTTTTTCCTGTTGCTGATTTCTACATTCATACCGTTACAGTCGGAGAAGATGCTTTGTATGATTTCAGTCTTTTCACATTTGTTGAGACTTGTTTTGTGTCCTAGCATATGGTCTGTTCTGGAAAATGATCCATGTGGGCTGGAGAAGAAAGTGTATTGTTCAGTGCTGGGTGGAGTGTTCTGTATTTGTCCATTAGGTCCAGTGAGTTGTCTTACGGTTTTATTTACGTTCTTAATGTCCTTAGTCATCTTCTTTTTAGATATTATGTGTATAATTGAAAGTGGTGTGTTGAAGTCCCCTACTATTATTGTGGAGTTGTCTATTTCTCCTTTTATATATTACTATTTGTTTCATCTATTATGGTGCATTGCTGTTAGGTATATATAGATTTATAATTGTTATGTCTTCTTGCTGGATTGACTGTTTTATTATTATGGCCACTATAGGGTCACTGTGAGTCGGAATCGACTCGATGATAGTGGGTTTGGTTTTTGATTTAGTGCTCTTCTTTATCTCTTGGAGTAGATTTTGATTTAAAGTATTTTATCTGATACCAGTATGGCCACCCCTGCTCTTTTTTGTTTACTGGTTACATGGAGTATTTTTCTCCATCCTTTTATTTTCAGTCTGTGCCCTTATGTCTAAGGTGTATTTCTTGTAGACAGCAAAAGGATGGACCATGTTTTTTTAATCCATTCTGCCACTCTTTTGTCTTTTGCATGAGGCATTTAGACCTAAGGTTATTACTTAAAATGAAGTGTCTACCTCACTCATTTTGCTATTTGTTTTTTAAGTGTTTCATATCTTCTTCGTTGTTTTATTCTGCTTTTTCTTTGTATTTGGCTGCTTTCTTGTGATGATCCGTTTTGCTTTCTTCCTTCTTTTCTTCTTAATGTTTTTTCTTGGTGAATCCATATTTTCTGTATTAAAGTGTTTAACCTTATTCTGATTATTTTTATAAAAATTATAATTTCATTGAAGTTTCAAAATTTATTTTTTTAATAATGTCTGTAAAGAGGGGCCCTGGTGGTACAACAGTTAAGTGTTAACCGAAAGATTGGTGGTTGAATCCACCCATTGACTCTGTGGGAAAAAAATGTGGTGATCTGCTCAGATAAAACTATGGGGCAGTTCTACTCCCATCACATGGGCTTGCTGTGAGTTGGAATCGACTCAGCAACACCCAACAACAGTAACATGTCCATAAAATTATCAAATTATTAAAGCAATCATTATATCTCTTTTCTTTTGTTAAAATCTTTTTTATTGGTGTTTTTCTTGATTTATTTGTAAGAGACGTGTCTTTTATTGTCCTTGGATTTTAATAGGTTTCCTTTTTTTTTTCTTTTTCATTTATTTATGACTGTATTTCTGTTTTCTTTAAGGATGGATTCTTGTTACTGTTGATTTATTTTCTTTTTTTGGTAAGAGATACAAAAGTCATGGGATTAGTTTTCCTCTTCTTGCTTCATTTTCTCTATCTTGACACATGGGGTTTTGTTCATTGTCCTAGTTGTCTAGAGACTATTTTTATTATTATATTCTTAATTTCTGGCTTACACCCACTATTCAAGCCAGAGCTTGTTTTTAATTTTCCAATGGCTGAGGTTTTTTTTTTTTCTTTTTTAAGCATGCGTTATTAATTTCTAGTTTTGTTGTATTTAGTTAGAGCATGGAGTCACTTGGCATGTTCGCTGACAGCTCCTGGCTCAGCCCCAGGACGTAGAGTCCTGTCTGAGTCTTTGCGCAGGCGAGGAGGCAGAGTCCATCCTCTCAAAGGTTTTCCCTTGGGGCCTAACTTCTTTAGTTCCAGAAATCTTTTAAAAACTAACTGATATTCTCTGTGGCTTAATATTTTTTGAAATAATAAATTTACAGGTGTTTGTAAATGTATATTCTGTACATTTGCAAATATCATCTTTTCATAAATATCTATTCGTTCTATCTCATTACACATCAGAGTCTCTGTTAAGCCTAGTGCTACGCTTTTTCTTTTTTAATTCGCATTTTACTTTTTGATTCCTTCCTCTGCCTTAAGTAATGAACCAAAGTCTCTAACAACAATTAGTTTCTCTCCGTTTCTCTTTGGATGTCTTAGAGTTTTGTTTGCTTCTAATGTAAACTTTTGTTGAAGTATAACATACATTTTTATAATTTCAGATTTGTGTATTTTGTTGCTTTGTTATTTGGAGGAGAAGGGCTTAATACTCTTTTCACTCACTATCAGTTACACTTTTATCAGCGTGTCATGCTTTTGAAATTTGAGCACTTTGCTTTAAGTTGTACTTTGCCGTCATTGCTGCCCCGGTTCAGCCCCAGTTCGTTTTGTTTGAATCTGTGTTTGATTCAGACATCTTTGCCCATTCTGTCTCTGTCACTCCCTTTTCTAGCTCTTTTTAAAGCTTTTCTGTTCCAATTTGTCCTGGCTCTTTTTTTTTAATGAGAATAATTTTGAATATTATTGTGAAAAGAATGGAATTGGATGGTTGACATGGCTACATGTCATCCATCTTCTGTCACAAATTGTTTTCTGTTTTAAATGCTTCTTCAATCTGCCCGTTTTCTATTTTCCCTTTGATGTTTAAAGTGCTGTTAGTTTCATTTTTATCCTTCTGTTATGCTTTAGAATGCAAATACTTTGTTTTCAGTTCTACAAATGATTATCTTAGTATTTCATGAACGTTGCTCAATTATATTTTTCCTCATGAAGAGTGGAATCTTCTGGTTTTTATGGAAGGTACAGTTTTTTTTATTTTTATTTTTAATCCTAAAATGATTTAAGACTTGAAACCTCTTTTTTTATTTTAATTTTTTAAATTAAATTTTATTATTTAACCTGTCCATCAATCATTGTGTTATTTAGTCTTATTAAAAACCAAACCAGTTGCTGTATCAGTTCCAACTCATGACGACCCCATGTGTGTCAGGTAGAACTGTGCCATACAGGGTTTTTAGTGGCTGTGATCTTTCAGAAATAGATTGCCAGGCCTGTCTTCCGAGATGCCCCTGGGTGGATTCAAACCGCCAACCTTTCAGTTAGTAGCCCAGCGTTTAACTGTTTGCACCACCCAGGGGATCTGTTAGTCTTGTCAGCAAATATTTCTTGAGTCCCTTCTAGGTGTGATTCAGAGTGTTGGGGATATAAAAGGGAACAAGACCAAGTTCCAGTCCTCAAATAGGGGGGTTAATAAGTATGTAAGAGTTAAAAAAGACTGACGTCAGGTACTGTTTAGGTCTGTGAGGAAGATGCAGCAAGTAGATGAGCTTGAAGTGGCAGGCACGCTGGCTCTTATCTGGGTGTCTTGCTTCTGTTAAGTCTGAGGGAACGTGGTCAGCTGCGGGGGCAGCATTCGAGGTAGAGATAAGAGAAGCTATGAAAGAGACATTTTGGAAAGTACATAACTTTCCTAGGGAAATACAGAATTTTTGGCCATCCTAAATGCCCATTTTAGATTTGTGGCTGTGCAAAAATAGAAAGAGGTCCACTTACTGCAGTTCTGTGACTTTTCTCCAGCCACGTGCAATGTGTTGGACACAGGGATCCTTGACGTGGCTAGTTGCATTTAAGAAGATGAGTTACGTCTTTCTAGAAGAGCAAACCAGAGGAAGAGATGGGCATGGGAGCTAAGGGTGTTTGTCAGAGAATGGTTAAGGAGCTAGACTGTTGATCCTAGAAGA
>NW_004444171.1:1495439-1630587 GCF_000243295.1 Trichechus manatus latirostris | reverse complement strand
TGTCAGAGAATGGTTAAGGAGCTAGACTGTTGATCCTAGAAGAGCAGGCCAGAGGAAGAGATGGGCATGGGAGCTAAGGGTGTTTGTCAGAGAATAGTTAAGGAGCTAGACTGTTGATCCTAAGCCAGAAAGGAGAGGAGGACTGAGGGAGGTGAAGTGGGAATAAAAAATGGTAGGGCCAATGAATCAGCAGTCTTCAGGGGCTGGACATTGGCTTGAGTGTGAAGAGGACAATAAGTGAGCTTGGAATCATTGGAGGCAATGGTGAGGGAGTGGAACTGGTAACCCTATCCCTAACCACAACCCCAAACCCAACCCGAACCTATTTTCAAATTATCGGTTACAATCCATTATTGTGCCTTGAAACCAAGTTAGTAGGTCATGAAAAACACTTTTTACAAAGTAAAATAGAATAGAAAATATTAGAAGCAAATGCATGAATCTTTAGCAAGAACTGAATCCATTGCCAATTAAGATGAGCCACACTCATGATATGAACGCATAGATTGGCTACAGATATGTCATTCGGTTGTCTGCTTGCTGGCATCACATGGGGTTTTTCTCATATACGATATCGACTTGACCATCATCATGATGGAAGGGTTGTTAATGCTGTACAGTTTAAATCTGTCATGAACAGAATTTGCAGTTAATTGCAATGTGAAGGGTAGATGAATTTCATCTTCTGTCTGCCAAAGTGTCAAGACTTTTCCGTTAGGAACGCCCAGTGTTCTTTGCAGAAAAATTGTTAGTGGGTGCAACATTTTTCAAGTTTATGACAATTGTATCTTAATTTAATTAATTTACCTAGTACGTAGTGCCCTTAAAATGCAAGAAGATAAACATGAACTCCAAAGAACAAAGGCATGTTTAAGATCAGTTACTGGATCTGAAAGTATAAATATTGACAATGTGAAGAAAAATAATTGACTCTGGAATCAGTAAGCTTTGTGTTTGGCTGAACTACTTTTCTGAAGTATAGTCTAGAAAAGAAAAAAGTACAGACTTTATAATGAAGATTATTTGATTTTTTATCATCTGTTCAAAACTCAATTAAAATGAACAGACTCTAATATATTATTTATAATGGTATTCTTGCAGAGGAGGGCTTAACCTTCACAATTAAAAGGACATGTGAAGTCAACACAGCAGGCTGGAATTGTCAATAAGGAGAAAATCGTCAAAGGAGAAAACAGAATCAGTGGCACCATTTCTTAGTTACATTACATCTAGTGAGAGAACCCTTTATCATTATAGGTATAAAACATATATATCTAGCGGCTTGCAAACCTATTCCGTCATTATCTATGAATATGGAACTCATGATTTTTGGTGAATCATTTGGTAAGTTAAAAAATGAACTCTTTAAAGTTAGCCCAGTATATCATCAAATGTGCGCTACTGCAAGACATTTAGAAGGGAGAATTTTGGTTCAGGTGTGGTGTAGATTTTTCACTGATAAAGAAAGTGCTTTTAGTTTTTGTCAGGTATGTCTGGCAAGATCATTTCATGGAGAGTTTGCTGTGGGAGTTAAGCTTAACCTCATGGGCAATTGAGATAGAGTCACAAAACTGTAAAAGTGTGTGGTTGGACCAGATAAATCAAAGATGGGAAAACTCAATAGTTCCGAGTGATGGAACTGCAAATGCAGCCGGAAACCTGATGGTGCTATTTAAGAACAAAAACAAACAAATTTTTCTTTGAATGTATGAAAGCGCAGTTTGGAACCCGTGCTTTATACATCTCCAGGCTTTGGCATCCTAAGGAATTCGGCTGGACCTCGTGGCGGTATTGAAAAAATTAGTGGAAGTTGTTAATTTTATTAACGGAAGCTCACTTGAATGGCCAACTTTTTGATAAATTTTAGTAGACCAGACTATTGCAATGCACTTACTGTATCTTCCCGAAGTTTGTTATTCCTCCCAAGGGAAAACACTCAGCAGGGCATATGCAGTGCATTATTTTGGCTGAGAAGCCATCTCATTTGGCAAATATTTTCAAGGATGATAATTTAGGTAGTAAAATTGGCGTACATAAGTGGTATTTTCAGTTCTCTCTTAACACATTAAATTTGAAACTTCAGAGAGCAAATAACGATATATTTCAATATGTTGAACATATCCAAGAGTTCCACAGAGCCTGCAAGTTAGTGCTAGCAAGTCCATGCACAGTGAACCCAGGGGGGTGGGAGAGGATGGGAAATGGCTGCTGCCAGGAGGCTGGGGCATGGGACAGTGTGATGGCACAGGCTGCAGAGGAGGGCCTTTAAGGGACTAGGGAGAACAGTTATCTGAGGCAGCAAGGAGGAGCAAGGGGGACACTAACCCACCTCCAGGCCATCAGGAATATGGGTTAGGGGAGGAAGAGAGTTTCCCCAAGCAGGCTGTAGGAGAAGCATTGTCCCTGGGAGAGGCAGGCTGCAGGTGGGTAGAGGGTTTAGAGAAGGGTAGGAGTGAGAGCCCTCCTGGTGGTGAGAGGTGGAGTTAGATGCAGCGTGATGGGACCACCTGGCTATGTTTGTAGGTGAGTGGGAGGCTGAGGCTGCAGGCTCTCACAGTGGGCATCACTGTGCTGTCTGGGGGAATTTGCAGCAAATGGCTTGGAGCGCTTGGCCACCTCTGAGGGTGAGGGGTTGAGGGGAAAGACTAGCTTGTAATCCAGAGGCATTTGAAGGCTTTGAGGCTGCTGGTCTTGCCTGAGGCTGGGGGGAAGTTGTCGGTCAATGCACCTCATGCACAGCCACCACGTGTCTGTCAGTGGAGGCTTGCATGAGCTATGAGGCTGAACAGGTTGCAGGCGGAGCTTCCAGATCAAGACAGACTAGGAAGAAAGGCCTGGTGATCTATTTCCAAAAATTAGGCAGTGAAAATCCTTTGGATCACAGAGGTTCAGTCTGTAACCAATCGTGCGGACGACGCAGGACGGGACCACGTTTCCAGTGTGCATGGGGTCTTCGTGAGGTGCAGGCTGACTTGATGGCAGCCGTTAGCAACAGCAGTGTTAACCCAGAGCTCATGTGGGAGTTGGGAAGTGCTGTGGAAATTCAGGAGGCCATTTCGGTGACTGTTGTTCTCGAAGATTGTAGTTAGAAAGCTGTAGCATGCAGGGAGAGGGCACTGGATCAATTTACTGTAGTTTTGTGCCCACTGAGAACTGAACTAGTGGTTTGTTGTTGGCTTTGGCAGGTCGAGCCAGCATTTCCTCAGGTGGTACTTGGTGGCCCTACCTCCAGTGACACACACATACCCTTCAAGACTTCGGAATTAAGCTGTATCTATTTACCAAAGTATGATAAGCTCCTCAGGATGTTAGTAGATTTTATGAGAAAAAAAGAACCAAATGGTTCAGGAGAAGTGCTAAGAGTGTGAAAGTTAAATACAGTGGCGTCACTGTCACCTCCTCTTCCTGGGTGCCCTTCAGCCTCACAGACTCTTGTGACAACACAGACGTCTTCTTGAGATTCGGCAGTTGGTGACAGTCTCGTCTTATTAGAGGAGAAGCTGGCATCTCTTGAGCAGCCCTACTAACCACATCTGCAAGTGGTGTCCAGGCTTCGTCACCTAGATGACTGTGCTCGTGAACAAGTTGGAAGTGGTGACCGCTGTCTCTGGCTTGCTGCCTCACCGTCTGTTTCTATTGCAGGTGCTGCCGCTCAGTAAATGTAATTTGAAGAAGGCAAGGAAGAGGAACCCATGGCTTTAGCTGGCTGCCCAGATTCCCTTTTGCACCATCCGTACTACCAGGTATGGGTGAGCATGGATGTCTGATTCTGGCAAAATGGTGTTGGTCAAGGGCCTTGGCACAAATGTCCTTAACAACCTGAACTGTTTTGGATACTAGTAGGTCACTACAGAAATAGCGGAGCAGGGACTGCTGACAAGTTTCACCTGGCACATTCTGCCATGGTCTTCCTGTTTCTCCTTATCATTGTATTGCCATTTGACTCTGGCATCGTTTTTTAAAATTTGCCTGCTAATAGCTGTAATTAGGTGTTTGGAGTGAAACAGGTGCTGAATTTTCACCTCCCAGGTCCTAAAACTCCAAATGGCAACTTGGGATGATGGCAAATATTGGGATACTCACCTGGGGACATAGTCTTACAGGGCAAGGAAGCAGGAAGGAAAAGGGGTGGTTCCTTAATGGGTGGCTTTTGGCCTAGCTATCACATGCCCTTTAGAGATGAAACAGTCTTAGTTATTTAGTGCTGCTATAACAGAAATACCACAAATGGGTGGCTATAACGAAAAGATATTAATTTTCTCACAGTTAAGGAAACTAGAAGTCCGAATTCAGGGTGCCAGCTCTAGGGGAAGGCTGTCTCTCTCTGTCTGCTCTGGGGAAGGTCATTGTCAGTCATGTGGCATGAACCCTTTCTTCTGTCTGTGCTTGCTTGCTCTTTTATACCTCAAGAGAGTTGGACTCAAAACATACCGTACACCAATACTGCCTAATTAACATAACAAAGAAAATTCATCCACAAATGGGATTGTAACCACAGGTATAGGGGGTTAGGATTTACAATACATATTTTTGGGGGATGCAATTCAGCCCATAACAAGGGGCCTTTTTCAGATTGACCCCCGCACCCCAGCTGTGCGCTATCATCAAGTGGGGTTTTGTGGGGGAACACGTTTATCTCTGATCCTTCCATTTCTCTGGCTCTTCTTCATGGGCTGTTAGAAAATTTTTTTGTCTGCAGATTTCCTTCCTCTTCTGAAACAGATACTAGTTTGAACTTAACTGTAGATGACACATTTTTCAGGGGAGGCCCTTGGTTCTTTGGATTTGATACCCAAATCTTGCTTTATCCTTACCAACACCTTTATCATTTAAAATCCTTGTGCCTTCTCTTGGCTTCCATCTTTCCAGCTGGAAGAGCCCTCAGTTTTCAAGTCCTTCTGTATGCTCTGCCTGGGATCAGATGTTTGCACTTTTCTGCACTCGTGTTCTTCCCTTGATCTGTGAAGTCTGTTTTCAGCCTCCGTGATGAGACTTTGCTGGCAGCATTGCAGCTGTAGAGAGAGGTCTGTTTAAATTTTTTTGGTGTCAGAATGAAGCCAACCTTTGAAGAGAAGACTAAAGATTAGGAATACATTTAATTCTAATCAGTGAATTTGACATGGAGCCAAAACTGGTGACAAGCCAGAAAAGAGGACTGAAACCTCAGCCAGAGCTGTGAAGTTTAGTGGTGGCCTAAGTAAGGGTCTGTTGAGTGTGTCACCTGAATAAAGACAGTGTCCTCTGCCTCATACATGATTGTTTTCTTGCTGCTAAAGAGGCTGTAGTTGCCTGACCTCATTTATTAAAGTTCTGTGCTTTATCAGTGGGTCACAGGTCCAATTCTCGAGTGGCCAGTTAGCTTTGGCGAGTTCTGTGGATGCAGATTGCACCCCTTGCCCCAGCCTGCTGCCTTGCACTTCATACTGTTTGTCCCCAGAGATGGGATCGGTACGCTAAAAGGAAAATATCCCCATGTGGGAGTCCCTGTGAAAGTTATTTTAGAAGTGTCATCTTCAGCAGGGGACAGAGGAGGGTTTAAGGGCACGTGATGCCATAAGGGAAGGGTAACAGAACAAAGGCTCTCCTTGCTTTCCCTCACTGCCCACTAGCATTCTCAATTTCCTGGTGGTACATACAGAAGTGCAGAAGCGCAGACTCAAGTCACTGCCTTACTTTAGGGGCTTGGGAGCTGTTTGCATCACTATCCCCAGCTGCTGTCCCAGGAGCCGGGAAGCTGGGATGGTGGGCCTTCCCTGAGTGCTCTGCCATCCTTTGAGGAAATGCTCAGTAATGCCTTTCAGTGGCTTTTGAAGGCATTGTCTTACTCTTGTAAAAATCCAGCAGCAAGACTTGGCAGCATTTGTCCTCTGTTCCTGGAAAATTAGATGACAGTTCCAGAATTTCTCAGAAAATGGGATGATTTACAATGAGTTCCAGTCTTAAGCAATCTGCAGTTACAGCAGTTAGGTAAATCTCTACATTTTTATAGAGGAAAATTTCTTCCTAAATTCTTCACTGTATAAATAATTTTCTAATTCTAGCTGTTCACTAGTAGCTGTATCTTGGATAAAATACATGGTTCAGTCACTGAGTTACTGATATGTAGGGTTTTTATAAATATATACCAAAAAAAAAAAAAAAAAATCCCAAACCTATTGTCATCTGACTCATAGCGACCCTATAGGACAGAGTAAAACTCCCCTATAGGGTTTCTAAAGAGCAGCTGGTAGATTTGAACTGCCAGCCTTTTTGGTTAGCACCCAACCTCTTAACCACTGTGCCACCAGGACTCCATAAATATATACATACATATATATAAATTCACACACACACACACACATACACACACACACACACACACACACACACACACACACATATGCATACGCATGCACACACATAGTCCCTGGGGGGCGCAAACAGTTACGCACTCAACTATTAGCCAAAAGGTTGGCAGTAGTGGTTCCAACCTGTCCAGAAGCACCTCAGAAGAAAGGCCTGGCAGTCTACTTCGAAAGGTCATGCATTGCCTTGAAAACCCTATGGAGCCACTCTACTCTGCACACATAGGGTCGCCATGAGTTGGAAATCACTAGACAGCAGTTAACAACAACAACATATACACAGGAACACCCAAATTGTGTCCACTTAATAATTCTGCTTGCTGCTTTCGTGATAGATGTCAACTGATTGGAGCAGTGGGGGCTGGCAGGGTAAGGGACAAAATGCTTCATGTTAAGGCATAGCTTGTTCCTTTAAGATGTGATACTGTCATAGTTCTTTTACTTATTAACTCTGGGACCTTGGAAAAATCACATTAACTTTCTTGTATTTTGGTTTCCCTGTTGGTAAATGTCTTAGTTATCTAGTGCTGCTATAACAGCAGTACCACAAGTGGATGGCTTCAGCAAACAGAAGTTTATTCTCTCACAGTCTAGTAGGCTAGAAGTCCGAATTCAGGGTGCCGGCTCCAGGGGAAGGCTTTCTTTCTCTGTCGGCTCTGGAGGAAGGTCCTTGTCATCAGTTTTCCCCTGATGTAGGAGCTTCTCAGTGCAGGGATCTCGGGTCCAAAGGATGCGATATGCTACTGGCACTGTTTACTTGGTGGTACAAGGCCCCCATGTCTCTGGCACTGTTTACTTGGTGGTACAAGACCCCCATGTCTCTGGCAGTGTTTACTTGGTGGTACAAGGCCCCCATGTCTCTGGCACTGTTTACTTGGTGGTACAAGGCCACCATGTTTCTCTGCTCGCTTCTCTCTTTTGAGACTGGCCGAAGACACAACCTAATCTTATAGATTGAGTCCTGCCTCATTAACATAACTGCCTCTAATCCTATCTCATTAACATCATAGAGACAGGATTTACAACACATAGGAAAATCACATCAGATGACAAAATGGTAGACAGTTACATAATACTGGGAATCATGGCCTAGCCAAGTTGACAGATATTTTTGGCAGACACAATTCAATCCATGACAGTAAAAAAGGGGTAATAGAGGTTGTTGTGAGGATTAGAAAAAATGTGTGGAAATTACCTGGTACAGGACCTGCCACACCTTAGCAGCTTGATATAATTGCTGTCTTTAATTCCTTGGATATTGATTGAGCACTAGCTAGGTAACAGACCCCGTTTTGGTGCTGAGGATGTAGCTTTAAATTGGGCATGCAGAGTTCTGGGGCTCCTGTGTCCTGGTGGGGGGAGAGAGACACATAAACTACTGATAAATAAGGTAATTTCAAATAATGATATAATTTTGAAGCAAATAACATAGGGCAATGGGAGATAGAGGGTGGGCTGCCCTGGCTGTGAGGTCGGGGCAGGCCCGCTAGAGAGAGGCTGGTGAGCACTGAGAGCTGAGGAGGTCGTACCCATGCTGGACTTGGTGCTGCAAGCTGGGGAGCTCGCAGATGGGGAGCAGCAAATGCAAGGGTGGAAGGAGGGAATGCGCTTGGCACTCGAAGGTCAGAGTGGCTGGAGTGGAATGAATAAAGGGTGTGAGGCCAAGAGGAATGGTACGATCTTGGGGAAGCCTGTGTACCACAGTAAAGACGTTAGATTTTACTCAGCTTGGAAGGAGACATCTAGGGGATACTGTTCCTTGTCTGCAATTCTAAAATCCAAAGAGCTCTGAAACAAGAACTTTTTCCATTTCTCCTGTCATAGCAGAACCTCACTCGAATGCTTCCCTTCACACATTCTGCTGTGGGAGCGCCATGGGGTTGATTGCAGGTGCCACCCAGACCCCACACCTGTATCTGTATTCATTAGTGTATACACTAAATTATCTGTATAGTCTTAAAAATTCTTAATTCTCAACCACATCTAGCCTCAAGGATTTTGAAGAAGGGATTATGAACCTATTAGAAAAGTTGTAATAAGCAAAATCCACTACCCATCTGTCAGTTTGTTGTACTGTGGTGGCTTGCGTGTTGCTGTGACGCCGGAAGCTATGCCACTAGTATTTCAAATACCAGCAAGGTCACACATGGTAGACAGGTTTCAGTGGAAGTTCCAGACTAAGACTAGGAAGAAAGGTCTGGTGATCTGCTTCAAAAAATTAGCCAATGAAATCCTTATGAATAAGAACAGAACATTGTCTGACTTGCTTGCTTTGCACACGCCATTAGGAGGGAATGAGTCGCTGTAGGTGAACATCATGTTAGGTGAAGTAGAGGGCCAGCAAGGGGAGGCGAGGGTGACCCTCGGTGAGGTGGATTGGCACAGTAGCACCAGTGATGGACTTGAACATGCTAATGATGACGGAGGACCGGGCACCATTTTGTTCTGTTGTACAAAAGGTTGCTGTAAGTCAGAGTTGACGTAATGCCAGCTAACAACAATGATAAAAGCAACAATTATTATCTTTCAAAAAAACATGAAATAAAAAATAAAATGGCTTCAGGTCAAAACATCTGAACAAAATGTTAAGCTATGCTTTAGAAATAAAATGCTTGATATAGGTTGTTAAGGTTATTTTACTGTTGAATGTCCAAAACCAGTATTTTTTTTTTTTTACTTTTATAAATTTTATATTTTATGATTTTTTTAAATTTCTGAATTAAGAATATACATGTTTATATTAAAAATGAAGCATTTTAGACACTCTGCTTATAACCTGCCGTCTAGAGACTCTGCTTGTTGGTGGTGATGTGAACAGCGTGAGAAGGTTTGGTGGTAGTATTCGTGCACAATGACTGTGATGCTAGAGAGGCAAAATGGGCAAACCCTACCTTCATTGCTAACTGTGTGGCAAGGATCAACATGAATCCAGTTCACGCTTGAGAATGGATCCCATCTTCACCTTCCCACATCTCCGTGATCCTCGTTGCCAGCCAGTTCACGTGGCACTCCCTCTGACTTCATCCTTGGCCACCCTGAGCCTGGTCAGAACATCCCTGGCCACTCTAGACCAGGTCATTGGGTGCCATCCTTAGGCTCAGGAGTCCACACAGCTCCCTGCACTTCAAGCCAGCCGGCCCCTTTCTTTCTCTGTAGCCTCCTGGGGCTGGGTCAACAGGGTAGAAGGATTCTGTCCTTCAGGTAACTGCCAAGTCGTCAGATGCCAGCCTCTGCTGGTTGTCACTGCCCCTTGTGGGTTCGTTAATTCTCTAGAACAGCTCGCAGAATTCTCGGAGACAGTCATCTATACTTAACAGTTACAGTTACCCATTTTTTATAACCAGAAAGGATACAAGCAAGGTCTGGGAGGGGTCCCGGTGTGAGGCGTCTGCTGTCCCCGGGTAGTTGTCTTTGCATGGATGTTCTCATCATTCCAGGAAGCCCTCTTTCACATGGTTGTTTGGGGCTTTTATTGATTCATTGGTAGTCAGTAAATGAGGTCTCATTGCACAGTCAGTGATTGAATCACTGAATATAGAAGACTGCATCATGACCCCTCACTTCCTGAAGTTAGTTGCCAGGTGGTAAGTTGGGGAATTCCAAATCATTTGCACATGTTTTAAGTATTACCTGACTGTTTTAGAAAAGTAAAGACACCTTGATTAGTGGGAAATTCCAAGGGCTCTTTTCAGGAACCAGAGACAATGCGAAATCAAGTTCTTTGTCCCACAGACTTCTTCTCCCCCACCCTCCATTCTTAGAGTGATTCCATAAATTCTGTCCCAGTACCAACTTACACAAGTTGCTCCTTTTGGGTGCATTTCCGTACCATATCCTTGAAACTTCAAGCAGGAAATCTGCCCTTCTAGAGCAGGAGTTGAAGGAATTATATCCCATGGGCCAAATCCGGCCTACTGTCTGCTTTTGTAAATAAAGTTTTATTGGAACACAGCCATGCTCATTTGTTTGCGTTATTGTCCATGGCTGCTTTTGGACTACCTCAGCAGAGTTGAGTAGTATCTGGCCCTTTACAGGAACAGTTTGCCGACCCCTGTCGGCATCTTGGGATGACATAGGCCAAAGTGGGCCTCCTCATCTCAGCTTGTGTCCTCATTTTTTGGGTAACACACATGAGACTCTTAGTGCTAGGATGAGACTTAACTTGCTGATCACACACAGCTTTGGATTTTTTGCTGATGCCCTGGACAGCTGGGTTCTTCAATCCTTTGGCAGTTTGTGAAAGAGGCAAAGTCTGCAGGGTCTGGAGGGTGACATTGTCCCTTATATTCTTGATTCTAGGTCAGTCCTTGGGAATGAATTCTATTCCCAAAGTCTGTCCTTATTTTTTTAGCTAGAGCGTGATTCTACACCTTTTCCTTTGTTAATCCTATGTACCTCACACTTTTTTTTAAAAAAAGGGACTGTTTTTCCCTATTATTTTTTATTGTACTTTAGATGAAGGTTTACAGAACAAATAGTTTCTCATTAAACAGTTAGTACACGTGTTGTTTTATGACAATGGTTAACAACCCCACGACATGTCAACACTGTCCTTCTTAACCTTGGGTTGCCTGTTACCAGCTTTCCTGTCCCCTCCTGCCTTCTGGTCCTTGTCTCTGGATTGTTGTGCCCTTTGTTAATCCTGTATATCTCACACTTTTTTAAAAAAGGGACTTTTTAAAAATTGGACTATATTTTCTTCAAGAAATTTGTTGACAGTAACTTCCACTCATCAGAACTTTTTTACTTCAGGTGTGAGGACACAAAGATCACTTGAAACATTCCTTCATTTTATTTTATGAGAGGATGTTTACCTGAAATGATTTTTATAAATTATTTAAAATTATGATTCTGTATTTAGTAACAGCAGCTATCTCAAGTGTGTTTTGTGAGGGAAAGCAGGCAATTTATAAATGTGTTGATGCTACTATTCAACTGCCTGACTCTAGGCACTTTGCTAAAATTCTCTGTAAATTCCTTGGATTTACAGGGTCATTGTGAGAATTAGAGGTAATGTATATAAAGCCCTTGGCATTGTGTTTGGCACAGAGAAGACCCTCATTAATTGGGAGTTGATATTTTGACCAGTATTACAATGTCAGCTGGCTATTTGATTCTTTTTAAAAATGTAGTCTTTTCTTTTTTTAAGGAATGTAGAATTTGTAAGTGATTTTCATGATGCCTGTGTAAATTTGAGATTACAGTCTTAAGTCTTTATTTTCATTTCTTCTGAAACCACAGTAGAATATTTGGAAAAAAAAGAAAAAAGAATGGCTTTTGGTTTGGAAAAACATTTTCTCACTGATCTGGCAAATTGCTGTAAACTAATTTTTAATTTATTGGTAGATTCCAACTCCTGGCGAAGCTGTGTGTGCAGAGTAGAACTGCATTCCATAGGATTTTCAAGGCTGTGACCTTTCGGAAACAGCCAGGCCTGTCTTCCAAGGTATCTGGGTGGGTTTGAACTGCCACACCAACCTTTTGGCTAGTAGTTGAGCACTTCACTGTTTGTGCCCCCCAGGGACTCCATTGGAAGCCTAGATAGTTAATAACACGTGTTAACAACTCGTAAAGGTAAATTTGTGTTTATACTTTCTGATAATTTACGGAATGAGTTGAAAACGCTTTCTTTTAAATGTTCTTAGTTACTTTGGCGAATTTGTTCTTTCACTTACTGTTTTTGTGAACACATTTGATATGCAGACCATACTGAGTAGTGGGATACAGGATGAACAAGATGCCAGCCCCACTTGCAGTGAATCCACAGCACTAGGGGGCAGACAGATAGGGGCAGACTAACTGTGTCTCATTGTAATGGGTGGCAGTGGCAGTGGTGTGCTATGTGAGGACGCGTGGGGCTTTGGAGGTGACATCGGCCTCACTGTTAACACTCCCTCATTGTGCTCTACTCTGGCCTTTTCAGTAACATCGGGCAAGACAGTTTCTTCTTGTCCTGTGAGTTGTTTGAAGTTATGTGCTGTAGATCACTATCCCCACAGACTCCTGAGTTTTTTGAGGCATCCTTCCTTTGTCATGATTTCTGGCACTTTGAGGAAATGCCCAAAATCAATCAGCATTTCATGTGGGTCTGACCACATCTGAGTGGGGGTGACTATACCTTTTTCTTTCAGGGTACAATCTTTCCATCAGTCATTTTAGCCCAGGATTGCAGTATTTTGGGAGGAGGGTAGTGGTCTCTTCCTTTGGGCATGACCCATGTTCAGGGCAGCCATGCTTGGGGCAGTCCCCACACTTTTTTCCGGGTCCTTGTTAAGTACAGAAATGGAGAAAATGTGTCTACAGACTCTTAGAGCAATTTAACTATTGAATTTAAAAATAAAATTTGGTTGCGTATGGATTCTTTGTTATTTCATTTTTCTAGTAATTCATTTTTATTGTGTTTTATAAAATGCCTGTCCATACCAGGTGGATGACAGCAACAACAGCACAAATAGCTCCTTCCCCACAGCTGGTTGGAGATGGCTGGTCTAGAATATCTCAGGATGTTGCAGCCATGCTTGTGGTTTTTCTGTCCTTGTGCAGTTAGGGTTTTGAACTGAAGTTTAAGCTTTACGTTTATTGCCCATTCTGGCCCTTGGAAGGAGTCCTGGTGCAGTGGGGTAAGCATTTGGCTGCTAACTGAAAGCTCGACAGTTCAAATCCACCAGCTGCTCCACAAGAGAAAGATGTGGCAATCTGCTTCTGTAAAGATGACAGCCTTGGAAACCTTACGGGGCAGTTCTACTCTGCCCCATAGGGTCACTGTAAGTCGGAATTGACTCAATGGCAGTGGGTTTGATTTTCTTACCCTTGGCACATCCTTTACATAGAGTGAGATTTCATGAGTCACTGTTGTGGATTGCATCGTGTCCCTCCCAAAATAGGTGTTGAAATCCTAACCCCTATGTCTGTGTCCTACCACTTGTCTGTCAGTTGGTTGTACTGTGGAGACTTGTGTGTTACTATGATGCTAGAAGCTGTGCCACCGGAATTTCTAATGCCAGCAGGGTCACCCATAGTGGACAGGTTTCAACAGAGCTTTCAGATTAAGAAAGACTAGGAAGAAGGACCTGGCAGTCTACTTCTGAAAACATTGGCCAGTAAAAACCTTATGAATAGCAGTGAAACATTGTCTGATATAGTGCTGGAAGATGAGTCCCTCATGTTGGAAGGCACGCAGAAGACGACTGGGAAAGGGCTGCCTCCTCAAAGTACAGTCGACCTTAATATGACATGAATAGAGTCAAGCTTTCAGGACCTTTATTTGCTGATGTGGAATGACTCAAAGTGAGAAGAAACAGCTGCAAACATCTATTAGTAATCAGAATGTGGAATGAACGATGTATGAATCTAGGAAAATTGGATGTCATAAAAAATGAAATGGAATGCATAAAGATCGATATCCTAGACATTAGTGAGCTGAAATTATTGAAATTGTCCTTTTTGTATCAGACAATCACATGGTCTGCTCTGCAGGAATGACAAATTGAAAAGGAATGGCATTGCATTCATCGTAGAAACAGAATATTTCAACATTTATCTTGAAGTACAGTGCTGTCAGTGATAGGATGATATACATACACCTACATGAAAGACCAGTTCATACGACTATTATTCAAATTTATGCACCAACCACTAATGCCAGAGATGAAGAAACTGAAGATTTTTACGAACTTCTGCAGTCTGAAATTGATTAAGCATGCAATCAAGATGGTTAATAATCACTGGTGATTGGAATGTGAAAGTTGGAAACAAAGAAGAAGGGTCAGTAGTTGGAAAATATGGCCTTGGTGATAGAAACGACACAGGAGACTGCATAATAGAATTTTGCAAGACCAACGATTAGTTCATTGCAAATACTTTTTTTCAACAACAGAAATGGTGACTGTACACCTCACTGGATGGAAAACACAGGAATCAAATTGACTATATCTATGGAAAGAGACAATGGAAAAGCTCAATGTCATCAGTCAGAAGAAGGCCAGGGGCCAACTGTGGAACAGACCCTCAATTGCTCATATGCAAGTTCAAGTTGAAGCTGAAGAAAATTAAAATAAGTCCACGAGAACCACACCACGACCTTGAGTATATTTCACCTGAATTTGGAAACCATCTCAAGAATAGATTTGACACACTGAACACTAATGAGCGAAGACCAGCCGAGTTTGTGGGATGATACCAAGGACATCATACATGAAGAAAGCAAGAGGTCATTAAAAAGACAGGAAAGAAAAAAAAGACCAAAATGGATGTCAGGAGAGACTCTGAAACTTGCTCTTGAACGTAGAGTGGCTAAAGCGAAAGGAAGAAATGATGAAGTAAAAGAGCTGAACAGAAGATTTCAAAGGGCAGCTTGAGAAGACACAGTAAAGGATTACAATGAAATGTGCAAAGACCTGAAGTTAGAAAACCAAAAGGGAATAACATGTTCGGATTTCGCAAGCTGAAAGAACTGAAGAAGAAATTCAAGCTTCGAGTTGCATTTTTGAAGGATTCTATGGGCAAAATATTGGACGATGCAGGAAGCATCAAAAGAACATGGAAGGAATACACAGTCACTTTGCCAAAAATCATTGGTCAACGTTCAGTCATTTCAGGAGGTAGCATATGATCAAGAACCAATGGTACTGAGGAAAGAAGTCCAAGCTGCACTGAAGACATTGGTGAAAAACAAGGCTTCAGGAATTGACAAAATACCAATTGAGTTGTTTTAACAAATGGGTACAGCACTGGAGGTGCTCGCTTGTCTATGCCAAGAAATTTGAAAGACAGCTACCTGGCCACCTTACTGGAAGAGATCCATATTTGTGCCCATTCCAAAGAAAGGTGATCCAACAGAATGTGGAAATTATCGAACAATATCATTAATATCACATGCAAGTAAAATTTTGCTGAAGATAATTCAAAAACTGTTGCAGCAGTACATTGACAAGGAACTGTCAGAAATTCAAGCCTGATTCAAAAGAGGACATGGAAGGAGGGATATCATTGCTGACGTCAGATGGATCTAGGCTGAAAGCAGAGAATTCCAGAAAGATGTTTATCTGTGTTTTAGTGACTGCAAAAACATTTGATTGTGTGGATCATAACAAATTATGGATAACATTGCAAAAAATGGGAATTCCAGAACACTTAATGTGTTTATGCAGAGCCTGTACATAGACCAAGAAGCAGTTGTTTGAAGAGAACAAGGGGATAAAAATCAGGAGGTTTAAAATCAGGAAGGATGTGCATCAGGGTTGTTTCCTTTCGCCATACTTATTCAGTCTGTATGCTGAGCAAATACTTCAAGAAGGTGCACTATTTGAAGAATAATATGGCATCAGGATTGGTGGAAGACTCATAACAATCTGTGATATGCTGATGACACAGTCTTGCTTGCTGAAAGTGAAGAGGACTGAAAGCACTTACTGATGAAGATCAAAGACTACAGCCTTCAGTATGGATTACACCTGAACATGAAGACAACAAAAATCGTCACAACTGAGCCAATTAGCAACATCATGATAAATGGATAAAACGTTGTTGTCAAGAATTTCGTTTTACTTGGATCCACAGTCAACACCCATGGAAGTAGCAATTAAGAAGTCAAAAGATGTATTGTATTTTACAAATCTGCTGCAAAAGACCTCTTAAGAGTGTTAAAAAGCAAAGAAATCACTTTGAGGACTAAGGTGTGCCTGACCCACGCCATGGTATTTTCCAATGGCCTTATGCATGTGAAAGCTGGACCATAAGGAAGACCAAAGGAGAATTGATGCCTTTGAATTAAAGTATTGGCAAAGAATATTGAATATACTATGGACTGCCCGAAGAACAAGCAAATTTATCGTGGAAAAAGTAAAGCCAGAATGCTCCCTAGAAGCAAGGATGGCGAGACTTTGTCTCATGTACTTTGGACATGTTATCATGATAGACCAGTCCCTGGAGAAGGATACCATGCTTGGTAAAGTGGAGTGTCAGCAAGGAAAAGGAAGACCCTTGACAAGATAGATTGGCACAGTGGCTGCAACATGGGCTGAAACATAGCAAAGATTGTGAGGATGGCGCAGGACCATGCAGTGTTTCCTTCTGTTGTACTGCTGTGTTGGAACCGACTTGAAGGTACCTGACAACAACAGTGTACCTGTGAATGTAATCCCATTTGGGAATATGGTTTTGTTTTTTATGTCAATGAGGTCACATCAGTGTAGGGTATGTGCCAAATCTAATCTCTTCTGAGTGATAAAAAGCGCAGCATAGACTCAGAAGCAAGCAAGCAGGAGTGGGGGAAGATAGATAGCACTTGGAGATCTCCGAGAAGTACCAAGAAGAAAGGTAGAGAAGTTGAGACAAGGATTTTCCCCCTGAACTGATAGAGCTTTCCTCTAAAGCTGGTGCCCTGAATTCAGACTTCCAGCCTTCTGAACTGTGAGAAAATAAATTTATGTTCATTAAAGCCACTACCTGGTATTTCTTTCGTAGCACCCCTGGGAAACTAAGAGACACTGCTAGGACTTCATCAACAGAGGATCACGGAGGATGCCACCTTGCTCTTTTCTAAGTGTATCTTTCACTCTTTTCCAAGACACCTGAAGTGACTCCCGTCCTTTTGCTCACCACCCTGGGTCCCCTTGCCCCTGCCCTCAGGCCTGAAGGTTTAGGTATTTCACTTTAGGGGAACCTCTGTGTGACTTAGTGTGACCTACCTCCCCCCTTTTTATGTGTGTTTATCTTGAGCAGCTTCTAGTTTTGATTCAACCCTAAGAGTCTGTGTCTGAATTGGAGGCCATATGGCACGTGGGGAGTAAACCGGATTGGGAGCTCTGCAGACCCAGGTTCTAATCCTAGTACTGCCACCTCTGGTGTGTGAGAACTCAGATATGGTACGCTTGCAGGTTTAATTTGTGCTTTTATAAAATGGGAGCCATAAGGGCCAAATGAGTGGTACCAGGGACACTGGGCTGTAGGGGTGAGACCTTTGCTGAGACTGCCCTACCACGTTGCTCCTGGAGCCCCAGGGTCTGGGTCCTTGAAGGCCCCTCCCTCATCTTCTTTCAGTCCCAAAATTTCAGGTCAGTAGACTCCTGGTGGGCTAGCCCAAGGAATTCAAATGCATTTGTAGACCGTAACTGAATTCTAGCTTAGTTTTAAGATGGGCCAGACTGCAGTAGAATGCTACGTTTTACTCTTTGGACAGTGACGAAACAATAGACGTTTTCTTAGTGGTTGCCTATTATGGCAATACAAAAGTGCTTAAAAGTCCTTTCCTAAGAGGAAGGGAAACACGTTCATAAGGCCACTCCATTGCAGCAGGGTCCGGAGTGGTGCACCCCCAAGTGGAGAACTGCTGTTTTACAAGGAATAGGAAAGATGGGATCATTTAGTCTGTGGCTCCAGAGATGCCATTTGAGACCATTGCTACCAAAGAAGTCATAGCTGCCCTGCCACCTTCTACTTTTCAAAGAGAACAAGATTGTTTGGTATTGTTAAAAAAAAAAAAAAATTAAATTTATTTGCAAGTTATATTTTGCTTTACTTGTCTCTGTAGAACTTCTCTAAGAGAAGAGTAAATTTTATATGACTCTGTGTGTGTGTGTGTTCTCTAGCATTGTGGTGATATCCAATATGTTTAAATTGGTCCTTGGGGCCAGGTTCTTGGTGTATGTAGGCTACTTATGTATTTTTAACCTTCACGAAGAATGAATGTAGCCTGTCTAGCTTGGGCGGTCTAATGGGTAAGTGGTGGGGGCACCCAGTGAAACAACTTCATCCTGTGAGAGCTATCTTTAACTAAGGTGAGTGAGACAGGAGTAAAAATAACCCCCACCTCCTGGACATGGCCAGTGTCTCTGGATGGCAGCTGGAAGATGTGGCAGATGAGAACACAGCGCTGTTAGAACACAGCCATGCTGTGAGGGTGTACCTGCGGGCTGTGAGTGATGTGGAGGTGTGCACAGAGGGGTGCTGCCTGGCCCAGGCTTCCAGAGTCCTCCTCACAGGGCTCTGTAACCGGTCACCTTCCTGTGCAGGTCCTCATTAGCCCGTTTTCTCCCTGCAGATGGAAACCTACTTTCTTTAGCTGTGAGAACCTTCCTGCTAAACTCAGCCTAAATCTCTAGCCCAGACAATTGCAAACAAGTAAGATGGTCATTGTTTTTATTCCCTAAATTTTGGGAGTGGTTTGAAAAATTCCATTTGAAGATAAACTAGATTTGGTTCCTCTCGCAAATATGAACCTCCTGCCCCATGGTTATTGGTAGGTACCGTTGAGTTGGCTCTGAGTTATGGTGACCCCATATACAACAGAATGGAATGTTGCCTGGTCCTGTGCGATCTTTATGACTGTTGGTATGTTTCAGTCCATTGTTATGGCCATTGTATCAGTTTATTGATTGAGAATGATCCCCTCTACTATCTGGCTGTCAGCCTCCAGCGATATGCTTGTGTTCCTTGGCTTCCCCACTGGCCCCTCTCTGAGTCCTATCTCCGTCTTGTGTTTCCTGCCTTCGTACCTTTGCTCAGGCTATCTCTTTTGGCTTTGGTTGGGACACCACTCCTCCCTTGGAGCCATCCCTGTCCCTGGCTCTCACTCTCCTCAGAGAGCTCTCTCTCTTCTGTGCCTCTACAGCAAGTTCAGGAGTCTCCCTCTGCCTGAGCCCTTTCTTGTGCTGTTGAAACGAAGCAATTGAGCCTGTCTGTCCTCCTTCATCCTCCACCCTCGCCACCCAAGATGCTTAGCTTCTTGAGGACAGTGCAGACCCTGACCCTCCACAGTAGGGGCAAGGGATGCGGGGGTGGTCCCCAGCACATGGTGACGGGAGATCCTGTCCCCTCCCCCCCCGCCAGCCAAAGAGGTGAGAACACGGAAGTATTTTTCCTAAAATTTATTTTTGTTGTTGTTGAGAATATACGCAGCAAAACATAACCAATTCAGCACTTTGTACGTGTACAATTCAGTGACATTGATTACATTCTTTGAGTTGTACAACCATTCTCACCCTCCTTTTCTGAGTGTTCCTCCCTCATTAACATAAACTCACTGCCCCCTAAGGTTCCTGTCTAATCTTTCGGGTTGCTATTGTCAGTTTGATCCCTTATATGTAGTCCTTAAAAGAGCATGGAGCCCTGGTGGCACAGTGGTTAAGAGCTCGGCTGCTAACTAAAACGTCAGCGGTTGGAATCCACCAGCTGCTCCTTGGAAACCCTGTGGAGCAGTTCTACTGTGTCCTATAGGGTCACTATGACTCGGAATCGACTCGATGGCAACTGGTTTGGTTTTAAAAGAGTGTAATGCTCAAGACAGACCGTTTTTTTTACTGGTTATGCTACACTATTGCTTGGTTTTAAGAAGACTTCAGGGGATATTTTTGGTTTAAGGTTTGAAGATTATCTGAGGGCAGTAGTTTCAGGGGTTCATCCAACTTTGATGGCTCCAGGAAGTCTGTAGTCCATGACAATTCGAACTTCTGCTCTGCATTTTCCCCCTTTTGATCAGGATTCTTCTGTGGAATCCTTGATTAAAATGTTAGAACACGAAGTCTCATTCCTCAGGGGAGTGAACCCTGCCGAGGGTGGGAGGATGTGTGCACTGAGGCCCTGTGGTAGATTAATTACATTTGTGTGTGGCCTTTCTAGCCCTCGTCTTGTAGCTGCCACCCAGGTGATTGTGTGATAGGGTAATTGTGGCCTACCAAAGGGATTGGTCAGTTTTGCCTTAAAAGAGAGCCAGTTCCAGAGCAGAGAGAGAGGAGCCCACCACCACCAAGGAAGGAGAGACCCTGCAGCAGGAGATGGCGCAGTGGGCTTCCTGGCCTACGGAGAGAGAAAGCTGAATGCCTCTGGGCAGAGACTGAGGGCCAGGGAGAGGCGTGCCTGTGAGCACAGTTGGGAAGAGGCTGTCCTGATGGAAGAACTGTATCCTGAGTGTTCCTGAACCTAAATTGTAACTGTTATTTCCCAAATAAACCCTGTAATTGTGACTGTGGTCTGTGATTTCTGTGTGGCCAAAGCTATGAATTATCGAACCAAGTACAGAGTGCTGTGTGAGGGATGGTTGATGTCAGAATTAAAGATGGCAGAAAGAGGAGGCTTGTCGGGCCTCCTCAGCCTTGGGCTGTTGATCTTGGTTTTCCTTCCCCCTTGTGGGATTGGAGAAGGTCGGACACCTCCTCTATGCCGTTTTTACAGGCCCTGTAGCCAGAGAAGGGCTGGTGGGTGGGGGGCTAGGAGCCCAGCGGAGCCGGCAAATGGCAGGGTGTGGGGAAGGATCTGCTTACACAATTATGAATCAGGGCCTGATTGCTGTAGACTGCTCAGTGCAGAGGTAGCTGGCATGGATGGTTGTGAATTTCATGCTCATTCACTATGTTTCAGGGGCTCTTCTGGGTGCTGGTGATGTGCTAGTGCCTACCTTCTTGGGTGGTTCCAAGGATTAAGCCATACTGGGCGTTTGGTTTGTGCCCTGTGTGTGTTGGCTATTGTCGGCCATACTATTGGCATTTGGCATTATCTCTTTGCCTCTCCCATCATCTCACCTTCTCTCCACAATCTAGCCACTGACCGCCTGGTCCTCAGCATACCCCACTCATCCTGCACACAGCCTGGGATGCTCTCTTCCTCCAGACATTTACCCACGCCCAGCTTAAGCGTTTTTACCTTTTTGTAGGAGAGGAGCAGGACCTGATAGGGAGGCTGCCATTCGTCCCGGTTCCCCTGGCACAGCCCCAGATTACACCTGTCGTTCTGGTGTAATTATGAATAGTGGCCCTCTCATTCTCACAGGGTCCCAGTTTCAACAGTAAGTTGTATATCCCCTGCTTGTAGGCCCACGCTGAGGATTTTGTGTTTCCCACCAGAATAGATAGTCAGTGTTTTAAGCTGGGGTTGGGATAGGGGTGGGTGCTCACATGATCAGATTTGGGTTTCAAAAGTTTGGTCTGGCTGCTTCAAGGAGAACTTCAGCTTCCCATCTGTTTCCCAGTGGGTGTTCTGTTGAGGATTCAATAGCAAGAGTGTGAATCGCAGAGTTGGTGCCCTGTCTGGGCTGGTGTTTGCTGCCTCCCTTCAGATCTATTTGGTAGAAATGGCTTTGTATAGAAATGGAGTGTGTTGCGCACAGCACTGAGGTCCTGTGATGATTTCTGAATTCTCAAAGAACGTTTAGAACAGGTATGGTAGTCTCATTGCTGGGTGTATCTTGCCATATTATAATTATTTGAATGTGGCGAATAATACATGTGGCATTTGTGTTACCGATTTATGAACATTTTCAACGAAGCAGGACATTCATTTCTTTTCGGTCATGGAGGTGACGCGGGTGTTTATTGTGCCAGTCTCACTTGCTCCATCTGGGTGCTGTAAACCTATGTTGACTCAGTTGTAGAAGTGATAAGCTGTTGGGTAATTACTCTAAGTGCATTAGACAGCTGCAGAGAGAAACGTGATGTGTTTTAAACAAGCAGTTAAGTGTTTCGGTTAACAAAAAATCAGACAGTTGGAACGATTTCTCAAATATTATGCAGTTTTGTGGGGAGAGGAGCCTTAAAATTATTCCTTTTATTAAAGCATAAACAGTCATTAAAACATGAGCTTTTTTTTTTTTTTAAACCTTACTTAATGTCCTCTTTAAGTGTTTGAATTTTAAGGTAATAAATACATCTATGTTTTTATATTTCTGTGCCCTATTTCATTCATGAGTTTCATAATGGCATACATGGATACTTTTTTCGTTAACTTTTTGACTCTTCTTGGGCACGTGGCAGCTTATTTGCTGGCCCCTCTCCTGGGCCTGCGATGCCCTCTGCTCTGTGCACCTCCGTTGGTGGGTAGGGGGAAGGGCTCTCCCCACCTTCCCTTGGCTCCCACGGGCTGTTAACCCAGGCAGAGAGGTGGCACCTGGGCTTCATGATCGTATCTTAGTCACACAGTAAACGATCTCTCCTTGGCAGTTTCCCCAGAACATGTTAAATATTTATGCATGGTTTGAGGGATACACTGACAAAATGGGTACTGATGCCTTTAAAAAAAAAAGAAGTATTTGAAGTTATCATGATATGACAGTGATTATTATTCTTACCTTCTATGAGATTTTCCTAAAATCAGTCTTCAAGGGAAAAGTCAGTATTGAGCTGATGGTTAGTTTTTCCTTCTACTGAATCTTCTGTCACTTTGCTTAAGTTTGTTAGTTTTTCTGGAAAAGTGATGGGAAATCCAAGTTTTCTTTTTCGTTTTGAAGATGGACTCCCCATCCCAGCCTTCAGCTCTGCTGCAGGCTCCATTAGGCTTGCTGAGAGCCATTAAGGTTTGTGACAGCTTAAGCCCTGCCCTGGTAGCAGTCAGCAGGGACCAGGCCTGCGGAAGCTGGGAGTGGGGAAGGGAAAGGATGTGTCTCCACTAGCTATTTCTAGGTGCCTGAGGACCTGCTTAGAATAAAAGAGCTGGGATTTGATCACGTGATGATTGTTGTTAGTTGTTATTGAGTTGACTCCGACTCATGGCGACGTTATATGTAATAAAATGAAATATTGCCTGGTCCTGTGCCATCTTCATGATCACAGCTATTGGTCAGCTCATCTCACTGAGGATTTCCCTTCTTTTCATTGGCCCTCTTCACATTCCTATTACTAATGGATGTTTGCTGCCCTTACTTCTCATTTTGAGTCATGCCACATCAGCAAATGTGGGTCCTGAAGGCTTTACTCCATTCATGTCATTAAGGTTGACTCTACTTTGAGGCCTGGTGGCACAGTGATTAAGAGACAGGCAGCTAACCAAAAGGTCAGCAGTTCAAATCCACAAGCTGCTCCTTGGAAACCCTAATGGACAGTTCTCTTCTATCTATAGGGTCGCTGTGAGTCGGAATTGACTCGAAGGCAATAGATTTGGTTTTTGTTTTCGTTTCTGCTTTGAGGAGGCAGCTCTTTCTCAGTCGTATTTTTAGTGCCTTCCGATTTGGGTGGCTCGTCTTTTAACGCTATATCAGACAACATTCTGTTGTGATCCATAAGATTCCATTGTGTAATTTTTTGAAGCAGATGATCAGGTCTTTCTTCCTAGTCTGTCTTAGTCTGGAAGCTCTGCTGAAACCTGTCCACCATGCATGACTCTGTTAGTATTTGAAACACCAGTGGCATAGCTTCCAGCATCACAGCAACACACAAGCCACCACAGTAAGACAGACTGACAGATGGGTGGTGGCACTTGATAATCAAGTAGGACTTTAAACAAAAACAAAAACTTTTTATAAAAAGAGAATAAACTCATTGGAAAAGCAAAACTTGCCATTATTAGTAGAGAATTCCCAAGTGTGATGGAAGTGTAAAAAGTTAGTTCTGACGTTTCATGGGGAAATTGGAATCCACTGCAGTTGCTAAAGATAGTCATGATTGCGATAAGGACATTAAAGTCACTTGCACTGGCGGCTGTGTCTGCCTGGGACGCAAGTTCCTTCCACGGCCAGTTTCATCCCCCAGGTGTCTGCGGACCACATCTCTTCCTCCTTCCTGGCTTCTCTCTACGACCCCTTTTTTGAGGAGGCTTCCCCTCCTCTACTCTTTTCTTCTGGTCCATAGCACTCTTAAATTATAGGTAAGTAGGTTACATAGTATGTTTATTGCTCGTTATTGTTGTCATCAAATCAGCTCTGACTCATGGCAACCTTATGAATAATAGAATGAAACTTTTCTGGGTCCTGTGCCGTCTCCATGATCTTGATACGTTTGAGCTCATCATCCTGGCTGTTGTGTCGGTCCATCTCATGGAAGATTTTCTTCATTTTTGTTGACCCTCTACTTTACCAGCCATGACATCCTTTTCTAGCGATTGGTCTTTCCTGATGATGTATCCAAAGTAAGCAAGACAAAGTCTCACCATCCTTGCATCTAAGGAGCATTCTAGTTGTATTTCTTTTTAGACTGATTTGTTGGTTCTTCTGTCAGCCCATGGTATATTCAATATTCAGTTGTGCCAGCAACACAACTCAAATGCATCAATGTCTCCCTTTTTCATTGTCCACCTTTCACATGCATAGTATGTACATCTTAGTCATCAAAGTGATATCTTTGCTTTTTAAAACCTTATAGAGGTCTTTTGAAGCAGATTTGCCCAACCCAATACATTGTTTGATTTCTTGACTGCTGCTGCCATGGGAATTGATTATCGATCCAAGTAGAATGAAATCCTTGACAACTGCAATTTTTTCTCCATTTATCATATCTACTTACGTTTACTGCTCACTATCTCTTTTCGCCATAAGGTTCATGAGGGAAGGATCTTTGCTTTATTCACTAATATATCTCAAGCATCTGGCATATAATAGGTGCTCAGTAAATATTTGTCAAATGGATGAATTTCTTTGAAGATGGACTATATTTCTCTTCTGTCTTTAGGTGACTAAGAGGTCAGATATTTCAAGTTTATGAAGCTCAATGATTAACTCAACTGTGTCACCCTTGGTGAAGATTTTGTAATACTCGTAAACCTTAAAGACATTGATTAATAATTGCAAACTCTTTCTTGTGGTAATAAAGCATTCCTGCACTGAGGGCTATGAAAAGCCGTTTCTGTTTTCAGAATTTAGATTTTCAATATGGGCATAGTGTACTTAAGGCTCCTAGTGAACTGGGGTGTTAATGTATTTATGAAACCTGCTACTTAATGTGCAAATTGATTTGGAGTAAATTTAGATCTGTTCCTTAAAGACTGAAATGGTAAGTATATATTAGGATTGAAGACAGAGTCATGGGTCTCTGGGCTAGAGGCTGTCTCCTGTACATGGGAGTGTGACTCACACAGGGCAAGCTTTCTGACTACTACAAGAGTCAGGGGTACTCACGGCAAGAGGTGGGGTGGCCTGCACCAATAGCGGTGCTGTGACCACAGAGAAGAAAGCGTGGGTCAAAGTAGATTCAGAAGGCAAAATCATCAGGATTTGTTAATCAATTAGAATGTGATAAGGAAGAATTTGAGGCAGATTCTTATTTCTGGCTTGAGTAACTAACAGAAGAATTGCCAGTTGGATTTAGGGACCAGCGTTGTGACGTATTTTAGGGGACTAGTGTTTTGCCAGCATTTCAAAATAAAGAGGTTTCAAATCAGTTCATCTTCCCATTACCCAAAGTAGCCTGTTCTCTCCACCTCCTTCTCTCTGTTAATTCACTATTTTTAAGGTCGTCCAGGTTTCCACCCTTTGAGTAATCTTGGATTCCTCTTTGTTCCTTGTCCCTTACATCCAGTCATATCTACTCTTCCACCTGGTAACGACTGTTCCATGTGTGTCAGATTGTTCCTGGCTGTGAAACCCCTTTTTCCTGTCTAGTATCCTGGCATTTAGCGTCTGTCTTAATTACCTAGTGCTGCGGTAACAAAAACTACCACAAGTGGGTGGTCTTTAAAGACCAGGAATTTATTGTTTCAAAGTTTTGGAGGTTTGGAGTGCAGATCAGTGCACTGGCTCTAGGGGAGGGCTCTTCCCTGTCGGCAGCCCCGAGTGTTCCTTGTCATTGCTTGGTGCCTGTCTTTCTCTGTGTGTGTATCTGTCTGTTCTGCTCTTTTTATAAGACACCTCTCAGAAGAGATTAGGTTTAGGACTCAGCCTAACAAAAGAGAACCTCTGCTTCCAAACAGGGTCATATTTGCAGGTACATTGGTAAAGACTTCACTACATATTTTGTGGGACACAAGTCAATCCATAACAGTATCCTAAGCCGTAACTGTGTGCAGACCAATCCCCTAGCCTCAACATTCCACGGGCTTCCCAGGAGTGGCAGAAGAGTCAGTGCACTGGTGTGACGGAGAGGGGCCAGCGTTGTGCTCAGCAATTCGGTTTTGAGCAGCTTTAGGTCAGGGGGAGGCTTTATCACAGCCTCATTGTTGCTCCACACAGTTCCTGCCAGAAGCTGGTGTCACGTGAAGGGTTAACAGATATATGTATATGGCCGTCTTATTTAAATGGATTCTGGGACTTGTTAGCCCATGAGCTTCATTTTAGGAATGAGATCTTTGATAGAGGTGCTAAAAAGCAATTTTCACTTAGACACCTGGTGCAGATATGCTAGTGTAGTAAGATATACTTTTGAGATTTACTGATAATGAACAAGGTTCATAAATTAGGGGGGAAGTTGTTGGGTAAAGAAATGTTGTGTCTAACTTCAGTGGTAGAAAAAGGAAGGGCTTGTTGGAATATCTGTAGATTATCTATACCTGTGTACATTTTTGGTTCATATTGCTTATGTTTCCACACATTATGCACATTACATTTGTAAGCACACATATACTTTTCCATCTTCTCTTGCAAGTACAGTTTCTTTTGGTGACAAGACTGGAGGTGCACACGCTGGCAACCAGACCTTGTACAATAGAGACCAAGGGCTGTAACTCCCTTGCTATTTGCTGAAGCTGGAGTAGCTCTATCAGTAACCAGGCTATTGTCATTGTAACTGCTTTTCAAGTATGTACAAACTTCTTAACTAATTGAAAAGAACTGTGAAGACCCTCCAGGTCTCTCCCCTTGAGACCTCTCTACCATTCCAAATGATGGGGAGAGTTATCTCCTTGGGAACTGAGGAAGGAACTGGCATTTATTTTGTGCCAGGTACTTTTTATACCTGATCTCACTCGATCTTCCCAGCAAACCCTTTGAAGTGGGTGTTAATATCCAGATTTGCCAATGGTCAAACTGAGACTCAGAGACTTTTGTTAACTTATCTAGCTCAGGTCAAATAGCTGGAAAGTGGATGGTCCTGGATTCAACCTCAGTTTTGTTGTGTCCCAAACCTGAGTCCCTTTCCCCTTTCCTCCCATCTGTCATAATTTGGAAGAGCTGATAATAATCTTTTCCATCTTTTCTTCTGTGTTTCATATCTTCTGTTTCTCTCCTTATCAGGAGCATGCTTTTCTTTACCTTTGTGATGTAAAAATGGCATGGTGGAGGTGGCATCTGATCTCCTGTAACTTCACAAGGGGGAGTGAGAGTCAAGATCAACAACCCAAGGCTGATTCCAATGAGGCGGAGGTCAGACATGCCTCCTCTCTTGGCCATCTTTACCAATTCTGACACCAGCTGACCCTCCCACGGCATACTCTACTTCTCTGCTGGATTCAATAATTCATTGCAGTGGCCACACAGAACTCACAGACAATACTCACGATTATGGAGTTTTTTAGGGAGGGTAACAGGTTACAATTCAGGCTCAGGAATGCTCAGGATACAGTTCTTCCATCAGGACAGCTTCTCAGGTCTGTCCCTGGCCCTTGGCACCTTGGCCCCTCGGCCCCTTGACCTGGCCTCTATCCTGCTTGGGCAAGTGTTACAAAGCTCTTTTAGCTCTGCCGATAAGTGCCTGGAGGCACCGTACTCTACCAGTAAGCCTTGGCTCAAAGGCACTCAACTTTAGCTCCATAGTTGGCAAACCTAGCTCCTCCAAGTGCCAGAGGCACCCTACTCTGCCAGCAAGTCCTCTGCCTGAAGGCACTCAGCTTTCTTACTCCCTGCGCCGGGCCATCTCCTGCTGGTCTCCTGGTTCTGCAGCCGCCATTTCTCACCATCTTTGGTGTTACAGCTCTCTCTTTCTCAGTCTCCTGATTCCAGGAGCTTTTCAGTGCATGGCTTCCAGATCCAAAGGACGTACTCTGCTCCTGGCTCTTCATCCTTGGTGTTAAGATCCTCTCCTCCCACCTCTGGGATGGCTCTTTTAAGCCTAGCGGGATGACAGAACTGACTAATCCCCTTGTTAGGGTTCCATATACTTAATAACATGTTCCCACCCAGTCATTTGGTGGGAGTTACAAAGACTATGACTAGAAGGATCGCATTAAGTAATTCATTGCACTGCAGTGAAGATATGGAGTGTATTTATGATAGCTGTTTTTACAACTTGTATTGTTTTCAAATACTGTCATCTTTGGCATTTCTAGGTCTGTTTCTATTTGATGATTTCTCTTATTTTGTATTTTCTTTTCATGTCAGGTAATTTTTTATTGGATGCTAGACATTTAATTTTGGATTGGGTATACTGGCTTTTTTTTTTCTTTGTATTACTTTAAATATCTTTGGGCTTTGTTCTGGGAATAGTTAAGCTTCTTAGATGCAGTGTGATCCTCTTGAGGCTTGTTTTTAAGGTTTCTTAGTTGGACCTGGAATAGCCTTTAGCCTAGAGCTAATTTGCCTCACTATTTAGTGAGGTGGCACACTCAGTAGTTCAGTGATGCCAATGGTCTGTGCTCAGCTGCTAATCTAAAGGTTTGGCAGTTCAAACTAACCCAGCAGCGCTGTGGGAGAAACACCTAGTGATCTGCTCCTGTAAAGATTACAGCCAAGAAAACATATGGAGCATTTCTACTCTGTAACACATGGGGTTGCCATGAGTCAGAATCGACTCGACGGCAGCAGTTTTGGGTTTTTTGTTTGTTTGATTGAGTCATCAGCCTTCTGAAGATGTTTCATGTTTTAGGAAATTTTCCGTTCTGGCTGGTGGTAACACAAACCTTCGTAAGCCCTTTGTGAGCTCTGGATTGTTCTGTCTGTTTCTTTCTAGTGGTTCTTTTTCTGGCCTTGGTAATTTCCTTACATGCATGCACTAGTCAGTACTCAGCTAGAGGTTTAAGGGAACCCTCTGCAGATCTCCAGAGCTCTCTGTCTCTGTGCAGCTTTCTCCTCTCTGTACTCGATGTGTGCATTCCTAGCTGCCTTGTCCTCCCTGAACTTTGAATTCTGTCACCTTAGCGAGACTGCCAGACTATTTGGGATCCCCCTCCTTGTACTCTCTCCAGGCAGTGGGTTGGGGTGTACTGGTTGGGCTCACCTCCTTGTTTTCTCCCCTCTCAAGGATCACTGCCCTGTGCTGCCTTTTGTCCAATGTATGAAAACATTTCATGTATGAAAAAATTTCAGTTTTTTTCAGGTGTTAAGGAAAGAGGATAAGTCCAGTCCTTAATGTTCTGTCTTGACTTCCATCATATTCTATTCCATCTTGAAGCAGAAGTTTCCCATAATATTTTAACCACGGTTCTAGGAATAAAACCAACAACCCATTGTCATCAAGTTGATTCCAACTCATATTGACCCTGTAGGATAGAGTAGAACTGCCCCATAGGGTTTCCGAGGAGCAGCTTTCTGATTCCAACTGCTGACCTTTTGATTAGCAGCCGAGCTCTTAACCACTGCACTACCAGGGCTCCCAGGAATAAGTTAGGCTCAGAAAATTTTTGTGTAGTATACAGAATCAGCTTCAGAGCTGAAAGGAAACTTTTAGCGATCATGTGGTCTAAAGACCTCATTTTTCACATAAGGAAATAGGCCCAGAGAATGAAGTTATTTGCTCAAAATCATAAAGTTTGTCACACTGGCAACTTACAGATCTTTAGTTCATACCACAATCAGATTTCTCATATATAAATGACAAAATGAACCATTTCTTGTGACCCACACTAAGGTCAGGATCCTGCAGTCCTCCCTGTTCCAAGGGTTGACTGTTGTATTTTTGGCAGAGGGATAAGGTTTATTTTGCCCTGGGACCTTTGCTTTTTATTCACTTTGTCTTGGCCCACTGCTTGGTACAAAGCTATATGGAAGATATACCTTAGGTGAGCCCAACGACGGCCAAGCCCTTTAGCCTGCCTGTGGGAGCTGCTTTCTTCCCTGTCTGCACCTCCCTGCCCCTGCTCTCTGAGGACGGACATCAGACCTGGTTCAGGGTGGGTATGGGGACCCAAGCTGAGCCCTGGGGCCAGACCCAGCTTACTGCACTCTGCCTCCAGGATTTTGGCAGCGGTCAGCCCGTTACCCTTGGCCCTCTGCCCTCTGCCCTAAGCCTGCTGGAGGGACAGACAAATGAGGAAGAACCACCACAGAGGATTACCTCATATTAAACCCTAGGGCATTTTCCTGGTCAACCAGGACAAGGCGAGCCGTTTTCTAATTCTGAAATTATTGTTAAGAAAGTTCAGGGAAGAAATGCTGTCCTTGTTCTGCTGATCAGGGGGGACAGAGTGTGGCGTATTGTGTGCCTACTATGTGCTGGATACTCCTCTAGGAAGATGCCTCGTCTTGGTTAATTATTACAACTGCCTGTGATTTGACCCCCGGATTTAGAGTAGAAGTTGCAGGTAGGGGTTGTGCCATGAGAGAACATGGAAAGCTTTGAGCTGAAGAAGTCAGGTTTGGCTTGATTGCAATGGCTCTGCATGTAAGTTCTCAGTATTATTATCCCCATTTTAGGCAAGGAAGCTGGGGCCCACAGATGCCAAGTGAGTGTCCCCACAGCTTGTAAGCCAGGATTTTGAACCATATCTTCTAAATTTCAAAGCTATGCTCTTATTAATATGTCACACTACTTTTTTTGTTGTTAGTTTTTTTTTTTAAAAAAAAAAACTAGGTCATTTTTATTTTGGGCCTGAGTGCTTATGTACATGGGTTTTGTACCTGAGTAACTCTGCATCCCTGTCACCTCTCTGAGAGTGTTACAGTTGAATTGTGTCCCCTAAAAGATATGTTGAAGTCCTAACCTCTGTACCTGTGAATGTGACCTTGTTTGAGGAAATAAGGTCTTTCTTTGAAGTTATTATCAGTTAAGTCAGACTGGAGTAGGGTGAGTCCTAAACCTAATCTCTTCTGAGTGGTGTCTTATAAAAGCAGAGAACAGGTATGGGAAGAGAATCACAGACTGGGGAAGACACCATGTGAAGATCCATCTGCAAGCCAAGGAACACCAAGAAATGCCTTGAAACTCCTGGGGCTACCAGAAACTGAAAGAGACAGAGAAGAGTCTTCCCATAGAGCCCACAGAGAGAGAACATAGTCCTGCTGATGCCCTGAACTCAGACTTGTACCCTCCAGGACTATGAGAGAATAAATTTCTGTTCTTCAAAGCCACCCACTTTGTGGTATTTTGTTATGTCGGCCCTAGGAGACTAAGGAAGATTTGACCATTGATGGGTGACTTCCCACCCATCTGGACCAATGTTCATTGGTATTGGGCGATGACAGTGTCCACAGGCATTATGGCCTGATCTTCAGAGGCTTTCTGAAGCTCAAGGGACACAGAGAGCTTCTGACTGGGGTAGGAATTATATAAGAAAGGGGACCCTGGAATCACTTCAAGTCCTGTCTGAGCCTTCATCTCGAATATTTGGCCAGAATTCCGAGTCCAGAATCAAAACACATTTTCTTCCATTTGGAAATTTGTTGTTTGTTTATCAAATTGTTGTCATACCCTCTGCTGTATTTTTTAACAGCCGTATTGAGATATAATTACCACAATCAATTTTAGAACATTTTTATTATTTTGTAAAGAAACCTCATACACTTTAGTTATCCCCCCATCCTATGTTGCATTTTAATTGATGCTCTTAGAGCACTTTAAAAGCATAGTTGGTAGGATTATTTATTTAATTTAGAGATTCTGTAGTTATGTCATCTAATTACACAGACTGCTAAGTTATTAGAGGTTATGTTTGACTAATTTGCTAGTCAATGACCATTCTAATGAATTGACACTTTATTAATATATATGTATGTTTTGGTCTCTATTCATTTATCTTAACACAAGGAAAGGGGGAGAGGTCCCAGAAAACAGTGTGGGTGATGTGAAAATATGTGACATGAAGTTCAAAGATTTTATGTCCTGCTTTTGCTGCCCATACGCTTGTCAAGCTGTTACCTCTCCCAATGTTATTTGCATTCTAACTCAAATCTATAATTGGAGATCTGCATGTGGTTAAAAGACTTTACATTCCAGAAGAGTTGGTTTTTGTTTTGAGGGTGGAAGAGGTGATGGGAAGGGCACTGGGTCAGGGGTTTTTCAGGGCACAGAACTACGGAGGATGTGGAATACTGGTGGCCAGTCTCATCTGTGTGGTATGGACCAGACCATGTGGTGATGGGACCGTCTGTGTTTTTTGGAAGGAGGGTGGTGACCTTGCATGTGGTGGTGGCCTTGAAGTCATGGTAGGATGGCCTGGCCAGCAGAAAAGAAGCTAGATGTGAAGTAGGGAGTGCAAGGACAAAGGGGAATCCTTGTTGGTCGTTGGCCATCTCCAACCCCAGTAATGCGGTTGGTGGAGCTGTACTAACGTTTGTCCCCAGACTCGTAGAAGCTGAAACAAAAGTTCAGGGGGGGAGTTGGAGGGACTGGCCTGCGCCGACGTCAGAGCCAGTGATAGTGACAACATGTGACGCTGCACCATGACCACACGGCAGTGATCTTCAGAGAGTGAAGCTTCCACATCCCACCCCGGGATTTCCAAATCCAAATCCCTGGTGGCTAGTCTCATCCCAGAACCATATAGGAAAGGGGATTCTGGGAAGCGTAGTTCCAGCTTAGCTAGATCGACTTGGTACAAAAAGGCATAAGGCTGCTGATAATTTTCACTTTCACTGCTGTCTTTCCTGTAATTCGTTTGCCTGTCAGTCTCTGGGATGCTGAACGGTAACACATTTGTGTACTTTGTGGGTATAGTGGAAGAAAAGAAAAAGAAGGTGCAGCATCTTGCTCAGGCGTTGGGGAAATTGTGGATCGTAATTTTTACATTTGTTGTGAAGTAGATCCGATATGAACATATCTCAAAGATTCTAAGCCAGAATAAGTGCCTTGTGTATTTTTGTCTGCTAAATATTTCTGCTTTTGGCATAATAATGGCAGAGGGGGTGGTTGGAGAGGACTGCTTTATCCTTTAAAGCTTGTGCTTTTTGAACTCTTAGTAGAGTTCATTTTTTCCCCCTTAGGTACTATTATTTTCCAATGAACATTTTATGAGCGAGTACAGGGCCCTGATATCCCTTTCGGGATCTAAACTGCTCTTGTTCTAAACTGCTTTGGTTGGCGTGTTTTTTCCTGTGTTTGCATTACCTGCCGCCTTGGACCAGTGCCTAACTAACATTGTCCTGTCAGCTTCTATTTCTGATTGGGTTTGCTTCAAGAAAAATAGAACTGACAGAAAATCAGAAAAAAATGTTAACTGAGTTTTTATTGCATAATTATACATACATACACACACACACACACACACACGCACACACACACGCACACACACACACTATGATTGTTATAGTGTCATCCATTCACAGGTGCTCCCCTTTTCCTGATCCTTGGTGTTAAAGTTGATGACGGAGGAAGTGGTAGAAGAGATGGAGATAGTGTAGTGGTAGAGGCGATGGAAGTGGTGGTGGTGGTAGTGGTGGAGATTTAGGTAGTGGATGTCGTGTTAGAGATGGAGGTGGTAGAAGTGGAGATGGTGATGGAGGGGGTGGAGGTGGAGGTGGTGGCAGCAGTGGGAATAGTAGTGGTAGTGATAAAAATAGCAGCTAACATTTACTGAACAGTGTTTTCCATACGTGATCATACTGAATCTTCCAAACAGTCCAGTAATGCTGTCCTCACACAGGAAAGTTAAGTATCTTCTCTAAGATCATCTGTAGAAATTCTAGAGCTAGCAATCTTAACCGTTAGTGTGAGCCACCTCACTGATGTGGGGATATCAAATCAAAAAACAGTAACAGAATTGACTTGGTGAAGGCATTTTATTTTGGGAAAACCATTTATCAGGATTGATGGACTGTGGGCATGATGTTTCTTTTTAGGATGATGGAAGTATTCTAAAATTAGATTGTGGTAATGGTTGTACAATTCTGTAAATATACAAAAAGTCGTTGGATTGTACACTTAAAACAGATGTGTTTTGTGTTAGTGAAATTATATCTCAATAAAGCTGTTTAAAAAAAAAAATATTGGCAGACACCCCACCCTCCCCTGGATAACTGAAATAGATGTTTATATACCCAACATAGCAGGATTGGTAATTTAAAGTTAGGTAATTGATGTACTTCTTTTATGTATAAGGTAAAATGGGTGCACTTTGAGGTGGTTATTGTGGAAAGAAATGCCTGGGTATGGAGTACATGTCACTATTCGATGTGTGCTTGGATCTATAGTGGTTGGTCACAGTAAGATGTTAATGAAAATAGTTTTTTATATAGTAGGATTTTCCCTGCCAGGATTGACATTCTTATTATCGTGGAGAAACAGTTTATATTCTGCTAAGAGGTAGTCCTGGCATTTTCATGTCCCAGTCAAGCAGCCCGTATAAATACAATTATAAGTACAAGAATTAGGGAGTCCCTGGGTGGCGCCAAAGGTTAAGCACCTGGCTACTAATGGAAAGATTGGTGGTTCATATCCACCCAGAGATGTCTTGGAGGAAAGGGCTGGCGATTTACTTCCGAAAGGTCACAGCCATTGAAAACCCTGTGGAGTGTGATTGTACTCTGACACACATGGGGTCACCATGAGTCAGAGTCAACTTGAGGGCAACTGGTTAAATATGAGAATTACTGTGGTGGCGTAGCAGTTAAGAGTTTGGCTGCTAACCAAAAGGTTGGCAGTTCAAATCCACAAGCTGCTCTTTGGAAATGCTATGGGACAGTTCTGCCGTGTCCTGGAGGGTCGCTATAAGTTGGAATCACCTCGACGGCAGTGGGTTTTGGGTTTTCTCCATACAGAAAGGCTCACCTGGTGAATTCTTTCTTTATTTCATGTCAGGCTTTTGAGCATGTGATACTGGGTTCCAGTCTTGGATCTAGGGCCCTTTTGATGTAAATCTCTGAAGTCTCTTGCTCCCAGTGTTCTTGCTTAGACATAAAGCATCATATTTAAACAGTCAGTGTCATGTTGAGGCAAAAATGGTTCCAGCTCATTTGTGGTGTACGTTACTCCCATTTGAGGGAGGCTAATTTGGTGGCGTAAGGGTTAAGTGCTACGGCTGCTAACCAAAAGGTTGGCAGTTTGAATCCACCAGACACTCCCTGGAAACTCTGTGGGGCATTTCTACTCTGTCTTATAGGGTCGCTAAGAGTCGGAATTGGCTCGATGCAACAGATTTGGTTTTTGGTTTTCAAGTTTTGCGCAGAGGAGCCCTGGTGGTGCAGTGGTTAAGCACTTAGCTGCTAACTGAAAGGTCGGCGGTCGAACCTGCCAGCCGCTCTGTGGGAGAAAAGACCTGGCAATCTACTTCCGTAAAGATTTACAGCCTTAGAAACCCTATGAGACAGAATGAACTTGACAGCAGTGGGTAATTTTACACAGGAGTCCCTGGGTGGTGCAAAAGGTTAATGCGCTCAGCTGCTAACCAAAAGGTTGAAGGTTTGAGTCCACCCAGAGGCACTTCTGAAGAGAGGTCTAGTGATCTACTCTCTAAATATCAGCCATTGAAAGCACTGTGGAGCACAGCTCTACTCTGACACACATGGGGTTGCCATGAGTTAGAGCCGACTCGACAGCAACTGTTTTTTGTTTTAGTTTTGCACACCTTGCAACTGGCAAAATGAGGAGTGTGGATAATTGCGGCTCTTTAAAACCAAGTTCTCTGTTTTATGAATTTTTATGGCTTTTTAATACAATGGTTAAGTGTTTGACTGCTAACCAAAAGGTTGGCAGTTCGAATCCACCAGCCACTCCTTGGAAACCCTATGGGGCAGTTCTACTCTGTCCTATAGGGTCACCATGAGTTGGAATCGACTTGATGGCAATGGGTCTGGTTTGGTTTTAGTTAGTATAATGAGAAACTTTGTAGTTACCTGTAGCTCAGTCGTGGTTAAGAATGTGTTAGTCCGAGTCAGAGTCTGGTTCACACATGCAGGCAGTAGCTGTGATACCTCCTGTTTTTCTTCCTCATCTGCAAGAACAGGGAGAATACAAATGCCTATCAAAAAAAGAATTTAAATGAGAATGCATGTAAATTGTCCAGCACAGTACTGGTCCCCAGTCATTGCAAGAAAAACCCTGCCAGTTTTACATGAATTTTTAATAAAAATTAGTAATTGCCTGTATAGCGGGGGGGGGGGTAATTGTAAAATCTTTGTCAATAGCATAGCTAACAGATTGTATATATATTTGAAAGTTCTAGAGTTGATGGAAGCAGTCCTCAGGCGAATGAGTGAATTTATGAGATTGTAGGATCCGCCCAACTTTTAGAATTGCAGATAATACAAAACAGTAGACAATGTAGTCATTCATTCTTCACTAGAGTAACAATCTCATAGTTTAATGGATTTTTTATTTGAATCATTTTACAACTTTAACTGCATTCTGTGTGGAAAAAAGAGACAAAACCCATGCCTGTTGTATTTCAAATATTAATCTTCAAAAGCTGCACCACGTTGTACCTCAGATGAGGGCACAGTGATTTCATGAGGCGCAGGTTGCCATCCCCCCGTGGGCCCATCTGCTCTTCCTCTTGGTGGGGGGGCCGCAGGGGGCAACCTTGCAGGGCGATGGTGGTTGTAGTTTGGGAAAAGTCCTGGAGGATGGGAGGGATCACTGATTATTCTTGTTCTTTCTCTTGCTTTAGCACTGCGAGCTTGGTGGGTGTAGCTGTATGAAAGAATCATGGGAGGGCTTTTTTAGGCCTGGGGTTAGCCATACCCTTACGGGGCTTCTGGGGCTGCCACCTTCTCCCCACACCATTCTCATGCAGTGAGTTATGTGTGTTTGCTTGCTTTTGTGTAACTGTAGTATTTAGAGATTTCAACTTGTGTGTTTTGATCTAGCATTCTAGCTGATTGGAGACGCTTTGGATCCCCCTATTCTGTACGGCATTGACTAATTATCTTTGTTTATCTTGACCAATTTGTAAAGCATAGCTTCCGTGCCTTTATTCCCAGTCTCAACCTACTGTCGATTCCGACTCATAGTGACCTCATAGAGTTTCCAAGGCTGTAAATCTTTATGGAAGCAGACTGCCTGCCACATCATTCTCCTGCGGACACGCTGGTGGTTTCGAATCACAGACTTTTGGTTAGCGGTTGATCGTTTAACCACTGCACCACCAGGGCTCGTTATTTAGGGCCCTGAAAACAGTATGCCCAGAACAAAGCCAAGGACATACCCCTGTGACATCCCACCAGAGAGACCTCTTTTGCACAAACTTCTAGCCCGTGCATTTTAGGTAATAATGTCAGTACCTGCTGATCATTGAATACCTAGTAGATATCAGTCGCTGGACAAGTCCTTTGTTGTTTACCTCATTTTCGTTGAATCCTCATAACCCACTGGTGAAGCGACCATTCTGCTCTGAGGAAACGCGAAGGTGCAGGAAATTGCCCACAGTTAGCCAGCTAACTAGCGTGTGGGAGACTGGGATTTGGCCCAGAGTCTGGCCTCAGCCCTCCGCTCCCATTTGTTCCATGTTGACTATTACACATAGCTTGTTGAATTCCCCCAGCTGCTCTCCCAGGTGCGTGCTAGTCCAGGAACCAGCTTGATTGCCCAGCCAGCACTTCTCTGGTTCTGAGCTGGGTGCCTCTTGAGCCCCTTGCACAGCTTGTCAGCCAGCACAGGCAAGACTTTGTTAGATGCTCTGCTTGCTATAGAAGGTGGTGCTCTGATGACAGTGGCAACTCATTGGCTGTCCTCGGTGTTGTGCCCAGGCCACCTTGGAATCCTGCTTACAAAATGCGATTCATCTTCCCTTGGCGCTGGTAGGTCAGTGCTGTGCTCTGGGAACAGTGTTAGGTGGGCTTCTTCCCCCTCTGTCATCTCACCGAGGGCCAGAGGTATTACTGCCCCAGGTCTGAGGGTGTGAGGCTGGCCAGTCGTGGTGAATCTGTTCTCTAAGGGAAGAAGGTGTGCACACTGATCAGTTTGCCCTTGTCACTTTTCACTTTGAATTATAGGCGGGGCAAGAAAAGTGTTAAGGAAAGGCATTCTTCCCACTAACTCTTTTTGTCGGGACTGTTGGAAGGCTTCAGGAGGAGGCTTTTGATCGAGGCCTGGAAGGATAAGTTGATGGTGTATATGGAGGCCAGGTGGGTTCAGTGGTAGAATTCTCTCCTTCCATGAGGGAAACCTGAGTTCGATTCCCAGCGAGTTCACCTCATGGGCAGCTACCACCCATCTGTCAGTGGAGGCTGCCGTGTTGCTGTGATGCTGAACAGGTTTCAGCGGAGCATGATGGGGGCAGTCACAGGCTGTCTGGCAGTTTATTTAGATTAGAAGAAAACTGGGCTGGAGAGGTGGGTCCTGGAATTCCATGAATATGAATAACACAGGGCACAGTTTCTCAGGCTTCAGGGTGCATCAGTGCCCCCTGAGGGTAGTTAACAGACTCCTGGGCCAAATCCCCAGCCATCCTGAATTAGCAGGTGTGGACTAGGGCCTGGGCACCTGCATTTCTAACAAGTTCTTCCCAGGGAAGGCTGATGGTACTGGTCCAGGACTACACTTTCGGAACCACTGTCCTAATGGGCAGGTGTCAAGGCTCGAGTGTCAGTCACGAGTCAATTATTTTTTAAAATAATTGATATTCTATTATTGTGGAAAATATGCACAGCAGAACATACACCAGTTTAACAATTTCTACATGTACAGTTCAGTGACATTGATTACATTCTTTGAGTTCTGCAACCATGCTCACCCTTTTGTGAATTGTTCCTCCTATATTAACAGACTTGCTGCCCCCTAAGTTTCCTATCTAATCTTTTGAGTTGCTATTGTCAGTTTGACCCCGTACAGCTCTTAAAAGAGGACAGTGTTCAAGGCCGATATTCTTTACTAGTTAAGCTAAACTGTTGTTTAAAGATATTTTTGGTTTAAGGTTTAAAGATTCTCTCAGGGCAATAGTTTCAGGGGTTCATCCACCCTCCATGGCTCCAGAAAGTCTGGAGTCCATGAAGATTTTAAATTCTGTTCTGCATTTTCCCCCTTTTGATCAGGATTCTTCTGTAGAATCTTCGATCAAAATGCTCAGTAATGGTAGCTGGGCACCATGCAGTTCTTCCGGTCTCATGGCAAAGGAGGCAATCAATTATTCATGGAGGCAGTTAGCCACACATCCCATTTCTTCCTGCTATTCCTGACTGTCCTTCTTCCTCTGTTGCTCCAGGAGAATAGAGACCAATTGTTGTACCTTGGATGGCCACTTGCAAGCTTTCCAGGCTGAGTCAGTTTTTTATGTAATCTTATAGAACCTTGCTTCTTCATCAGCAAAAGGAGAAAAATAAACCTACCTATCTCCCTCGGCCTCAGCAGTCTGCAGCAGGCACACCCACGCCCAGGATGACCTAGAGAGTAGGTGGAGGAGTTGGGCCATTAGGAGAAACCAGCCAGGGTTGTGTCCCAGCCTGGGGTCTGCCAGAGGCCTGATGGGCAAGGCCAGGGATGTCGCTGCAACCCCCTGGCAGTCCAGGTTAGGGAAGGACTTTCCAGAGAGGAGCAGCAAGCTGAGCTGGAGTGTGGCTCCCTGCCTCCCATCTTTCTCGCCTCCCCCTCTGGCCTGGTAGACAACAGAGCAAAGGGGAAGCTTGCTGATGCAGTGATGCAGTTCTTGAAGGTTTGTTTCCCAGTGCACTGAGCAGTACACCAAGTGGGGGAGCGAGTGGAGAGGGTCTTCCCTACTAACTCGAGGTTTTTTTTGTGGGTTAAATGAGATCATCTGGCACCATGCCTGGTGCACAGTTACCCTCAGGGAGGGCCGGCTTCCCCTGTTTGTCTTTGTGAAGGTGGACCTGCTTCCGAGAAACTTGGATTTGGGAAGATGCAGCACCACAGAGTGCAGTGACCCATGAAGCTTTAATTAAGGAGCTTCAAGGCTTCACTTTCCCAGACTTCACCTTCCGCTGGAGGTAGACAGCATGGTAATTAAGGGCTCTGGTTTAGAAAAGCATTTGCTGCTGACAGCTTCAAAGAAGAATCCTTAGGTTCACCTTCAGTCCCCTGGAGCTCCTACAGTGGAGAAGTCAACAGAGGAGGCTTTGATAGAGCTGACTAGAGCTGACAGCAAGGCCACCCTGTCCAGTCCTAACCCTCAGGGGAACGTGTAATAATCGGCAAAAGAAAATAGGCAAGCAGACAAACAAAAACTAGCCTTAAGAGGAAACCAAGCTAGCACAATGGGAAACCTTTCAGTCTTGTCCCAGTTTGTATTGCCCGGCACCTGGCAGAGTGTCTTACCTGCCTTCGAATGGTGGATAGACATTTGCACCTGGTCTTCTGTGCTGTCCTGAATTTCTTTTGATGCCGCAGTGGTTCACTTTCCCCTCCTGCCTTTTGTATTTGGGCTTTACCTTACAAAAAACATAGTTTTTTCATACTAACAAACCTCTTTTGTTATCTCAAGATAAAAAGTTCTTATCTGAAACGTCTATCTGTTGACCCAGGACTTTTATATACAGTTTAGCCATTCGTTGAGACTTTGTTCTTAGCGCCATAATTTGTCATGCAAGTCTGTCTAATTTTGACGAGTACTTTAAGCATAGAGTTGGCAGACAAAGTATGGGATACCCAGGTAAATTAGAATTTCTGATAAACAGCATGTAATTTTTTAGTGTAAGTCCCAGGCAATACATAGGGCATAATTATTATTAAAAAAAATTCAGTTTTTGAAATTAAAATTTAACCGGACATCTGTATTTTTATTTTCTAAATCTGGTAGCCTTATTTAGTGAGGTTGTTTAAATTATAGAGTCCTTGGATGGCGCAAACAGTTAAGCTCTCAGCTGCTAACAAAGGTTGGCGGTTTGAACCCACCATGAGTAGCCTTGAAAGAAAGGGCTGGCAATCTACTTTTGAAAGGTCGCAGGCATGGAAACTTTATGGGGCACAGTTCTCTCTGAAACACATGAGGTCCCTGTGAGTCACAATCAACTCGATGGCAACTGGTTTGGCTTTTGTTCTCAACTCGGTTGTAAAGGTACTTGTCTTCTAAGCAGATGTCTCAATGGAGCCTGGTTTGCTTGTCACTTAAAAGAGTAGTTGTCAGGGAGAGCAGGGCATGGCATAGATGAATTGATCTCAGAGCTGAGTGTACACACAAACACCTGGGTGCTTGATACTCCACAGGGCCATGCTTATCCTTAGAGGAGCCTTGTGGCAGGGCTGGATGGGGACTGGGCAGGTGCTGGTCCCTGCCTACCCTTTGAAACATAACTAGTTGCCTTCGAGTTAACTCCAACTCATGGCAGCCCTATGTGTGTCAAGAGTAGAAGCATGCTCCATAGGGTTTTCAGTGGCTGATTTTTTTGGAAGTAGATCTGGAGATCTTCCAAGGCATCTTTGGATGGACTTGAACAACCAACCTTTCAGTTGGTTAGCAGCCAAGCGTGTTAACCATTTGCCCCATCCAAAGCTTTGAAAAATAGGAGGTAGCATATCTTCTTGGTTTATATTATCTTTGTGTGATCTGATTTCAATCAGATGATCCAATAGCAACATTCATGTTGGTAATGAATAGTGATTGCGCATTTATATACAAGTGAATATTCCAATGAGAAATTTTAATAATTTAAGCTAACTTTGAAACTCTTCTAAAATATACTTGGAAGAAAATGACTAAAGAATTCATGGAAAAGAAGCAAGAAGGAAAATGTACTGCTGATGTTCATGCATGCTGTCAAGGTGTGAAAGTTACAAATGTGTGGCATTTGGCCTAGGAAGGAGCAGATAGTAGGTACCCGAGAAACAGACTCTTGTGTACTTACGATTATGACGTGTGATGAAAGTGACCTCCTAAACCAGGCAAAAGGAAGGATTGGTTGATGAGTGGACCTGGGTGAACTGGTCAACCACAGGGGAGGGGTCAAATCAGAAAAAACAAAAACAGAGTAAAACACAAGTGACTGTTTTCCGAATTTATTGGTAGAGAATGAAGGTACTTTTTAACCTTAGAATAATGAAACCATAAAAAGGTGAGCAAACTTGAATTAAATTTTTGAGAGTAAAAAATATAATTAAATCTGAAGACGTGGCAAGAAAAGTATTTGCTAGAAATATGACTAAAATTAGCCATATGTAAAAGAGGAGCCCTGGTGGTGCAGTGGGTAAGCACTCAGCTGCTAACTGAAAGCTCTGTGGTTGGAACCCACCAGCAGCTCTGCAGGAGAAAGACGTGGCAGTCTGCTTCTGTAAAGATTACAGCCTTGGAAACTGTATGGGGCAGTTCTACTACAGTGTCTAGCTGTGCATGATAAAGTCCATGGGCATGCTAAGTTAGGCTAACGTTTTAGGATTTGAGCTAATTCTTATTTTCTGATTTCTACTCTGCCTTTCCAAAAACTTTATATGGATTGTTTTGAAATTTGGAAAAGAGACAAAACATATTTTTCTTCGAAAGTAAACAGTGGATTGGATGGAAAAACATTGGCTGTTGAGCTACAGAAACTAGTCAGAGAGACCCAGGTGGGGGGCCTTGCAGAATCTGGGAGACTGGGAGGTACCACCTTCTAAACTCAACAAGTGAACAGCTCCATCTTCATCCCCTCAGTAGGGTTCTTGGTGGTCTTCCCTTTGCCTCCCAGATACCCATGTCCTCCAAACCAATCCCTCTCCTCTTTCCTAATAAAAAAAAAGTACATTTTTTAACAACTTATACACTTATTAGTAGGATATTAATTAAATAAATTATGCTACCTATCTACCCTAGGATAGAGAACGGATAGAGATCTATGTTGGTTGATATGGAAAATTTCCAAAAATATATAAAAATACCATAATACATACAGTGTGATTATGATTCCATTTTTTTTTACCCAAACTGTTTGTAACCTTCAGATGATTCAAATATAGCAAAGATACAGTCTATAAATAATTCAAACAATGCAAACAAACACACACCATGTGTGTATCCCCCCCTCCAAAGAAACATCTCAAAAACTGATAGGATAACATCCCTGGGTAGTGAGTAGAGAGATAGATTAATTTTTATGTATTTACTTTTACTTTTCTTTAGCATCTAGTATTTCATAATTAGCAAGTATTGTAGTTATAGCTATAAAGTAAAAGTAAAGTAAAAATAAATTAAAATTATGCTATATTTGAATCATTTGGAGATTAAAAAATGGAATCATAATCACATTACATGTATTACTGTATTTTAATATATTCTTGCAAATTTTCCATATCAGCCAACATAGATCTCTATCAGCTCTCTGTCCTAGATTGGGTAGGTAGCATCATTTGCTTAATTGACATAGATGATGCTACCTATCCACTGTAGGACAGAGAGCTGATAGAGATAACTAGGGGCCCTGGTGGCACAACTGGTTAAGCCTTTGGCTACTAACCAAAAGGTCAGCAATTTGAATCCATCAGCTGCTCCTTGGAAACCCTATGGGGCAGTTCTACTCTGTCCTGTAGGGTTGCTATGAGTCAGAATCGACTTGACGGCAACAGGTTTGAGTGTTTTTTTTTTTTTTTTTTTGTTTTTTTGATTATACCTATAACTAGGAGCCCTGGTGGCAGAGTGGTTAAGTGCTCGGCTGCTAACCAAAATAGGTCGGCAGTTTGAATCCACCAACTGCTCCTTGGAAACCCTATGGGGGCAGTTCTGTTGTGTCCTGTAGGGGTCACTATGAGTCAGAATCAACTCAATGGCAATGGGTTTTATAGCAATAATTTAAAAAAAAAAAAAAAAAAAGTTACTTTTTTTTGGAAGGGGGAAAAAGAGAGAGAGAGAAGCAAGTGAAAATTTCTCCCGTACCTTACAGCTTTGTTTTGTTTTCCCCAGATTTTCTGGAGGAAGGTGTGAATGTAATTGCATCACCAGGGAGCAAGCGTCTTTATTCTGCTTGGCAGATGTGGGTGCTGTGCCCCTTCTGGAATCTCTCCCTGGGGCTCCCCCTTCGTATCTCCCCCACCACCTCTTGTGAGTGGTCCCCGAAGCACAGTGTTGACCAATCCTAAACCTATTTACATGGAAGTTTATGTGATCATCATCCATCCCATTTTACAGATGAGCAAGTCAAGACTCAGAAGGTGAAGCCCCTTGGAAATATTCAGGCAAAAAAAGAAAAAAAAAACCCCACTATGATAGAGCTCCTGGGCCTCTGACACCTTGTCGAATGTACTTTTTTGAGTTTCTTGGGCAGCTGCTAACCAAAACATTAGAGGTTTGAGTCCACCCAGAGATGCCTTGGAAGACAGGTCTGGTGATCCACTTCTGAAAAATCAGCCACTGAACACCATCTGGAGCACAGTTGTACTCTGACACACATGGGGTCGCCAGAGTCTACTGGGATGGCAACTGGTTGGTTGGTTGTGCAGCTCGTACAGTGTGATGTGGTGGGAATGAATGAGGGCTGTGGAGCCAGGCTGTCTGGGTTCCAGTCCCAGTGCTGTCGTTACCTGCTGTGTGATAGTGGTGTACCTCTCTGTGCCTCACTTTCCACACCTTTAAAATGGGGAACCCAGCTGGCAGAGTAAGCACCGTGTCAGTGTTGGCTCTTGCCAGCTCAGACTCCTAATGTATTTTATATGCAGCAGTTTAGAGTACTACACCAAAAAATCAAAGCCATTGCCGTGGGGTCAATTCCAACTCATAGCAACCCTATGGGACAGAGCAGAACTGCCCCATAGGGTTTCCAAGGAGCATCTGGTGGACTCGAACTGCCAACTCTTTGGTTAGCATCCATAGCTCTTAACCACTACACCACCAGTATTTCCTTTAGAATACTGGGAGGGTCTTATTGCATAGATCGGGATGAGGTTGTTGAAGCTAACTACTGTATTTGTGACAATGTCTTAATAACATTAACAGCGACGTTTACTGCAGATCTTGTAACTTTTGCACTGTTCTAAAACCTTTCTAATTACATCGGTATGACATGTGCACCGTAAAACTTTCAAACCTTTCATAAATCTGTAGCAGAAAATTGACATCCTCCTCTCCCCAAGTTAATCACTGTTTATATTTTGGTGTAAGCAGATAAATAGTACAAGGCACATTTTCTTTCCCCACATTTTCATAGCTCTTTCGTTGGCTTAATTATATTGTCGTGAAGATTTTTTCTAGAGTTATGGGCTTGTTCGTAATATTACCATTTTAAGTTTCACAGAAGATTCAAGAGCTTGGCTGCTAACCAAAAGATCAGCAGTTTGAATCCACCAGCCGTTCCTTGGAAACCCTATGGGGCAGTTCTTCTCTGTCCTGTAGGGTAACCGTGAGTCGGAATCGACTCCATGGCAACGGGTTTGGATTTTTTTTTGAGGGGGGTACATCTCAAAAGTACAACTGAGCTTCTTGTGCTTTATATAGTGAGGCATTTATGAACCACTTTCCAGCTATTTCTGTATCAGGTGATAGACTCCCTGACTCTTGATTACCAGTAATTGTTATAGAAAATATATGTGCTCCAAGGGAATGTTAATTATTTATATTCCTTGCCCAAAACAAGCAGCAGAGTTGACTATAATTCTTTTTGAATTGCTATTCAGGGAGAGCTTTTTAGGCCAAAAAGCAGGAGTAACTTTCCTTCTAACTCCCTTGCCAAACAGGTTGCACCTTTTCATGATTAACTTCTCTTTTGTAGTGTATTTTAAATGACTGTCATTTAAAACTAAAAAAGTAAATAAATTGAAAGGAAGGAAGGAAATGCCAGGATAGTGGATCTTGAAAAGTATGAAATGCATCTTTTGCCCTGAACCTCTCTGTTGTTCTTTTCTCTAGGATAAAGCCGAGCAGACTTCTCCTCACAGTCAAAGAGGTCTGGCAGAACCTGGGTTCCCAGCGCCGTCTAACCGACTTGCAAATCACCAAGGTAAGGAATCAACAAAAACATGGAAGTTTTCCTTATTCATGGCACGTAGATACAGTTACTCCTAACTATAACTTTTCAGCAGTGGTATTGTTGTTCTTGTTAGGTGCTGTCGAGTTGACTCTGACTCATGGTGACCTTAGTACAACAGAACAAAATGTTGCCAAGTCCTGTGTCATCCTCACAATCGCTAACATGGTTGCATCCATTGTTGCTTTGAGGCTGTTGTACCAAACTGTCTCACCAAGGGTCTCCCTCACCCTTGCTGGCCTCTACTTCACCAAACATGAGGTCCTCCTCTGGTGATTTCTCCCTTCTGGTGACGTGTCCAAAGCAAGCGAGTTGGAAAATGTTCTTCTGTGATCCACAAGGTTTTCTAATTTTGGAAGAAAGCCAGGTCTTTCTTCCTAGTCTGTCTTAGTCTGGAAGTTCCGCTGAAACCTGTCCACTGTGGATGACCCTGCTGGTATTTGAAATACTGGTGGCATAGCTTCCAATATCGTAGCAACATGCAAGCCACCACAGATGGCTGACAGATAGGTGGTAGTCAGCTATGCTAGTATTTCATATTCTGAAAACTTGTTCTTGACACAGATATAAGATTCTAGCCTCCATTGTTCTGTTCCCTTTAAGGAAAACAAATTCAAAAAAAGAAAAATACTTGGTTGTGATCGCTTCATTTATTTCTTTTTACTTAACAGACTTCAGTGAACAAACCTTCAAAATCTATTTCATATGAGTTGTTTCAGGATTAAACTTAGAGGCAACTTGTTATATCTCGAGGGCTTCTCTGTAGTGGGGTCCTCTTTAACTGGATTTTACCATTCTTATATTTGCGATTAAATTAGTCTTGCATATATGTACTCTGGGTCCTTTACCTTTTCAATGATTCCTTCTATTCTTTCTGTTTAATTTCTGATACTGTTTAACTTTCTGTGGGAAAGAAAGGAAAGAGACTAAAAGGATGCAAGAGCTAGTAGCTTAGTTCTAATAAATGAAAGCATTGATATAAGATGGAGAATCTAGAACAGGGAACTGGTCCAGGGATGAGACAGAAATGGAAGAAAGTCGATGTCTGGTTGTTTAGAACATTAAGGAGTTTAAGTACAAGAAATCATAAGGTTTAGAAGTGGTGGAAATTAGAATAACCAGAGATTTAAAAAAATTGATTAATGAGAAAGGGGCTAAAGTTTAGCAAAAATAAAAGCTGGAATATGACCATGGAATCAAAGCGATGTTTTCTCAAGTATTAAAAAATTGGTAAAACCAGTCAGGATTTTTTGAATCAAGCACAATTTCAGGGTCACCTTTTGGAAAACTTTCAAATGAGTTGATGCAAGGGAAAGCGGACCAATTTATTAATATTGGCCTTGAAACTGGAGGACATTTAAACTTACTAAATTTTATTGCTTGCAAATTATCTCATTTAAACTGAAACAATCTGAGTCTTGGTGTTAATGTCCATATAAAAATCTGTATGTTTATACTTTAATATGCAAATTAGAAAAATAAATTTACTCTGGAATAAATTTTGTAAGTTTCTTATCCTTTGTCTTTAAATGATGCACTCAAATAATCCAGATATTAAACCAGTGCCATTAATGGAGACTTATCTCACAGAAGGTGGAGTGGGCTTGGTGTAGATGAAAGTTAATTCTCTTTTCTGATGTGAGATTAGGCAGTAGGCCTAGCACTGTTAAAGGAATGAATGAGCCTGTATTCATGTTGAATGCAACTTCTGGTCAACCATCCAGCAAATGCACTGTCAAGCAATCCCCCGATATTGACCACCTTTTCCTCAACCCTCAATGATTCCACACACAGCGTATAAGACAGGGAAACCAAAACGACTCAGGCTGACTCACACCCAGCACGAATGGGGCAGTGAGCAGTGCTGAAGCCTGGCCTGCTGGGCTACTGGTCCAGAAGCTGCCCTGACAGCTGGACGTTCAGATTCTGTGGAATAATAAGGCTGAGGCTAGGGGGCAGGGCCAGTGCCTAGCTCACTGTGTCTAGCTAGGAACGAGGATGGAGTCCCCTGCTCTTCAAAGATGCTAGAAAAAGACTGTTGCCCAGACAACAGTGTATGTGACGTCATGACCAGGAAGCCAGGCACAGCTGGTACAGCCTTGCAGCCCAGTGCTAAACCCAGCAGCCTCCCGGTGCGGTGACTCAGCCTGCAACCTCACAGGCTCCCAAAGGCAGCAGCCCCCGCTGACCCCTGCTCGGCCACTACGCAGGGACGGGCAGGAAAGAAACACCAAACAACACTCACCCAATGTGAGTCTGCCAACCGACATTCCAAAACATACGAAGCAGTCCAGTGCTAAGAAAGACAGCTGGCAAGATCAGCAGATTATCAATTTCGACCATATGCAATAAAAACACATCTGACAAAGGCTTTACAATAAGCGTGTTTGTAATGTTCAGAGAGATGAATGAGGAGTGAAGTCCATAAAAGAGCAGAAGAAATGATGAAACACAGGAAGAGACAAAACAAGAACCAAACCAAACCCGTTGTCGTGGAGTCGATTCTGACTCACAGCGACCCTAAGAATCCATTAGAAGCTTCGGAAATATATTCTTTAAAATGCTGGATTCAGTTTAAAGAGTTTATAAACTAGACGCTAGCACTAAGCGTCACCTCACTGTAGCAGAGAGGTACCGAAAAAATGTGAATGGGCAGTTAAACACCGATACTTCTAGGGACTTGAGGAGAATTGAGGGAATGGCAGAGGAGGAAATTTGGAAGAGATTCTAGCTGAGAATTTGCCAGACTTGAAGAAAGATGCAAGTCCCTGGACCACTCAGTCAGCTAAACAGAAAACTAAAGATTCATAATGTCGGAAAACATGTAGCACAATCCCAGAATACTGAAGACAAAGAGAAAACCTTAAGACTTTTTTCTCTGTGAAAGACAAATAGACTTCCTCACACAGGAACAAAAATTAGACTGCTAGCATTCTTAGGCACAATTGACGCGAGAAGGCATTGCAGTAGTATTTTAAAGTGTGAAGGTAAAAATAACCATCAACCTGGAATTTTATACTACTTTATCATTTAGTAGTGAAGACAGAATAAAGCTTTTTCAGACAGAAGTTGAAAAAATATATTACCAGCAATCCACATTAAAGGAATGTTTAAACGTTGTACATCAGGAAGAAGAAATGTGAAGGCTGAGGTATATGTGGCATATGAGAAATTGACAGAATGTTCTGAGTTTAATTCCATATTGACTGTGAAAATAAAGTAAACTAAAACTCCAGATAAAAAGATACTAGGAATGTTATTTGTGTGTCTCTTGGGACTAGGGGTTGTTCTGAGTAGCTAAATCATTATAAGGCCCTGGTTAAGAGAAGCTAAATATAGAATTACTTGAGAATTCATTAGAAAAGAATTATACTTAAGTATGCATCTTAAAATATTAGGTGTAACTAAAATATTGGCTGTAATTACTAAAAGAATATACGTATAATTAATGATTTCCAACCCAGCGGAAAAAGACATAAGCAACTATAAGATAAAAACCATTGATTCTATCAAAGGTAAAAAAGGAGGAATAACAAGATGTCAAGCAAAAAGGATATAAAACAGAAAATACAGAATAAATATTAACAGTATTAAGAGGCTTGATTTAGTAGATAAACTTAGACCTCTATACCCAGCAGAGACTCTTTCTTTCTAAAACCTGTATAACTGTTGACCGTATATGGAAAGTTACACTGAATTTTAAGCAATCTGTTTCATGCAATCTACGTTCTTTGACCCAGTCTGATTAAATCAGAAGTCAACATAAAAAGTTCAGAACAAAACATGTAAGCACGTGTGTAGAACTTTAAAATGCGCTCCTATTTCACTTATGGGTGAAAGAGGAAAGCACAATGAAAATACCAAATGTTTAGAAATGAATGAAAATGAATGTACTACAGGTCAAAACTGTGGGATGCTGCTGAACTGCTATTTAAAACTAAGTTTCTAAACTTGAAAAGGAAATTGAAATTAGAAAAGTAAATAACTCAAAGGAAAGTAATAACAAAATTAAGATCAGAAATTACTGCCACAATAAAGAATCAACTAAAAAGAAGAAACAAACCCACTGCTGTCAAGTTGATTCTGACTTACGACGACCCACCGTGCTCCACAAGGTTTTCAATGGCATGGCTTATTTTTCAGAAGTAGATTGTCTGGCCTTTCTTCTGAGGTTCCTCTGGGTAGACACGAACCTTCAACCTTTTGGATAGCAGCTGAGCATATTAATTGTTTGTACCACCCAGGACTCCATTCCATAAAACAGGCCCACACATATCTGGAAACTGAGTACAAGGCTGAGATGTCACAATGGAACAGTGAGGACATGGCACCATGACTGTTCACGTAGAGGGGTGTACATGGACTGGAGCCCTACTGCACACCACACAAAATAATCCATTTCAGGTCAGTTAAAAGAATTAACAGTGAAAAACAAAATGCCTTTTATTATTTGAATACCCATTGCCGCCAAGTCGATTCCAACTCATAGTGACCCTATAGGACAGAGTAGATCTGCCCATAGGGTTTCCAGGGAGCGGCTGGTGGATTCGAACTGCCGACCTTTTGGTTAGGGGCCAAATGCTTAAGCACTGTGCCACCAAGGCCCCAATTATTTGAACAGCAAGAATTAATGACTCGTGAGAATCTTCATGATCTTAGGGTACGAAAGGATTTCCTAAATAAGAAAGTACAACCATAAAGGAAAAGACAGAATACATTTGGGTAATCATAAGCACACATTTCTATGGAGCTCTAATAGATCACAGTAGAGAAAGCTAAAAGACACGTCTCAACTTGGAAAAGGATATTTGCGCATACACCATGCCGAGTATTCTCAATATATAAAAAGTTCTTGTAAGTCAGAGAGAGAGAGAGAGAAACAATGAAATAGAAAAACTGGCAGAGAGCATGAGAGCAGGTGGTAACAAAGGGAAGTACTGTATGAATGTGTCTGATTCTGGACATTGATTTCACGTGAAAAACGTGCAGAGCAGCTGAGGTGGGAATGGGGGAAACGATGTCATGAGGCTTGTTAATGTTGAACAGAAAGCCAACATCCCCCTTTCAAGTACATCCAGTGTTAGTCTTTCCTTTTAGCATATTCGTAGTCCTGTGCATCTGTAATGAAGGGGCTTGGTGTTTGCAGCTCTCCGGCTGGTGCAGTGAAAGGCCCATTTTCCTCTCCAGGCCAGGGTGGAACAAAACCTGACGGGGGCCTGTAGCTTAACCCTGCTTTCTGCTGTGTATTCCCATGCCTTCCCTGACCAATTTTGTGCCTCACAGGAAGTTAAGACTTCGAGATTTCTTTCTAGCCAGATGTCTTGGGGCACGTGAAGGGGTGTGATAAAGATCTAATTCTGTCTTTTCTTGGTTCCCTAATTTTCAAAGCATAACCAGATCCTGTGATTGTAAGCCTTAGGTTTGCATGATGTGTTTGATCAGGAGTTGGTTAGTTCTTTGCAAGGCACGTGATGTTTAGAATAAAAGATTAGCTGTGACTTTCCTTGACCTGTTACTTCTATCTGGCAAAGAGGATTTATTGCTCTCATTTTACTACCTTGTTCCTAGTGTAAGCAGCTTATTTTTGTGTGGCAGTTGCTCAAAATGCTTCACGCATTTCTTAGCAGCGCTCAGCAGGAGGGGGTGCATTTTCCTTTGAAACCAGTGGTTTTGTAATATCTGGAATTGCTCTTGACCGTATTTTTGCAATGTGAAGTTTCAGAGAACTGTGATTTTTAGAAGTTGGTACTTTGGAAGAATGTTGTTAGGTGCCGTCGAGTCGGCTCCGACTCATAGCAACTCTGTGTACAACAGAACGAAACACTGCACTGTCTTGCACCATTCTCACAATTGCTGTTATGCTTGAGCCCATTGTTGTAGCTACTGTGTCAGTCATCTCATTGAGGGTTGTCATGGATTGAACTGTGTCCCCCCAAAATATGTATCAGCTTGGCTAAGCCTTGATTCCCAATATCATGTGATTGTCTAACATTTTGTCATCTGATGTAATTTTCCAGTGTGTTGTAAATCCTACCTCTGTGATGTTGATGAGATGAGATTAGCGGCAGTTAATGAGGCAGGACTCAATCTACAAGATTAGATTATGTTTTAAACCAATCTCTTTTGAAATGTAAAAAGAGAGAAGCTGAGCAGAGAGACACGGGGACCTCATACCACCAAGAAACAAGAGCCAGGAGAATAGCTCCTCCTTTAGACCCAGGGTCCCTGCACTGAGAAGCTCCTTGACCAGGGACAATTGATGACAAGGACCTTCCTCCAGAGCCGACAGAGAAAGCCTTCCCCTGGAGCTGGCACCCTCAATTTGGACTTCTAGCCTCCTAAACTATGAGAATAAATTTCTGTTTGTTAAAGGTATCTACTTGTGGTATTTCTGTGATAGCTGTACTAGATAACTGAGACTAGGGTCTTCCTCTTTTTCACTGATCCTCTACTTTACCAAGCATGATGTCCATCTCCTAGGACTGATCCCTCCTGATAATGTGTCCAGAGTTTGTGAGATGGAAGTTTTACCATCTGTTTTAGTCATCTAGTGCTGCTGTAACAGGAATACCACAAGTGGATGGTTTTAACAAAGAGGAGTTTATTTCCTCACAGTAAAGTAGGCTAAAAGTCCAAATTCAGGGCATCAGCTCCAGGGGGAGGCTTTCTCTCTCTGTCGGCCTTCTCATCAATCTTCCCGTGGACTAGTTGCTTCTCCGTGCAGGGACCCCGGGTCCAAAGGATGCTCTCTGCTCCTGGCACTGCTTTCTTGGTGGTATGAGGTGTCCCCTCTCTGCTCCCTTCCCTTTCCTTTTTATCTATTGGGAGATAAAAGGCGGTGCAGGCCACACCCCAGGGAAACTCCCCTTACATAGGATCAGGGGTGTGACCTGGGTACGAGTGTTACTATCTCACCCTAATTCTCTTTAACATAAAATTACAGTCACAGAATGTAGGACAACCACACAATACTGGGAATCATAGTCCAGCCAAATTGACACACACATTTTTGGGGGGACGTAATTCAATCCATAACACCATCCTTGCTTCTAAAGAGCATTCTAGCTGTAGTTCTTCCAAGACAGATTTGTTCGTTCTTTTGGCAGTCCGTGGTATGTTCAATATTTTCGCCAACCCCATAATTCAAAGGCATCAATTCTTCTTTGGTCTTCCTTATTCATTGTCCAGCTTTCACACACATATGAAGCAATTGAAAACACCATGGCTTGGGTTAGGGGCACCTTGGCCTTCAAGATGACATCTTTGCTTTTTAATACTTCAAAGAGGTCTTTTGCAGCAGATTTGCCCAGTGCAATGTGTCGTTTGATTCTGTGACTGCTGCTTCCATGGGTGCCGATTGTGGAAGTGATTGTTGATTGTGATTGTTGGAAGAATGTGGCCTTTTCTCATTTTAAAAAAGTTGCATTGGATTGTCAGTATTACTCATAATCAAAGCTGAGCTGTCCAGCCAGGTCTGCCACCAGGAGCACAGCTGAGCAAAGATGCCCAGGGAGCTGAAAAAGACTTTTCAAAGGGCATGTATGAAAGTAAATAGAGTCAACTCATAAGAGAGCCTCTCTGACCTTTGTGAGCTTAGTAGGTAGTGTGGTGTAGTGGCTGGAGCTTGACAGCCTGCTTTTGAATGCTTGTTTCATGTAAAAACTGCTCTCTTGGGTAACTGAGCCTCAGTTTCCTCATCTGTAATATAGGAACAATAGTGCCCTCTTTGCGGAGTTATTATGCAGACTGGAAAGAGGTGTATGTAAAACACGTGATACAGTGCCTGGCACAGTGGTCAATTTGATAAGTGGTTGATTTGGGGGAAGTATAAAGTCATAGGGATAATTCCACAAGGCAGTTTACTACTGTCTAACAGGAGCTTCAGGAGAAAGGTATGACAGTCTCCTCCTGTAAAGAATACAGCCTTGGAAACCCTATGGAGCAGTTCTTCTCTGTCCTCTAGCTTCGCTATGAGTCTGAATGGACTTGACAGCAGTGGGTTTGGTTTTTGGTAACAGGAGCCTTTACAGTGTTTATACACTTTGTTCCATCATTTCTTTTAGGGATTTATTTCAAGGAAATGAGTATACATAGGTATATGTTATATGTATGTATATGTATGTGTGTGTGTGTGTGTGTGTGTGTGTGTGTGTATATAAATAATACATAAGGAGTCTTGGTGGCTTAAGCACTTGGCTACTAACCGAAAGGTCGGCAGTTCAAATCCACCAGCCACTCCATGGGAGAAAGATGTGGCAGTTTGCTTCTGTAAGGATTTACAGCCTTGGAAACCCTTTGGTGCAGTTCTTCTCTGTCCTGCAGGGGTCACTATGGGTCGGAATTGACTAGACAGCAATGGGTATATAATATCCATTTCAGTTCTTTCAATAGCATATTCCCCTCGAAGAAGTGAAATAACCGAAAGAGATTGATCAGATAAATGATGCCATTAAATTCATTTGATGGACTATTATGTCATCTTTAAATAGGTTAAAAAAATAGTTACTAGCATAAATTCTCAGATCTATTAAGTGAAAAAAAACAACAGGAAATAGGTTACAATAATCTCTGATTCCAGTTTTGTTTTAAAAATAGAATGTATGTTTTTATACATTGTTGTTGGTGTTAACTGCTAGTTGCTAGTTGTTTGGAAACCCTGATGGCGTAGTGGTTAAGAGCTACAGCTGCTAACCAAAAGGTCAGCAGGTTGAATCCACCAGGTGCTCCTTGGAAACCCTCTGGGGCAGTTCTGCTGTGTCCTGTAAGGTCCTATGAGTCGGAATCGACTCGATGGCAGTGGGTTTTGTATGTATTGTATATATTAATGTATTGTATATTGTATTATGTACCCATTGTCTTAGTTATCTAGTGCTGCCACAGGTGGATGGCATTAACAAAGAAAAATTTATTCTCTCACAGTCTAGAAGGCTAGAAGTGTGAATGCAGGGTTTCAGCTTGTGGGGAAGGCTTTCTCTGTTGGCTCTGGGGGAAGGTCCTTGTCATCAATCTTCCCTGGTCGAGGAGCTTCTCTGCACAGGAACCCCAGGTCTAAAGGACGTGCTATTCTCTTGGCTCTTGTTTCTTGGTGGTATGAGGTCCCCATGTCTCTCTGCTCGCTTCTGTCTTTTATATCTTAAAAGAAATTGGCTTAAAACACAATTTAGTCTTGCAGATACGAGCCCTGCCTCATTAACGTAACTGTCGTTAATTTTATCCCATCAACATCATCTAATAATTATATGTTGTTTTGTTGTTTTTAGTTGTTGTTAGTTAGTTCTGACTCAGTGGCGACCCGAAGTGTGCCCCATAGGGTTTTCAATGCTGTGACCTTTCGGAAGCAGGTTGCCAGGCCTTATTTCTGAGGGCCTCTGGGTGGGTTTGATTAATACTTTTGGTTACTAGTCCAGTGCTTAACCATTTGCGCCACGCAAGGAGTCCATTTTTATACATAATGATGTTTATTTCTGAGTGGTGGGGTTACTTTCTTTATAATTTTCTGCATTTAAAAAGTTTGAACAAACATTATTTAGTTTCATAATGAAACTAAGTGAATAATAGTTATTATTTTAAAATTGCTTCCATGAACCTTGGGTATTTATTATCCAAACCTACAGCAGAGCCATGGTGGAGCCATGCTAACCAAAAAGTGGGCAATTTGACTCCATCATCTGCTCCTTGTAAACCCTATGGGGCTGTTCTGCTCTGTCCTGTAGAGTTGCTATGGGTTGGAATCGACTTGACGGCAGCGGGTTAGAGCAGAGAGAAAGGGGTAAAGGGCCTTTCCATTCCTGTCAGTTTTTACATCAATGAGAGATGGTTTTGACAGCAGCCCAGCATAGGAAAAGGCAGGCCATAAAAAGGACATTAGAACTCAAAAGTACATCAGTGTAGTCCCTTTAACCTAGTAACAAATAGCATCATACCTCATTGAGCCCAGGGGACATCATTAACGTTGCAGGGGAGGACCGAAGTCATTATGGAAAGGTTACATTATATTCTTTGCCCCTCTGCTTAAGACGGCAGCAAAGAGTATGATATATGAAGTATAAGTAGGGAAAATGGAAGTCAGCGTTAGTGCTTAAAGAATTATGTTCAGTATCTGGAAGTCTTATTGTCCAGAATAACGCCTGCCTCCAGGGTTTTGTAGCTGTCCAGAGGCAGCTTGTGTTGCCGTCACTGATCTGTGATTACGAAGCTGGCACAGCATCCTGGAGCTGTTTGTGGCACTGTTAGTTCTGAAATGATATGGGCCAAGAGTATAAATGTGGAGGGAGTCGATTTATTTTATTCTTAAATTTATCATATGCTTACATTTGAGGAAGTTGGTTTATCTCACTCTGAATTTATTTTTCTGATTGATTCCTCATGAGGGTATTCACTAAGCACCAGGGTCAGGTAATGGGTTGGCATGGGGGAGACTGCCAGGGGAAAGGGAAGGCCTGTCTGGTCTGGGTGGGTGGTGGACAGGAATTGCTGCATGAGCTGAGGCATAAAGGGTACGTGCGGGTGTTCCCCAGTAAGGACAGTGATGAGAAGGCTGGACAGGTGTTCCAGGCAGAGGGAACAGAGTGTGCTAACGCTCCTGACCTCGTGGGTGCTTTCTAAGAGCAGAGAAGGTTAGTGTGAGCAGAGCCAAGAGAAGGAGGATGGTACTTCCAAATTCTTAGAGCTTCACAATCTACCTGTAATGATAACAGTGGTTGTCTTAGGGTGAGAACTTTGGTTTTGTTTTTCACTCTTCTCTAATTTCTAAATTTTGCTATAAAACCAAAAAACGAAAAACAAAGTAGTTGCTGTTGAGTTGGCTTTGAGTCAATGGTGACCCCATGTGTTACAGAGTAGAACTGTGCTCCATAAGGTTTTCAAGGCCTTTCTCCTGAGGTGCTTCTGGGTGGCTTCGAACCACCAACCTTTCAATTAGTAGCCTAGCGCTTAACTGTGTACCACAAGTGAGGTTATTTCTAAAATGGAAAAAAAAAAGTAAATAAAAACTATAATTTGGAATCAGTGATTGTGCTATTACATTGTATCACCAAACCACGGAACTTTTCAGCGGGAAGGTCCCTTGGACACCCTGAATTCAGTGCGGATGAAGGAGAATGCGAGGCCGCCTGCTCAGGACGAGGGCACTGTGGTTCTGAGTGCCATGGTGGTGGGCAGGTGAGGGAGAGACGGCCGCTCACACACACATCACCATCCCCGACCTCACCCAGAGCCTGGTTTTGGTCGAGACGGGATCTGAGAATTGAAGTTACTTGGTCAGGGCCATTCAGCTTATATAAGTGGTACAGCTTGGCAGAAAGCCAGATCTCTTTTCCACTCCGAAAGTTCTGTCTCAGATCGTGAACGCTCCACCCTTGTACGGTTATTAGTTAGTGGCCTCACATCTGGGTTTCAGAGCTTCTGACTTTAAAGGCTGAAGCGACCCCTGATTTCTCTCTGGTGTCCCAGCGGTCCCGTCTCCCAGAGTAGAGGCTTCAAAGAGGTCCTGCCTCGCTTTTCATTTCTGCTGTTTGACTGGAATCACTGTACCACTCTGGCTGGTTTCTCCCCTTTGCAGGCCTGTAACTGCTTCAGGCCTCCCTCCCTCCTTGCTGGGACAGCTGATCTAAGCCATAGGTATTGTAGTTTGCATCCCAGCTGAGAGCCGTGCCTGGCCCTCACAAGGCCGCTGTGACCTTCAGCCCACATTGACATAGTGTGTCTCTTGGGCTCACTTGTCTGGTGCCTCAGGCAGGCACACTCATCATGACCTTACTCAGTTTGGGCAACAGGCTTGTGTGACCATCACAGTGAAGCCTGTAAGATGTATTCAAAACATTTACTTTGACCGCTGGAGGTATAAACCCAGGGAAAGTAGTCCACACGCCCAGATGGTGACAGCTAGTCCAAACACTGGCCTCCTCGCAATTAGGGATGATGAGTCGGAGTCTGCTCGCTGGCTACTGGTGCTGGTACCCAGGTCCGGGTGAACCCACCATGGCTGTTTTCTGGCTTTGCTCCGTTTCTTTAACCAACAAGTCAAAATACTGGCTTTTTTGCATGAAATTTTAGTTTGCAGAAATATCAGTGGTGGGATGCTTTCCTTCCTAGTAACAGTATGTTGTTCGCAGCCATCAAGTTGCCCTCGACTCATGGTAGCCCCACATACAAGGAATAAAACACCTCCTGGTCCTGCATTATTCCCATGATTGGCTATGAATCAGATTACTGTGATCCATGGATTCTTTGGCTTATTTTTGGAAGTAGATTGCCAGGCCTTTCTTCCTAGTTCATCTTAGTCTGGAAGCCCTGCTGAAACCTGTTCAGCATCATAGCAACACGCAAGCCTCCACTGACAGACGAGTGATGGCTGCGTATGAGGTCTCCCGCAAAGAAGACGAGAATTCTACCACTGAACCACCATTGCAGGTATATAAAAAAGAGAAGTGTAAAATAGGACTTGAGGTGCAGTGAATTACTTAATATGACCTTTCTAGCCATAGTCTTTGTGACTCCCACGGTGAGACTGTGCAAATGAGGTGTATAGAACCTGTGATGGTTAAGATTATGTGTCAGCTTGGCTAGACCATGATTTTCTGTGGTTTGGCCGTTGTATAATGATGTAATTTGGCAGTTATATAATGATATAGCCATCCTCCATTTTGTGGTCTGATGTAATTGTCCTCCATTTTGTGATGAGATATAATTATCCTCCATTTTGTGATCTGTTGTAAATCCTAGCTTCTTTGCCTGTGGTTATGGTCCCATTTGGGAGTGAGTTGTCTGTTATGTTAATGATGCAGGATTAGGGTGAGGTGTATCTTGAGTCCCTACATTACTAGACGGTTTGACTCAAGTCCCCACCCTTACTCCATTCACTACTCTTATTCAAGTTATGCCCTTAATTGAGTCACACCTCTTATCTTACAAGAGATAAAAGGAGAGATAAGCAAGGTGTGGGGGGGCTGACTACCACCAAGAAGAAAAGCTAGGAGTGGAGTATGTCCTAGACCCAGGAGACAGAGAGCTGTAACACCGGAGACAATACAAGATGGTGAGAAGCGGCGGCAAGCATGGCAGAGAACCAGCAGCAGAACTGGGAGACGGGAGCAAGACAGCTCAGTGGGCTTGCCAGCCCACGGAGTAAGGCGGCTACAGTGGGTGTGCTGACCCACAGAGTGAGAGAGCTGAGCGCCTTTGGGCAGGAGGCTTCCTGGCAGAGTAGGGTGCCTCCGGATACTTGTCCATGGAACTAGGCTTGCCTACCTATGGAGTGAGATAGCTGTGTGCCTTTGGGCTAAGGCTTTATAGGCAAAGTGAGGTGCCCGCAGGTGCTTATTGGCAGAGCTAAAGAGATCTGTAAAAGTTACTGAAGCAGGGCACAAACCAGCTGAGGGGCCGAGGGCCAGAGACGGGCCTGCCTGCGGGCCTGGCGAGAAGTGGCTGTCCTGATTGAAGAACTATATGCTGAGTCATTTCTGATCCTGAATTGTAAACTGCTACTTCCCTAATAAATCCTGTAATTGTGAGTATTGTCTGAGTTCTGTGTGGCCGTTGTAACGAATTATCGAACCCAGCAGAGAAGTAGAGAGTAGCGTTGGAGGGACAGCTGGTGTCAGAATTGGTAAAAAGGTTGGAGAGAGGAGACATGTCTGACATCCGCCTCATAGGAATCAGCCTTGGGTTGTTGAGCTGATAATGATTCTTTCTCCCCCTCAAAAAAGTTGGAGATCTGATGCTGCCACCACGCCACTTGTATAGGACTATTTCAGAAACACCAGTATCTCAGGGGATAGTCTTTTGGCCAAATGGAAAAGACCAAAATTAGAAAAGAATGCCAGTTAGTAGAGAAGGTAAAATAGATCAAGGAAGGAAAGAGTTTTTTGTTTTGTTTTGTTTTCCTTTCCTTCTTCATGGAACTGTTCTGAATGTCATCAGATGTTAGGAGGCAACCAGGCTTTGGGTTGGCCATTTCTCTGTCGGTTTTAGCAGTGCTCTGTGACTGTGGGCAAGTTCGTAACCACTTTGTATCCCAGATTCTTCATTTCTGTATATCCTAATTGTGTGACCCTAATTGCTCTCCCTATACTGTGACAGCACACTCCTCCTTCCCACGCCTGATTTCCCACGTCCCTTCAACCAGCTCCTAACCCTCTCTGCCTTCCCATCTCACCTCTGGACAGAAGCTGCCTGTTAAGTCTCTTGTATCTACTTGGGCTAAGCAGCACACTCTTCAGGAGTATCATTTTATGTCCACAGTCCAGTCCAGTCTTTGTCTGGAGAGTTGGCCTCGGAAATTGTTTTAGTTCTGGGCTGACAGAGAGTCCAGGGGCCATGCTTTCTGGGCTTCCTACAGTCTCAGTCAAACCATTAAGTCTGCTCTTTCTACTAGAATTTGAGTTCTGCAGCCCACCCTTCCCCTGCTCCATCAGGGACTCTCTGTTGTGTCCCTGTCGGGGCGGTCATTGGTGGTAGCCAGGCACCATCTAGATTTTCTTTTGTTTTTGGCTCCTCAAAGTTTTCAGTGGCTTAGACTGAGATTTCAGCAGTAGGGATCGAATTTTCCTTGACCTGGGAAGCAGCTGAGTGGATTGGATCCCTGTAGTCGCCTCCCCATCTTAGACGATGGTTTCCTTTTAATTATGTTTATTCCATCCTTTCCACTTTGAAGATCGTTTGTCTTCATAAGGAAGATGGGAACAAAAACAGCATTCAGTAGCTGCTTTGTCTTTGTCCTTCCCAATGCTGGGCAAGCAGTAGACCTCTCCCTTCCTGGTTCTCACTTGGAGCAGAACTGAAAAAGCCATTGTCACCCCTTTGTCATTTTTCAAGTCTCAGCTATTCTGGGCTTTCGCTCTCCTGATGCTCTGACGGGTTCACGCCACTCTTTTGTCTGCTTCCTTTTAGCAGATAATTGGACTCCATTAATGTTTCATGTTCCCTTTCGCTGTCAGGATGCTCACAGATCAATGGAGGCTTTATCCCAGCAACTCCCTCCGTTCTTTTGGTGTGTTTACTTTTCATCCTCTTGCTCGATCGTTTTCCTGTTTCTTTCATTTGTTCATTCGTTCACTCAACAAATATCTGTTGTTTGTCTAGGCTGTACCAGGCATAGGCCCAGGCCCAGGGTATACAGCAGGAAGCAGTGAGTTCTTACAAGTCTCATGGTCTCATGACGTATGAACTCAACCTTTTGAGTCCAAGGCTGTGTAGATCCATTCTGTGAGTCCAAGGCTGTGTAGATCCTTTCTAGAAGTGGCAGGGCACAACTTAGAAATGAAACATTCTTTCATTATTTAGATCAGTGATAAAAGAATATCTTTAGGCTCCCCAAGGTACAAAAGGATGGGAGCATTGGAGTTCAATGGCAGAATTCTTGCCCCCATGAGGGAGACCTGGGTTCTGTTCCCAGCCAGTGCACCTCGTGCGCAGCTACCACCCATCTGTCAGTGGAGGTTTGTGTGTTCCTAAGACGGTAAACAGGTTTCAGCAGCACTTCCAGACTAAGACAAACTAGGAAGAAAGTCTTGGTAATCTACTTTCAAAAATCAGCCAATGAAAACCCTAGGAATCCCAATGGTCCAGTCCACAACCGATGATGGGGATGGCTCAGAAGCAGGTAGCGAGCGTTTCGTTCCCTTTGTGCATGGGGTTGGCGTGAATCTGGGGCCAACTCAGCTAACAACAGCAATAAGGTAGAAAATGAGAGTACCCTGTCTCCTAAATCAATATTATACTTTTTCCATTATATTACACTTTACTTAAAGTAACTTATTTTTTTAAAACCACACTAACCAGTACCGGTCATTCTCCAGCTGTAGCAGATAAGTAAGATGCTTCTTTATGTTGGAATGAGTCCTTTTTCTTACACAATTTTAAACTCTATTGCCAAAGGAAGATCTCAACTAAGGAACTGAGACAAGGTGCCTCCTAGTCTGTCCCCATCACCCTCTGTGATTTCCCTTAGAACATTCAGAGACTGGTAGCTGGCACCTGTTCAACTCTAGATTTAGTTTTCACCAAGAAATACTTTAAGGGTGGTGATGACTATAGAAAATTAGCACACAGGTTGTTACTCTTCCATCTTTAGGGATATATTTTTAAATGTATTAAAAAGTAATCCAAGTATGTTCATCTACCTGTGTGTCAAATGACTAAAGACACTTTTACTTCCTGTTTGGGGCTCAGCATAGTGAATAGGGATTTCTTGTACCACAGCTTCTGATGTAGAGTCAGCTAACAAATGGAGTGACAGCAAATGATACTAATTCTCTCTAATTACTAATATTAATGTGTAAATGGGTATTTGAAGCAGGGAGTGGCACCTAATATGAAGGAGAGTTACCTGTTTGGATACTTCCTGGCATTGGGCCTCTGTCTCTCCAGGGGGCGCTGATACCATTTGTGGCTGATTGTCTTGGTTGCAGACCCAGAGTAGGCCTCCCTGTAACTCTCACCCTTGTCCACACTCTGGAAGGATCTAGAATCAGCCTTTGTGTATCTAGTGCACACAGCTGTCAGGTTCTCCCATGTCTCACTCAGTGTTTGTCCCATGTGCAGACCCATGCCACTGCTGGGCTGTACCCAGAGAATCTTTCCATCAGCTGCACCTTCTGACATTCTCCGTGTTGCTTGCAGACTTTTCCTTTTAAAACACAGTTCTGGGAACGTCACTCTTTCTCACACACTTTTGGGTGTTTTCTGTTGCCACAGGATGAAGTTCAAACTCCTAACAGTGGGACTCAGTGGCCACATAGCAAAGCCACCCCCTGCCTTTCCGGCTTCTTCTCTCACTATACCCACACACATGCATTGCCCGGACACCAGCTGTACAAACTGCTTGCTTTTCTGGACCCTGCTATTTATTTTTGTCCTGCCTTACCTTGTCTGTAGAACACCCCAGCCAGTAATAACTTTAATCTCTCTTGCATGTTTAAATTCTACTCAATCTTCTAGTCCTAACTCAGACACCACTACCTCCTTTCTCGACATTTGCCTTTTTCTCCTCCTCCCTAATCACATAAGTGGTTTCCTCTTTGGTATTCCCTTGAGCTTTTTACTTCTTCCAGATAACTTTTTGCACTTTGCTTTGTATTAAGTAAAATACATGACTATCTTCCCAATTTATTTCTACGTTCCTTGAGCCCAGGGATCATAATTCTTTTATCTTGTTAGATGCTGTTGAGTCAGCCCCCAGCTCATGTGGACCCCACACACAGTGGGATGAGACACTGCCCAGTCCTGCGTCATCCCCGTGATCAGTTGCAGATCAGACCATTGTGGTCCATAGGGTTTTCTTTTCTTTTTACTAATATTTTATTGTGTTTTAATTGAGAGTTTACACAGCAGATTAGCTTCCCGTTTAACAGTTTCTACACAAATTATTCAGTGACATTGACCACATTTTCCACAATGTGTCAACATTCTTACTAATTTTGTTCTGGTTGCAGCATGACTTCTTTTTTACCCGCCTTCTAAATTTTATTTATTTTGTTGTTGTTGAAAATATACACAGCAAAAGGTACATCAATTCAACAGTTTCTACATGTACAATTTAGTGACATTGATTACATTCTTTGAATTGTGTGACCATTCTCACCTTCCTTTTCAGAGTTGTTCCTCCCTAATTAACGTAAACTCCCTGCCCCCTAAGGTTCCTGTGTAATCTTTCTAGTTGCTGTTACAGTTTGGTCCTATATAGATAGTTCTTAAAAGAGCGTAATGCTCAAGCAGAACTTTTTTACTAGTTAAGCTAAACTATTGTTTTGTTTTAAGGTGGCTTCAGAGGATATTTTTGGTTTAAAGATTATAGTTTTAGGGGTTCATCCACCTTCCATGGCTCCAGAAAGTCTAGAGTCCTTAAGAATTTGAAATTCTATTCTGCGTTTCCCTCCTTTTGACCAGGATTCTTCCATGGAATCTTTGATGAAAATATTCCATAGGGTTTTCAGTGATTTTTTGAAAGTAGAGCTCTAGGCTTTTCTTTCTAGTCCATCTTAGTCTGGAAACTCTGCTGAAACCTGTTTAGCATCATAGCAAGACAGATGGGTGACTGCACTGGAAGTGCATTGTCTGAGAATTGAATCAGGGTCTCCTGCATGGATGGTGAGAATTATACTATTGAACCTCCACCGTCTCATTTTAATCTTAGGGAATACTAAAAGAAAATTTGTCCTGTAGTCACGCCAGGCTAGGCATCAAAGCTCCACTGATAACTGTGCTACTCTGGGCAAGTATCGTAACCTCTCTGAGCCTTAGTTTTCTAATCTGCAAAATGGAGATAATAGCATTTGCTCATGGGTGTGGTGTAGGGATTAAAAGAGATGCCATACGTGAATGTTCCACACAGTGCTAGATTCTTGTTTGACGCCTCCCTCCCCGTCACAGTTTCTGTAGCTGAATCAGTCTCTTTAACTGGCTCACAGTGCATTGAACATGGAGACAAGGGATACTTGTTAAACAGAATACTGAATTAGGCTTTGTTGAGTGCTAAGTGTCTGTGCTCCTTTGAGACATGAGCAGTCAGTACATGGCTTGTAAACATACCCTTCTTTTCACCTTCTGCTTAGAAGTGTAATCCTTTCCAGCAAAACCCCCGAGTGCCAGCCCCTGAGCCCCTGACTTCTAACATGTCCTCTGCCTGAGCTCTCGTGGATGAGCTCCTGCTGACAAGACTGTATGTTAAAGGTCACAGCTTGAGGAGAAATTGGTCTTGCATTGTGCGATACTGCTCTGTTACCTAGAAGGACAACAGGATTTTTATTTCATAGACACTGCGCAAGGAGCCAAGGAGAAGGGGGCGATGTATGATGTGGTGTCCTGTCTTGGGGAGTTCAGCCTGTGCGTGGAGCTGAATCCACTGTTGGGAGTGGGGAGTGAAAGACTCAGGGATTAGTGGGGAGAGAGTGTATATAAGGGGGGTGGTATTTCTATCAACAGAGATGTCCTAAGGTTATTGTTGGGTTGGCTGTACTTCTGGGATGTAGACGGTATTGTGACTGACAAGAGAAGGATTCAAGGAGATGATGTGAAGGTTTAGGAGAGTGGAGAGCTTATTAGTGGTCTGTCTTGTGACTGCAGGGATGATCAGGTGGGCCTGGCACAATCAGGTGGATATGGATTTGTCCTGCTAGAGAATGCTTCCTACAAATGGATTCCTGTGCTCAGGGCAGTCCTCATTTCTGGACATTTACCATCCCCTTTTTGAATTAGACAGTCTGGCATTTATTCACTTGGTGGCCTGTGTGGTAACCTGCCCTTTTGGTGTTTTTCCAAAGAATTAAAGGATGGGAGACACAGCAGCCTCCAGAGAGTTTGGAAACTGTCTGGCTATCTGATTTTCTGGAAAATTCTGCAGCTTGCTTTATGGAGGCTGGTGAGTCCATTTTTTATTTATTCAACCAACATTTGCAGAGTACCTACTGTGTGCCAGGTCTGAGATTAGGTGGTGAGGCAAAGGTGAAAGAACATGCAGTTCCAGCCTTCTAGAAACTCAAGTTAAGTGACAAAGAAAAAGATGTCAATAGAAAATTAAAATAAATAAAAATTAAAATAAAACTCAAGTTTAATGAGAAAGAAATTAGAGAACATTAAAATGTAAGAAAGAGGCAGCCTTGTCTTTGGACTTGAATTTGACTCTTTACTCTTGATGGTTGAGTGATTCATTGCTTCAGTTTCTCGTCTGAAATATGTTAAAATGCCTACCTTTGCTGGTTTGATAGGAATGTTAGAAATAGTTTATGAGAAGTGCCTAGCATATAGCCTGACAATCTGTAGGTGTTTAAAAAGTGGTAACTCTTGTTTATCGTTATCATTAATGATTGTGGTACCACGTGAGATACCTGTAATGTCACAGAAAGAAGAGTTGAGGGTTGTAGTTGTTGTTGGTTGTTGTTGGGTTAATTCCGCCTCATGGCAACGTCATGTGTTACAGAGGAGAGCTGCTGTATAGGGTTTTCTTGGTTGTAATCATAACGGAAGCAAAATTCTCCAGGCCTTTTCTTCTGCGGTACTGCTGGGTGGGTTTGAATACCCAGCCTTTAGGTTAATAGTCAAGTGCAAACTGTTTCACAACCTGGGGCCTTGAGTGTTTCAGAGAGAATAAAAATCAAAACATGTATCTTCCACCTCTATTAGGACCCCAACCTGTGAAACCTCCCCAGTCTGTGCTTGCTGCATTGGAATAACTGCCCATCAAAACCCAGAGATTGAGAGAGACTGCCCTGTGAGCATCCCTTCTCCTGGGGCATTATTCAGAAGGTGCCACTTATACATGTGCTTTTATTTCCTTTATTTGAAAAATAATTACTATAAAAAGAAAATGGGCGCCCAACCAGGAACTCTGTTTATTCCCTGATCCCTGCCCAGAGATGCTGTTTCAGATGCTGGGTGGGCCCCAGGCACCTGCTTTAGCAAACAAAAGGTGCCCAGGTGGTCCTCTTCCTCAGAGAGGTTTGAGAAGACACATATGGATAATCTTTGTCCCTGCTGCCCCATCCCAAACGTCCTCACTTTCAGGTTATACTGTGTCTCCATCCGCATCCTGGAAAGCCAGCTCCTCTGTCCTGGGCATTTCAGTTCTGGGAGATGTGCCATTTCTTAGAATACCCTGGTACCCTTTTCCTGGAACAACTTTCCCCGTGCTGATGCCTTAGAATTTGGACTCTTCTTAGAGCCGAATGCCCTCTACTTGAATGCCTTATCTGTAAACAGATCTCATTTTAAAATTCTTCTCTTCTGCCAAGAAGTGAGCATGACCATCCTAGGAGAATTTCTGGCTCCTGGGATACTTTCATACTCTGGGAACTTCATTACTCTGTCTGCCAAGGTTCTCTTTATCCAAGGACACAACTGTACCCTGTGCTTCCTTTTACTTCCCACTCATCCCTAATCTCTCTCTTGCAAGATGCTGGGTCTTGGGGTCCCTCTTTTTGGCTCCAGATGACAGGAGCCCAGTCTTTCTTTCTTACACGTAATCTTCACCCCCTAGGCTTCTATTAGTTGCCAGTTAACTGCAGCAAGTTTTAGCTTCTCTGTAGACTGAATTGTTTTTCCAGAGGTAGTAGAAGAAGTTTCATATCTTTCCTTGCTGCTTTATATTTAGCATTGCCATTTTTTCCCAAAACTTGTTGCTTTTAAGACTTCATGACATTTAGGTGGCAGAGATTCTTGTCTGTTTTGTTAGCATTTGTATTTCTAATACGTGGAACAATGTTGAATACGTGGTTGGTGCTTAGTAAATATTTGTTAAATGAAGAAATACTGGCTAAATTGAATGGATTTTAAATTCATTGAGTTAAAAAGTTGAATGGGATAATAAATATTCCCTTGCCATCTAATTTTACCTTTTAAAAAATGGACTTGTGAGAGCACAGTGGTAACAATGGGCAGACTTTTGGGCAGTAGCTTGGATTTTCCCTCTTTGATTCCAGTGTTCTTTGACTAATATTTTTAGGGTGGATGGAAAATGAGAACCTTCCAGAATGACTAGTTATTTATATGGTTTCTTGTAGCACCTACACTTCTGCTTTTGAATTATGATGTAATAGAAGAATTAGGAATTAGAATCAAAAGGTTGAGAGTGAACAGATTAAATTGTCAAGGAAAACTCGAGGAAGATACAATTAATGTTTTCCCCTTTTTGAGTGTGGGTGTGTTTCTCTTCTTCTTGCTCACTCAGTGTCTTCTAATAGTACAAACAGAAATTGCGTAGCCGAATTTGTACTTTTTAATGTCATTTGTAGCTTAGGGTAGTTCATTGCCTCCTTGATCCTCGTTCGGCTGGTTGTAACTTTCTGATAGTGGAAATTTTCTTTCCTGTATTATATGTGCTCTACTGTGCAGAATACAAACAGTCTTAAAAGGCCTGAAGGAGACTTTGGTAATACACAGGTGCTTCCTTGTAACAAGGTCGCAGGATAAAATCCAAGAGCAAAGGATAATTTACACTCTTCTCTGGGTGATGTTCACCGAACATTGGATGCCAATTCTTTCATTTTAATGAATGGAATCATTTGAGTAAAATGAGTAATTTTCTTTGAGAGAATTATTCTACAGTTCTCTGAAACACAGATTAAAAAATAAATCTCACTGGAATCAAAGTACAGAGTGATTAATCATTATCCTACTTTTTTTTTCTTTTTTTTGGGGGGGTAGAGGTAGAATTGTCTGGCCACCAAGATGTCTGCATTTGATTCTGAGATTTGCCCTGGACTTTGTGACATAGCTTCCATCTTGTGGGCTGTCACATAGCCCCAGCAGTAAGGATTAGGAATTTGTTAGGACAGGGAGCATAACCCTGCCTGCCTTTTCTTTGAGTCCTGAGAGTATCTGCCATCAGCATTCTTGGCCATCTAGCCTGGAAGGACTGTTGGCACAGCTATCAGTAAGAGTAGGTGAAGTTACTTGGTTTTTATAGATTCTGTTTGTTGAGGCTTCATTGGTGTTAAGGCTTTACACACGTCATTACAAAATCAACAGTTTAAACAAACCCTACCTTCCACAGTTCAGAGGATTCGTAGAGAAGCATACATATTTGTATTTAAATTCTTATTTTGTTAGAAAGAGGAATTCATGTTTACTGCAACTTTGTTGGGAAATACGCAGCCTCACCTGGTTTATTAACAAGCCAGCCCACTCCTCATTGCATAGAGAGTAATTTGCAGAAGGGGTCCCTGTGTAGTGCAGATGATTAACATGCTCAGCTGCCAACAGAAAGGTTGGAGGGGCAAGTCTACCTAGAAGAGCCTTGGAAGAAAGGCCTGGTGATCTGCTTCTGAAAAATCAGCATTGAAAACCCTATGGAGCATAGCCCTACTCTACTCTGTCACACACAGGGTCACCATGAGTCAATCAGCTTGGTGACAGCTGGTTTAATCTGCAGAAACAAATCCTTGATGTCCTTGAATTACTTTGTACTCTGCTTTGAACCTCCGTAGCCTCTATTTCCTGGGTTTTTCCTTCTATCCTATTTTGCCTACTGACTTGGTCTTTGCCCCTCATCTCTTAGATCCAATACTTCTGCTATGGGAATGACCCTTAACTTTCCTGCATAAGTAAATCTCTCAGCACTGGTCACCCTGGCAACATTTCCAGTCTGACCTGTGTTAGCCCCCAAGAACCCACCCCACTGCTGGCCTATGTGAGTGACATCCACACCTGGCTTGCTTCAGGTCTGAGGCATTGATGGAATGGAGGGAGCCAGGTTTGAGGGAGCATGCCGCACAGTCCAGATGGAACAGGAGTGGGTGTGAGGGTGCTTCAGGTCAGGAATGAGATTGATCTGAGAGGAGAGTTGCTCGCTGAGGACCCTTGGGGACTTCAGGATCCAGGAGGAGGGAGGGGAGTAGACGCCATAAGAGACATCATCTGTCCATCAGAAGGGGCGATGCCTGGAATAAATGGTGGACAAGCAGGAGGGGTAGTTAGAGAGTGCCCATTAGAGCGAGCTCCTGAGATGGGGTCATCTGGGAGGCCAAGCCCAAGAATTCTGAGTTTGTAGCCTTGATTTCCTTTGAGGCAGGTGTCTCAGTTATCTAGTGCTGCTATAAGAGAAATACCACAAGTGGGTGGCTTTAACAAACGGAGATTTATTCTCTCACAGTCTAGTCGGCTAGAAGTTCGAATTCTGGGCTCCAGCTCCTGGGGAAGTCTTTCTGTCTCTGCTGGCTCTGGAGGAAGGTTCTTGTCATCAATCTTCCCCGGTCTAGGAGTTTCTCAGCGCAGGAACCTTGGGTCCAAAGGACACACTCTACTCCTGGCGTTGCTTTCTTGGTGGTATGAGGTCCCATTCTCCTAGTCGATCTGAGTGGCAGCCCTACCTCCTTGGCCCCGGCAGGCCCCGTTCTTCTACCCCTTGGGTGTGGCAGCCCTGCCCCCTCAGGTTTGGGCAGTAGGTGTGGCCCCATTCCACTGGCACTTGTGAACGTCAGTCCCATGCTCCAGAATCAAGTTGGTGAAGATCTGACTCTTTGAAACATAAGAGGCTGTGGCCTCACACTTTGAAGCCCCAGAGGCTTCACCCTTTGAGACCCCTGAGGTCATGGCCCTACCCTTTGAGACTGAGTCAGCTCTACTTCTGTGTTTCTTGTCTCTTCAGCTTCTGCTTCCTGGTTCCTTGGGCTCTTTTTATGGTGGACCATCACACAATACTGGGACTCATGGCCTAGCTAAGTTGACAGATATTTTTGGGGGACACAGTTCAATCCATGACATTCAACCCTTTGCCCCCCCCCCCCAAATTCATGTCCTTGCCACAGGTAAAACACATTCACCCCATCATATCATAACAAAAGTCTTAAGTGAACTCCAAGTCCAAAATCCAAAAATTCCACTTCATCTGTAAAATCTAGGATACACGTTATCTGCTTCCAAAGTATAATGGTGGAACAGGCACAAGCTAGACATTTCCGTTACAAATGGGAGAAATTGGAGGGAAGGAAGGGATAACAGGCACCAAACAAGTCAGCGGAACACATTACATTAGTCCTCAAGGCTTGAAAATAATCCTCTGTTCCCTGAGACCATTTAGGCAATGACCCTGCCCTCAGACTCTGGGTGTTGGCCGCACTCTCAGGATTCTGAGTGGAGGCCCCTCGGCCCTAGGCTTCAGCTTCACCTTCCAGGCCCACTGGAACGGTATCTCTGCTCCCTCGAGTTTGGACAGCGCCATACCTCAGAGCTGACAGAGAAAGACTTCCTCTGAAGCTGGCACTCTGAATTCGAACTTCTACCCCCTAGACTGTGAGAAAATAAATTTCTCTTTGTTAAAGCCATCCATTTGTGGTATTTCAGTTATAGCAGCACTAGATAACTAAGAGAGTAGGTTTAAGGAGGGGTGCTCCTTAAAGTGGCCCACATAGATTAGCCAGAGATCTTAATTTACTGTATTAGAGAATACTCAGAGTATTACATATTCTAATTTTAAAACTGCTTTTACTTTTTTTTTTAATGAAACAGTGAAAGGAAAGACTTTTCCTTAAGATTGCATCTTAATTCTTCAGTCTCATTATTGAGATGCTTAATAATTGGATATTAATATAGCAAAAATTTCTATTGCCAGGTTTTAAAATGAACATTAAGTTTTAACAATTCATGTTTCCCTCCTCTTTGAGTTGGACCAGAAATTGTAAGACAGTTGACATGAACAAAAACCATTTCCTAAACTTAAATCCAGTTCCTTAGACCTCCTTCCCTTAGATTCATGTATACTTTCCAAAATACAAGTATCTGCTTCTGATTTAAAGTAATACATGCTCATAGTACAAAATTTGCAACATGTGAAGAAGGGTCTGTGATCCAAAAAAGGTTTAAAAAACAAAGTACTACCTTAAATGATACTGTAACCCATGAGTAGTCTACTAATACTACTATGGATTCATTTAATTTGATGAGTGAGGGACACCAAACTGGGTAGAATTTTCTAACCCTAGCGTGTCACTGTTGGGGTGAGGAGCCTCCTGGGCCCCTAGCTGATGGATGCAGAATATTTCAGAAGGCCCCAGAAAAGCATCTCAGCCTGAGCACAGCGGGGTAGGGTGGGGGGGGGGTGTTGAGGGGTGGGAGGCTCTACTTTCCTTCAGTTGAAGGCTTTGCCCTGAGAGCTTCTCCCTACCCCTCCCCTCTGGCACTGACTGCTCTTGTAGCTGAGCTGCCAGGAAGAACCAAAGGGCTTGAGTGAATCCTGAGACACTTCAGAAAGGATCTTAGCCAACCCCAGAAATGCTCGGACCAGTTGGGTAATAGCAGTGCTAACTAGAGTGATTTTTGTGGGAATCATTGACCATTTTGTCCAATGTGTAGTGAGAATCAGACAGTTATGCACAGCATTGGGTACGTGTCAGACTAATATTGTATTTATTAGGGTAGATCACCAAAAGCTGTTAATTTGGGGTCTACAACTTTGCTCCCCCACACGTGTCAGTTTTGTCATACTGTGGGGGCTTGCATGTTGCTGTGATGTTGGAAGCTCTGCCACCAGTATTCAGATACCAGCAGGGTCACCCATGGTGGACAGGTTTCAGCTGACCTTCCACACTAAGACAAACTAGGAAGAAAGACCCGGCAGTCTACTTCTGAAAACAATTAGCCAGTGAAAACCTTAGTTGATCTTGGAAGAAGTACAGCCAGAATGCTTCTCAGATGCAAGGATGGCAAGACTACGTCTTACATACTTTGAACATTGTTGTCAGGGGAGATCAGTCCCTGGAGAAGGATGCCATGCTTGGTAAAGTACAGGGTCAGCGAAAAAGAGGAAGACCCTCAACAAGATGTATTGACACAGTGGCTACAACGATGGGCTCAAGCATAACAACGATTGGGAGGATGGCGCAAGATTGGGCAGTGTTTCATTCTGTTGTTCATAGGGTTGCTGTGAGTCAGAACCAACTCAACGGCACCTAACAACAACAACAATTTAGCTAACATTTCCCTCAAGGCTTGGAATCTGTATGGGAATTTAGTCATTTATCTCCTCCCCTCAAGGAAGGTCAGAGATAGACTATCTGCTGTTTGGTCTTTTAGGTTAAATGTGTTAAGAAGGATTATGAACAATTTTTTAAAAACCATAATCACAAGTGGACTTGGCATTAGTAACATTTTTGTTGTTGTTAAGGTGCTGTCAAGTCGTTTCCAGCTCAGAGTGACCCTGTGTACAACTGAATGAAACTTTGCCCAGTCTTGCGCTATCTTCACAACTGCTGTTATGTTTAAGCCCACTCTTGCAGTCACTTTATCAGTCCATCTTGTTGAGGGTCTTCCTCTTTTTTTTGTTGACCCTCCACTTGACCAAGCATGATGTCCTTCTCTAGGGCCTGGTCCCTCTTGATAACACATCCAAAGTCTGTGCAGTGAAGTCTCGCCATCCTTGCTTCTAAGGAGGATTATGGCTATACTTCTTCCAAGGCAGATTTGTTTGTTCTGCTGGCAGTCCATGGTATATTCAGTATTCTTCACCAACACCGTAATTCAGAGTATCAATTCTTCGATCTTCTTTATCCCTTGTCCAACTTTTACATACACTGGAGGCGATTGAAAATACCATAGCTTGGGTCAGGCACACCTTAGTCCTTAAAGTGACATTTTTACATACTTAAAGTATCATTTTTACATAGTTAAAAATCAACATATGCTACCTTGTTTCTATACTTTTTTACTTGTCATTTCATAACAGTGGCTTTAAAAGGAAAAACCATTTAGGTAGTGAAACTTCAGATAACGTTCAGCTGGGAGAGCTTGTTCTAGAATGATCTGTGTGTTTTTCTGACAGCATTTCCAGTTTCTTGTGTGAATTTGATCTACTACTGCCTTCACTGGTTTCCATTTTCACATTTACACTAAACACAATGTCCTGTTAGAATATTCAGTTTTCCAGTTGTCGAGTTGACCCCAACTCCTGGCAACCTCATGTGTGTCAGAGTAGAACTATGCTGGTTTTCAGTGGCTGATTTTTTAGAAGTTGATCACTAGGGCTTTCTTCCAAGGTACCTCTGGGTGAACTTGAATCTCCAACCTTTCAGTTAGTAGCTGAGTGTATTAACTATTTATACCACCCAGGGTCTCAGTCAGAATATCAGTACCTGCCTTATACTATTTTTTTTTTTCCCCAAAGTCTTCAATTGTAGGAAGTGGTGTTGGAGGATGACTGACGTGAGTGGTCAGGCAGTCCAGAACTGGGTAGTCTGGGCTGTGACTAACTCCCTTGGGGTCGAAGGATGTAAAAACAGCATGGGGGCAATGCCTGACCTCCTCCAACCCCACCAGGGGGAGGGAGAACCAAGATCAACAGCACAAGGCTGACTTCCATGAGACGGAGGCCAGACAAGCTTCCTCTCTCCGCCATCTTTACTAATTCTGACACCAGCCATCCCTCACACAGCACTCTCTACTTCTCTGCTGGGTTCGATAATTCATTGCAATGGCCACACAGAACTCAAAGACCATACTCACGATTATGGGGTTTATTTTAAGGGAAGTAACAGTTATAATTCAGTCTCAGGAACACTCAGGATACAGTTCTTTCATCAGGACAGCCTCTTCCCAGCTGTGCTCGCAGGCACACCTCTCCCTGGCCTTCAGTCTCTGTCCAAAGACACTGAGCTTTCCCTTTGGGCCGGGAAGTCCACTGTGCTGTCTCCTGCTGCCGAGTATCTCCTCCTGGTCTCTCCTTCCTTGGTGGTAGTGGGCTCCTCCTTTCTGTTCTAGAAGTTGGCAAAACTGACCAGTCCCCTTGGTAGGCCTCAATTACCCTATCACACAGTCCTGCCCAATCACCTGGGTGGGATTTATAAGACCGTCGATAGAAAGGCCAAAAACAAAAGTAGTTAATCACACCACAAAGGGCCGTGTTCAGGTCCTGGACAGTCATCTAAGATCCCTGCTTTCTCAGTCAGCCAAGGTGGCTTTTCCACGAAGCTACTTCTGTGCTCTGCCCCCTGTTCACTTGACTTCCGGCAGCACATTGAAGTGACAGATGAAGATTGAGGCTGGAGGGAGGGGAAGCAGAGAAGACGGACGAGAAGCACCGCAGCAGCCCCAGGCAGTGGCCAGCGCCTTCTGTGCCTTTTTAGGGTCTGGAAGTGCCCGTGTGGTCCGGATCTCAGGGCAACTTCCTTCACTCCTTGACAGTGGTTTCTGAAATATGTGCCATGTGGCCTGTCAGAGTACCTTCCCAGGCTTTGGCACACTGTGGTTCAAGTGGCGCAGCTCTGGGCTCCTTTAGCTAAACTTCTGTTCCAGGACAGGTTCTCTAGGAGAGTCTACCATTCCATGGCTGTGTTGGTGTGGCTCAGGAGAACTGGGAGCCTGATGTGTGGACACTGCAGACCCCATTGGTCTAGGCAGTCTACGGCTCTGTGCACACACGCCTTTCTGTTGCTCTCCTTTGCTGTGATGTTGGCTTGCTCACCTGCGTCCACACCTCCTCTTTGGGTTCCAGACCTAGGGAAGGCAGCCAGCGGAGAAAAATGACTTGAGTACACAGCGTGGGCACAGGAAATATGCGGAGGGACAGAGCAGCTTCAGGGTGAGCAGGCCTCACAAAACATAGCCACCCAGGCCACATGTCCTTTGTGACTCTGTTTCATAGCAAGCTGTGGAGGCCATGTACAACACCCATCAGAATAAGTAATACAGGTTTTTTGTAAGAAAAACGTGATAGAAACCCAAGAGGTAATTTAGAGGAGTGGAGCATTCTAGAGATCTGAGTTCAAATTCTGGCTGCGTCCACCTATAGCTGTGTAACCTCAACCCTGTTGAACATCAGATTTTCTTTTTTTTTTTTTTGTAGAATTCTCACCTTCCATGTGCGAGAATTGGGTTCAATTTTCGGTAAATGCACCTCATGTGCAGCCACCATCCGTCTGTCAGTGGAGGCTTACATGTTGCTATCATGCTGAACAGGTTTCAGCGAGCTTCCAGACGAAGATGGACTAGGAACAAAGGTGTATACTCCGTCTGTCTGTATGCATTGCACACGCGTACAGGCTGTGCCTCAAACTTCCAGGCAGCCAGAAGACTGCTAGGAATGAGACACATACCCTCACTGACATCAGCCATTCTATGGGTGCTACGTTCATCTGTGATCGAGCCAGACACACAAGACACTTATACACAGTGTTGGTAAAGTAAGAGCCATTGTTATTATTTATAGAAGCTAACAGTAAACAATAACAAGATTCCCAAAGGGAAAGCGCTTATCCTTCCCCAAATTACCGACGTCCATTCTCATGTTCTACCATGCATCTGTCAGTTTGTCATACTGTGGTGGCTTGTGTGTTGCTACGATGCTGGAAGCTATGCCTCTGGTATTTTAAATACCAGCAGGGTCACCCACGGTGGACAGGTTTCAGCAGTGCTTCCAGACTAAGACTAGGAAGAAGGACCTACCGTCTACTTCTGGAAAAAAAACTGGTCAGTGAAAACCCTTATGGATAGCAGCGCAGCATTGTCTGATATAGTGCCGGAAGATGAGCCCCTCAGGTTGGAAAGCACTAAAAATATGACTGGGGAAGAGGGTCCACCTTAATGACGTGGATGGAGTAAAGCTTTTGGGACCTTCATTTGCTGATGTGACATGACTCAAAATGAAAAGAAACAGCTGCAAACATTCACTAGTAATCAGAACTCAGAATGTATGAAATGTGAATCTCAGAAAATTGGAAGTTGTCAAAAATGAAATGAAATGCTGGAAAATGAATATGTTAGGTATTAGTGAGCTGAAATAGACTGGAATTGACCATTCTGAATGGAACAATAATATGATCTACTATGCCAGGAGTGACAAATTGAAGAGGAACAGTATCACATTCATTGTCAAAAAGAACATTTCAGGATCTATCCTAAAATACAACACTGTTAGTGACAGGATAATATCCATATACCTACAAGGCAGACAAGTTAATACCTCTATTACTGAAATTTAACCACCAACCATGAATGCCAAAGATGAAGAAATTAAAGATTTTTACCAACTTCCACAGTCTGAAATTGATCAAACATGCAGTTGACATGCATTGATAATTACTGTTGATTGGAATGTGAAAGCTGGAAACAAGGAGAGGGATCAGTAGTTGGAAAATAGGGCCTTGGTAATATAAACAACATCGGCGATTGCATGATAGAATTTTGCAAGACCAACGACACATTCATTGCAGATAGCTTTTCTCAACAGCATAAACAATGACTATACACGTGGTCCTCGCCAGATGGAATACACAGAAATCAAATCAACTACATCTGTGGAAAGAGGCAAAAGAAAAGCTCAATATCACTAAAGAGAACAAAGCCAGAGGCTGATTGTGGACCATCAGTTGGTGATATGGAAGTTCAGATTCAAGCTGAAGAAAATTAAAACAAGTCTACGAAAGCCAAAATTCAACCTTGAGTATATCCCACCTGAATTTGGAGACCATCTCAAGAATAGATTTGGGAGGCAGGGCCAGGATGGTGGAGTAGTCAGACGCTTCCTATGATCTCTCTTACAACAAAACCCGGAAAAAACAAGGGAATCGATGATATATGACAATCTAGGAGCCCTGAACATCAAAGGCAAATTTGAGGAATTGGACTGAGTGGCAGGAAGAGGGAGAGACGGTTCGGAAGCAGCAAGGACTTTCCAGACCTGACTCGGCAGGAACTGGCACCCTCCAGGCCAGATTGGGCAAGCATAGTGAGGCAAGCAGTGGTGCTCAGGACGCATTTTCCACATCAGAAGAGAACAAGCGTCGGAGAGCCTACTGAAGCCTCCAGAACCAGTGAAAAGCAGCACTAAATTGGCAAAGATAAGTATATGCGTCTTACCCACTGCGTGGATCAAAAAAAACCCCATTTAGGAAAAACTTCTCTGCCATTTACTGCCTCCTGCCCGCTCTGCACTGAGTCTCAGGCCAGCTTCAGCCATTGCCATGTCCCCTGGGCCGGAAGTCGGACACGTCATGCGCCTTGAGCCATTTTCCCAGCCTTGGAGAGGGAACAAATTAACAAACAGGGAAAAAATAATCTGCCAGCTCCCCTAAGCCCAGGAACTCAGGGCAGGCACAGCTCCTTTGCCTAGGCACAAGCATAAGGGGTCCATGGACTTCGAATGCCTTTCACCCCTGCATAGACATGTGTGGGCCCATTTCAACAGCATAGGCCCTCATTAGCACAGTGTAACGGTATATACCTGAAGCCTAATTTCAACTGTATCAGCTATGTGCTGGAGTGGCAGGTTCGTAACATTTGACACTGCTCTGCCCATTAAGCAGGGTCCTCACCTACCCACATTAGGGACCTGAGGACTGGTGGCTCCACCTATACCACCTAGCCACCTGTGACGGGTCCAAGAATAAGTGGTGCCTCCCAGGCCTTATAGCCAGCAGCACTTGGGTGCCCATAGTCTGGCTGCAAAACCTACTCACCTACGTACTCTAGGGAACAGGGACACACTTTCTTCCCAGACACTCAGGAGCAGCCGTCAGCCCCATGCCTTGCTTAGCACGTGACCCCTACTGCAGCCAGATACAGGTGTGTACTCCAATCACCTGTGCCTGTCTAGGATGGTAGGTGAGAGCATGCAGCACACACTTGTTTACCAACTACCTGGACACCTGAGCTGAATCCGTACAAGAAAAGTAAATGGACTTCTGGGCTCACATACCTACTAACAACTTTAACCACCTGGTGACAGGAAGTTACAACTTCAGAGGTGCCAATAATCAAAGTAAGCTCACACGACCAGCCTATTTGGACATATCAAAACAAAGAAAACAAGAAGCTAGGACACAGTAAGCAAACATAAAATAAATAAATATAATAACTTAATGATAGCTCTGAGACAACAGTCAATATCAAATCACATAAAGAGGCAGAATGTGATGGCTTCAGCAGGCTCACAAAACAAAGAATCAGGAAATCTTTCAGAGGAAGAGAACTTCTTGGAATTACCAGAGGTAGATTACAAAAGATTAATATGCAGAACTCTTCAAGAGTTCAGGAAGGAGATCAGACAAAATGCAGACCAAGCCAAGGAACACACAGACAGTGCAATAGAGGAACTTAAGAACATAAGAGAAGAGCATTGTGACAAATTTAATAGGTTGCAAGAATCCACAGAGAGATAGCAAACAGAAATCCAGAAGATTAACAATAAAAGTTTAGAATTAGAGAACTCAGTAGAAAGTCATGGGAGCAAAATTGAGGCAATGGAAGTCAGAATTAGTGAGATTGAAGATAAAGCACTTGACACCAACTTATCTGAGGAAAAATCAGATAAAAGAATTTTAAAACATGAAGAAACGCTAAGAATTATGTGGGACTCTATCAAGAGGAATGACCTATGAATGATTGGAGTACCGGAACCGGGGTGGTGGTGGTGGGGAGCGGATAACAGAAAATACAGAGAGAATTGTTGAAGATTTATTGGCAGAAAATATCCCTGATATTGTGAAAGATGAAAAGATATCTATCCAACATGCTCATTGAACCCCACAAAAGGTAGGTCCCAAAAGAGAGTCACCAAGACATATTGTAATCAAACTTGCTAAAACCAAAGATAGAGAATTTTAAGAGCGGCTAGGGATAAACGAAAAGTCATCTACAAAGAAGAGTCAATAAGAATAAGCTCAGACAACTCAGCAGAAACCGTGAAGGCAAGAAGGCAATGGGATGCCATATATAAAACCTTGAAGGAAGAAAATTGCCAGCCAAGAATTACATATCCAGCAAAACAGTCTCTCAAATATGATGGCGAAATTAGGGCATTTCCATATAAACAGAAGTTTTAGGGAATTTGAAAAAAAACAAACCAAAATTACAAGAAATACTAAAGGGAGTGCTTCGGTTAGAAAATCAATAACATCAAATAACAACCCAAGACTAGAACACAGGAAAGAGCAACCAAATGTAAACCTAGATAGGGAAGTCACAAAAATAAATCAAAGTTAAAACACTGAAAATAGGGAAACAAAGATGTCAGTGTGGAAAACATGACAACAGTATAACAAAAAAAAGGGACTAAAAAATGTAGTCATAGATCTTTCATATGGAGAGGAAGTCAAGGCAATATAAAGAAATAAAAGAGTGGTTTAAACTTAGAAAAATAGGGATAAATATTAAGGTAACCACAAAGGAAACTAAAAATCCTACACATCAAAAGAAAAACATAAAGACTCAGTCAATACAAAATCAACAACAATGAAAAAGATGAAAAGAAAATACATAAAGAACAACACCTCAGCACAGAAAATTAAGTGGAATAAAAAAACTGAACAACACACAAAAGAAGACATCAAAATGACAGCATTAAAATCATACCTATCAATAATTACGTTGAATATAAATGGACTGAATGCACCAATAAAGAGACAGAAAGTGGCAGAATGGATTAAATAAATGATAAGGAAGGACACTATATAATGATTAAAGGGTCAATACACCAGGAGGACATAACCATAATAAATATTTACGCACCCAACGACAGGGTTCCAAAATACATAAAACAGACTCTAACAGCGTTGAAAAGAGAGATAGACAGCTCCACAATAATAGTAGGAGACTTCAACACACCACTTTCAGTGAAGGATAGAACATCCAGAAAGAAGCTCAATAAAGACATAGAAGATCTAAATGCCACAATCAACCAACTTGATCTCAGACATATACAGAACACTCCACCCAACAGCAGCCAAGTATAATTTATTTTCTACTGCACATGGAGCATTATCCAGAATAGACCACGTAGTAGGCCGTAAAGCAAACCTTGACGGAATCCAGAGGTAGCGAAATATTACAAAGCATCCTTTCTGACCATAGAGCCATAAAAATAGAAATCAATAACAAAACACAAGGGAAAAAAATCAAACACATGGAAACTGAACAACACCTTGCTCAAAAACTACCGTGTTATAGAAGAAATTAAGTATGGATTAAAGAAATTCACAGAATCAAATGAGAATGAAAATACGTTCTACCAGAACCTTTGGGACATAGCAAAAGCAGTGCTCAAAGGTCAGTTTATAGCAATAAATGCACACATCCAAAAATAAGAAAGGACCAAAATCAAAATATTAACTCTGCAACTTGAGCAAATAGAAAGAGAGGAGCAAAGGAAGCCCTCAGGCACCAGAAGAAATCAAATAATAAAAATTAGAGCTGATTTAAATGAAATGGAAAATAGAAAAGCAATTGAAATAGAAAAACAATTGAAGATTTAACAAGACCAAAAGCAGGTTCTTTGAAAAGATCAAAAATATCAATAAACTGTTGGCCAAACTGACAAGAAAAACAGGGGAGGAAGCAAGTAACCCATATAAGCAAGATGGGTGATATCACAACAGACTCAACTGAAATTAAAAGAATCGTATCAGAATACTGTGAAAAAATTGTACTCTAACAAATTTGAAAACCTAGAGGAAATGGATAAATTTCCAGAAACACACTACCTACCTAAAGTAACACAAACTGAGGTGGAACAACTAAATAAACCCATAACAAAAGAAGCGATTGAAAAGATAATAAAAAAACTCCCCACAAAAAGATCTGGCCCTGACGGTTTCACTGGAGAATTCTACTAAACTTTCAGAGAAGCATTAACACCACCACTACTAAAGCATAGAAAAGGATGGAATACTCCCAAACTCATTCTATGAAGCCAGCATAACCCTGATACCAAAACCAGGTAAAGACATCACAGAAAAGAAAATTACAGACAAATATTCCTCATGAACATTGACGCAAAAACCCTCAACAAAATTCTAGCCAATAGAATTCACCAACATATCAAAAAAATAATTTACCATGACTAAGTGGGATTCATACTAGGTATGCATGGGTGGTTCAACATTAGAAAAACAATGTAATCCATCACATGAATAAAACAAAAGACGAGAACCACATGATCTTATCAGTTGATGCAGAAAAGGCATTTGACAAAGTCCAGCACCCATTCATGATAAAAACTCTCAGCAAAATAGGAATAGAAGGGAAATTCCTCACATAATAAAGGGCATTTATACAAAGCCAACAGCCAATATCATCCTAAATGGAGAGAGTCTGAAAGCATTCCCCTTGAGAACGGGAACTAGACAAGGATGCCTTTTATCACCACTCTTATTCGACATTGTGCTGGAGGTCCTAGCCAGAGCAATTAGGCTAGAAAAAGAAATAAATGGCATCCAAGTTGGTGAGGAAAAAGTAAAAGTATCTCTGTTTGGAGATGATATGATCTTATACATAGAAAACCCCAGAGAATCCACAAGAAAAGTACTGGAACTAATAGAAGATTTCAGCAAAGTATCAGGATACAAGAGAAACATACAAAAATCAGTTGGATTCCTCTACACGGACAAAGAGAACTTTGAGGAGGAAATCACCAAATCAATACCATTTACAGTAGCCCCCAAGAATATAAAATAGTTAGGAATAAATCTAACCAGAGACGTAAAAGGACTAAATCTAACCGAGACATAAAAGACCTATACAATGAAAACTACAAGACACTACTGTAAGAAACCAAAAGAGACCTACATAAGTGGAAAAACATACCTTCCTCATGGATAGGAAGACTCAGCATTGCGAAAATGTTTGTTCTACCCAATGCAATCTACAGATACAATGCAACCTCGATCCAAGTTACAGCAACATTTTTTAATGAGATGGAGAAACAAATCACTAACTTCATTTGAAAAGGGAAGAGGCCCCAGATAAGTAAAGCATTACTGAAGAAGAACAAAATGGGGAACCTCACACTACCTGGTTTTAGAACCGATTATACCACCAGGGTAGACAAAACAGCTTGGTATTGGTACAACAACAGATACATAGACCAGTGGAACAGAACTGAGAATCCAGATGTGAATTCATCCACCTGTGAGCAGCTGATATTTGACAAAGGCCCAAAGTCTGTTAATTGGGGAAAAGACAGTCTCTTTAACAATTGGTGCTGGCATAACTGGACATGCATCCACAAAAAAATGATACAAGACCCGTATCTCCCACCATGCACAAAAACTAACTCAAGATGGATCAAAGACTTAAGTATAAAATATAAAATGATAAAGATCATGAAAGAAAAAGTAGGGACAATGCTAGGAGCCCTAATACATGGCATAAACAGAATACAAACCATAAGTAACAATGGACAAACACCAGAACAGAAACTAGATAACTGGGAGCCCCTAAAAATCAAATAGTTATGCTCATCAAAAGACTTTACGAAAAGAGTAAAAAGACAACCTACAGACTGGGAAAAAATTGGCTATAGTAAATCTGATCAGTGTCTGATCTCTAAAATCTAGAAGATACTGCAAAACCTCAACAACAAAAAGACAAATAACCCTATTAAAAAATGGGCAAAGGATATAAACAGGAACTTCACCAAAGAAGGCTTCAGGCAGCTAACAGATAACATGAGGAAATTGTCACGATCATTAGCCATTAGAGAAATGCAAATCAAAACTACAGTGAGATACCGTCTCCCCCCAACAAGACTAGCATTAATCCAAAAAATATAAAATAATAAATGTTGGAGAGGTTGTGGAGAGACTGGAACACTTATACACTGCTGGCGGGAATGTAAAATGGTACAACCACTTTGGAAATCGATTTAGGGCTTCCTTAAAAAGCTAGAAATAGAAGTACCATAGGATCCAGCAATCCCACTCCTTGGAATATATCCTAGAAAAATAATAGCTGTCACACGAATAAATATTTGCACACCCATGTTCATTGCAGCACTTTCCACAATAGCAAAAAATGAAAACAACCTGGGTTCCCATCAACGGACGAATGGATAAACAAATTATGGTATATTCACACCATGAAATACTTCGCAATGATAAAGAATAACGATGAATCTGTGAAACGTCTCTTAACATGATGAATCTGGAAGGCATTATGCTGAGTGAAATTAGTAGCAAAAGGACAAATATTATATGAGACCACTATTATAAGAACTGAAGGAAAGGTTTAAACACAGAAGAAAACATTCTTTGATGGTTATGAGGGTGGAGAGGGAGAGAGAGGGGTATTCACTAACTAGATAGTAGATAAGAATTATTTTAGGTGAAGGGAAGGACAGCATGCACTATAGGGGAAGTCAGCGCAGCTGGACTAAACCAAAAACTAAGAAGCTTCCTGAATACAACCAAACTCTTTGAGGGACACATTAGTGGGTGTGGGATCTGGGGACTATGGTTTTAGGGGACATCTAGTTCAGTTGACATCTCAAAGGTTATTAAGAAAATGTGCATTCCATTTTGGTGAGTGGCGTCTGGGTTCTTAACAGATAGTGAGCTGCCATCTAAGATGCATCAATTGGTCCCAAGCCACCTGGAGCAAAGGAGAATGAAGAATTTCAAAGATGCAAGGAAAATATTAGTCCACAAGACAGAAAGGGCCACATAAACAAGAGACTGCACCAGCCTGAGACCAGAAGAACTAGACGGTGCTCAGCCACCACCAGTGACCACGCTGACAGGGAATACAACAGAGAGTCCCTGGTGGAGCAGGAGAAAAGTAGGGTACAGAACTACAAGTTCTACTAAAAAGACTGGACTTAGTGGTCTGACTGAGACTGAAGGGACCCTGGAAGACATGACCCCTGGACTCTCTCTTAGCCCAGAATGAAAACCATTCGTGAAGCCAAATCTTCAGACATAGATGAGACTGAAGTATATGAGATAAAATGATACTCGTGAGGAGAGTGCTTCTTAGCTCAAGTAGATACATGAGACTAAACGGGCAGCTCCTGTCTGGAGGCTAGATGAGAAGACAGAAAGGGATAGGAGCTTGTCTCAGTCATTTAGTGCTGCTCTAACAGAGATACCACAGTTGGATGGTTTTAACAAAGAGAAATTTATTCTCTCATAGTCCAGTAGGCTACAAGTCCAAATTCAGGGCAACAGCTCCAGGGGAACACTTTCTTCGTTGGCTCTAGAGGAAGGTCCATGTCATCAGTCTTCCTTTGGTCTGGGAGCTTCTCTGGGCAGAAACCTCAGGTCCAAAGGGTGCACTGTGCTCCCAGCACTGCTTTCTTGGTGGTATGAGGTTCCCATGTGTCTCTGCTCGCTTGTTTCTTTTATATCTCAAAAGAGATTGCATTAAGACACTAATCTTGTCAACCTCATCAGTATAACCTCATCACAGTGATAGAATTTACAACACATGAGGAGATCACATATAATCTCATCACAGTGGTAGAGTTTACAACACATAAGGACATCACATCAGATAATACAATCATACAATACTAGGAATCATGACCTAGCCAAGCTGCTACACACATTTTTGGGGAGCCACAATTCAATCCATGACAGAGCTGTTTGAATGGATGTGGGAAATCCAGGGTGGAAAGGAGGATTGTGCTATCACATTGTAGGGAGAGCAACTAAGGTCACGTAACAATGTGTGTATAAATTTTTGTATGAGAAACTAACTTGAACTGTAAACTTTCACTTAAAGCACACACACACACAAAAGAATAGATTTGACACTAAGAGCAGAGGACCAGATGAGTTGGGATGACATCAAGGACACCATGCGTAAAGAAAGCAAAAGGTCATTAAAAAGACAGGAAAGAAAGGACCCAAACGGATGATACAAGAGACTGGAAACTTGCCCTTGAATGTGGAGTAGCTAAAGCAAATGGAAGAAATGGTGAAGTAAAAGAGCTGAACAGAATATTTCAAAGAAAAGTTTGAGAAGACAAAGATTATGATGAAATGTACAAAGAACTGAAGTTAGAAAATCAAAAGGGAAGAACATGCTTGGCGTTTCTCAAGCTGAACTGAAGAAAAATATCAAGCCTCATGTTGCATTTTTGAAGGATTCTATGGGCAAAATATTGAACGACACAGGAAGCATCTAAAGAAGATGGAAGGAATACACAGAGTCACTGTACCAAAAAGCATTGGTCGATGTTCAGTCATTTCAGGAGGTGGCATGTGATCATGAGCCAATGGTACTGAAGGAAGAAGTCCAAGCTGCACTTAAGTTGGTGAAAAACTAAGCTCCAGGAGTTGTGACAGAATACCAGTTGAGAGGTTTCAACAAACAGATGCAACACCGGAAGTAGTCACTCGTCTATGCCAATAAACTTCGAAGACAGCTACCTGGCCTACTGACTGGAAGAGTTCCATATTTGTGCCCATTCCAAAGAAGGGTGATCCAACAGAATGTGGAAATTATCAAACAGTGTCATTAATATCACACGCAAGTAAAATTTTGCTGAAAATCATTCAAAATCGATTGCAGCAGTACATCAACAGGAAACTGTCAGAAATCCAAACGGGATTCAGAAGAGGACTTGGAATGAAGGATATCACTGCTGATGTCAGATGAATCCTGGCTGAAAAAAGAGAATACTAGAAAGATGTTTACTTGTATTTTATTGACTATGCAAAGGCATTTGACTGTGTAGATCATAACAAATTATGGATAACTTTGTGAAGAATTGGAATTGTAGAACACTTAATTGAGCTTATGAGGAACTGTATGTAGACCAAGAGGCAGTCATTTGAACAGAAGTGGGTACTGCATGATTTAAAATCAGGAAAGGTATGTGTCAGAGTTGTGCTCTTTCACCATACTTATTCAGTCTGTATGCTGAGCAAATAATCTTAGAAGCTGGACTTCATGAAGAAGAATTTGGCATCAGGATTGATGAAAACTCATCAACAACCTGCGTTATGCAGATGATACAACTTTGCTTACTTAAAGTGAGGAGGACTTAAAGCACTTACTGATGAAGACTACAGCCTTCAGTATGGATTATACCTCCACATAAAAAAACAAAAATCCTCACTACAGGATCAATAAGCAACATCATGATAAACAGAGAAAAGATTGAAATTCTCAAGAATTTCATTTTACTTGTATCCATAATCAGGGTCCATGGAAGCAGGAGTCAAGAAATCATAGGATGCATTTTATTGGGCAAGTCTACTGCGAAGGATCTCTTTAAAGTGTTAAAAAGCCAAGATGTTACATGGCTGACCCAAGCCATGATGTTTTCAATTGGTTCATTTGCATGCAAAAGCCGGCCAATAAATAAGGAAGACGAAAAATAATTGATACCTTTGAATTGTGTTGGCGAAGAGTATTGAATATACCATGGGCTGTCGGTAGAAAGAACAGATCTATCTAGGAAGAAGTACAGCCAGAGTGCTCCTTAGAAGCAAGGATTGCAAGACGACTTCTCACGTACTTTGGACATGTTATCAGGAGGGACCAGTCCGTGGAGAAGGACATCATACTTGGTAAAGTAGAGGGTCAGCGAAAAGGAGAAAGACCCTCAATGAGATAGGTTGACATAGTGGCTGCCACAGTGGGCTCAAACATAGCAATGATTGTAACGATGCTGCAGGCCAGCAATGTTTCATTCTCTTGTATATGGTGTCACTATGAGTGAGAACTGAGTCGACGGCACTTAACAACAGCAGTTCTTATGTTGCTAGGCAGGTGCACTGTGTTTCAGGTCAGATGTTGTGTTCATGTCACTGCTGCCCCTGGGCCTCACTGGCCTTAGCTGTGGGCTACCTGGGCCTGTGGGGCTCTTTTGCTACCAGGCTAGCTGGGTCCCTGCTGCTGGGTGGGGTGGGGGGTGGGAGGGGGAGGTATGGGGCACACTCCAAAGTCTCTTGCCCTGTACGTGCGAGTTTTACAGCTCTTTTAGCTCTGCCTACAAACCTCCTGCCCGGAGGCATCTGCCTCCACTCTGCTGTAGAAAGATCTTTGCACAGGATCCAACAAGGCAAGCCCTGCACCAGGTACACTCAGGCTTTTACCCTGCACTGGCAAGTGTTTTAACTGTGCCAGCAAGCCTCCTGCCCGAAGGTGCTCAGCTCTCTCTCCATGGGCAGGCATGTCCACTGCTGCTGTCTCTCGCCATCTCACGCTGTCTTCAGTGTGCTCTCTTTCTTCTCAGTCTAGGAGGTTCTCCTGGTCCTTGGTCCAAAGGATGTGCTCCGCTGCAGACTCTTCTTGGTGTGGTAGTGAGGTCCCCCTGAATCTCTGTGAGATTGACCCTTAAATTAGCAAACTCCTTGTCAATTTCAAGGCATGGCCCTCCCACCAAGACCAAGTCATTCAATTTGCATAATCAACTGACCAATCCTTTGGAAGATTGTGGCCCAGCCAGTCATTTGGGGGGAGTTATAAAACCATGGCTAGAAAGGCCATATAAAAGCAATTCACTGCATCACAAAAGGCCTGACAGTCTACTTCCAAAAATCAGCCAATGAAAACCGTATGGCGCACAATGGCCTGATCTGCAAAACAGACATGGGGATGGCGCAGGACCAGACAGCGTTTCATCCTGTTGTACATGGGATTGCCATGAGTCGAGGGCCATCTTGAAGGCAGCTAACAGCAATATCAAGTAGGTGTTATAATAATGCCTATCTCAAGTAATTATTTTGAAGATTAAACTAAACAATGAAATTTAGGGGGGAGATAGTAAGCATTTGGAAATTGTAGCTATTCGTGGCCACTGTTATGCTCCAGGAAGCTTTTGGCTGCCTTAGTTGGGATTTGGAACCCAAGTGTCAGAAGACCTCCATGAGCCTCCCAGGTCACTGTGGGCACATTGAAGTTTGCTACCTCTTTGGGCCTCACTTTACCTAACTGTGAAATGAGAAGTTTGGGCTTCTTAATTTCTAAGACAACTTTTTGTCCTTAAACATGTTATAGTTCTAAGTAAGTATCTTCTTGCTGCTATGTTGAGCTCTTGCTCTGTGACCCAGGCTGGCATGAGAGTTTGCAAATCGTTTATTATCTCTGCTGATACTGACCAGAGTCTTTTGCTTGCCTGAATTCAGAACTATGTTCCATTCTACCCGGCATGGCAGGAAGACACAGACAGAATGATTTAATGGTGAAATGACACTTCATACACATGCAAGGGAAGGATGCAGTGTGCTATGAAACAGATTAAAAATGCAAATAGGAACTTGTGTAAAATATGTCAAATGTTTGCTTTAAAGTTTTCAATGAGCTGTAGGAACTTGAATACATTCAGATGCAAGAGCGTCTTTTTAGTGTTCTCCTGACATCTCTATGTGCAAGCAGAGCTGAGAGACTGAGAAACCTGGGGTTCATTGAGTAATGGAATAATGTCTGGTTTCAGGGTTTTGGAAATTTTAAGATGCATCTCTCCTTCCATGAGGGAAATATAATTTTAGCAAACCACTTCTAAAATGTTGATTTATTTATTTATTTTTTTCCCCCAATCTGTTATTTTACCCTGTATGTTCAGGGAAGGATCCCTGTTGGTGCAGAGGTTAAAGTGCTTGGCTACTAGCCAGAAAGGTTGATGGTTCAAACCTACCAGCTGCTCTGTTGGAGAAAGATGTGGCAGTCAGCTTCCATAAAGATTTACAGCCTTGGAAACCCTATGGGGCAGTTCTGCTCTGTCCTGCAGGGCGCTGTGAGTTGGAATCCACTCTACGACAATGGGTTAGTGAGATGTTCAGGGAAACAGAGTAGGGGGTCTGGGCAGCCCCTGAGTATTTTACGGAGTCCTGGGGAGCCTTGGAGTCCATTGGACCAAATGGAGGCCAGAATAAATGAAGCAACTTGCCTAAAGTCAGACAGTTGTTGGGAGCCCAGGATCCTCTGCAAACCCGATGTTCTTTGGGGTAGAATAGTCTGAAGGCTTCTCAAGGTCAGGGCTGTACCTCTTCACCTTCTTCTCCCCAGCTCCTGGCACAGCCCCCAGACCAGTCATGCAGCCGATAGCTAGGCCCTGCCTGTTTCTTGTCTGTGTAGTTGTAGACAAGTGTGTGATTCTAAGTCAGGTCTTGGTCGTTCTGAATCTAAATAGCAGCTATATATACTTAAATAACCATTAAAGCTAGTACTTTATGTATATACCTAAATATACCTTTATGGAAAGCGGACTATAAATTTCATGAAAGCAGAGAATCAATGGTCTACATATTTTGTTTTATCCACAGAGCTTTAGTAGGATCCTGAAAAATAAGCAGCATCTACAGCACCTGGAGGGGCCGATTGCTGTAGAAGGACATCATACTTGGTAAAGTAGAGGGTCAGCGAAAAAGAGGGAGATGCTTAATGAGATGGATTGGTACAGTGGTTGTAGCAGTGGACTCAAACATTACAATGGTTGTGAGGGTGGCACAGGACCGGGCAACGTTTCGTTCTGTTATATGTAAAGCGGCTGTTACTCAGAGCTGACTCTACAGCACCTAACAACAACAGCTTCGTGTGGAGTCACTGGGTGGTGCAAACGGTTAACGTGGAGTTCAGCTGCTAAATAAGAGGTTGGAGGTTCAAGTCCACACAGACGCACCTCAGAAGAAAGGCCTGGCGATCTACTTCTGAAAAATCAGCCATTGAAAATCCTGTGGAGCACAGTTATACTCTGACACACATGGGGTTGCCATGATTCGCAGTTGACTCAACAGCAAATGGTTTTATAGCTTCATATGGAGCTTGGCGGGGATCCGGTTGGAGTTCCAAGTAACTGGATATATGACTAAGTACATATGCAGCCTTCCTGGATGCACAGTCCTGCATTTGCATGCGGCAAGGGGAAATCATCACAAGAAAAATAAATAAATACCACCTGCAAATGCAGAGAGTAGGAAATTGGCCTGACTTGAGCAAGTTGAGAGGATTCGGTTTGTTTTAGCTTTGACTAACTGTATTCCTTGCTGAAAGTGAAGAGGACTTGAAGCACTTATTGATGAAGATCAAAGACCACAGCCTTCAGTATGGATTACACCTCAACATAAAGAGAACAAAAATGCTCACAACTGGACCTGTGAGCAACATCGTGATAAATGGAGAAAAGATTGAAGTTGTTAAGGATTTCATTTTACTTGGAACTATAATCAATGTCCATGGAAGCAGCAGTCAGGAAATCAAAAGACTCAATGCATTGGGCAAATCTGCTACAAAAGATCTCTTTAAAGTGTTAAGAAGCAAAGATGTCACTTTAACAAAGATGTCACTAAGGTGCACCTGACCCAAGCCATGGTGTTTTCAATCAGCTCACATATATGTGAAAGCTGGACAGTGAATAAGGAAGACTGAAGAATTGATACCTTTGAATTATGGTGTTGGGAAAGAATATTGAATATATCATGGACTGCCAGAAGGGCAAACAAATCTGTCTTGGAAGAAGAATGTTCGTTAGAAGCAAGGATGGCAAGACTTAATCTCACATACTTTGGACATGTTATCAGGACAGACCAGTCCCTGGAGAAGGACATCATGCTTGGTAGAGTAGAGGGTCAGTGAAAACGAGGAAGACCCTCAACAAGATGGATTGATACAGTGGCTTCAATAAGGGGCTCAAGCATAACAACGATTGTGAGGGTGGCATAGGACCAGCAGTGTTTCATTCTGTTGTACGTAGGATTGCTGAGTCAGAACCGACTCGACGGCATGAAACAACAACCGTATTGTACCCAGGAAATAGATTTCTTTTTGTCCATTTTCATGTCTCCAGCTGATAATTCAGATGCTTTTCATAAGCAGTTCTGCCATGAGGACTGTGAATCCTATCACCAGGGATGTGGGTCTGTGAATCTGCATATACACTAGGCCCTGATGGAGCCCAAGAACTGTCCCATAAATGTAGGCCCCACTCTTTTTCAGATATATGTGGTTGTGAGGAAAAAACTCAAATTCTTACCAACTGTTAAATTCACCAGTTGTTTGTTCATAGGTATTTTCTCAGCTAATACCAGTTGCCATCAAGTCAATTCTGAGTCATTGTGACCCCGTGTGTGTCAGAGTAGAACTGTTGAGAACAGTTTTTCTCATGAACATTGAAAAGTCAAGGATTATGAATGTATGGATTCTGTGTAATATTTTGAGTAGTTATATGCACATGTTGGAGAAATGAATTTTAGGGTTTTTATATCCTACCTCAAATTCTGCCTGCCTGTAAGAACCACTGAAATAAAGCATTGATTCCATTTATTTTAAAATAATGACATGATTTGAAAGTTGCGTTTGTATTTCTGTTTGGAATTATGGTTAGGTGATTTGTTTTTTATTTGTTGAATATCTTTAAACATCTTGAACAAAAATAGAGAATACTCCAACTGTATCATGGCTGATTTTCTTGTTGTGCTTACTTATATCAAAACAACTCTAAATAATGAGAGCTAAATACTTATGACTAGAATATATGAGAATAGAAGATTAATTGTTGTGCAGAGAATGTTGTTATATTTCACAAAGTTTAATTTCTTTTTTTTTTATTGTAAGTTAGATGAAGGTTTACAGAACAAATAGTTTCTCATTAAACAGTTAGTACACATTGTTTTATGACAATGGGTAACAACCCCACAACATATCAACACTGTCCCTTCTTGATGTTGGGTTCCCTATTACTAGTTTTTCTGTCCCCTCCTGCCTTCTAGTCCTTGTCCCTGGACTGTTGTGCCCCATTAGTCTTGTTTTGTTTTATGGGGCTGTCTAATCTTTGGCTGAAGGGTGAACCTCAGGAGTGACTTCATTACTGAGCTAAAAAGGTGTCCGGGGGTCCATACTCTTGGGGTTTCTCCAGTTTCTGTCAGGCGAGTAAGTCAGGTCTTTTTTTCACAAACTTTAATTTCTTAAGAGGTCAACAAAAACAGCTCGCCAGGCAAACATGGTCTGTGTTTAAACACTTGTGCAGGCTGGGCTTTTGATTCCTTTTTAGATGGAAATGTGTAAGAACTTTCGCCATTACACATCTTGGTGACTTTTCATGTGTAGTGCCATCTATTTTTTTCTTCCCAGGGACTGAATCTATCTACCCTTACTTAATAATTTGTCACTCATTAGAGTTTTAGCGTTTTAAGCCTTCCCCCGCTCTGACACCGTAGTGGTTCATTACGTAACAGAGTATAGCTTAAGTATAAAAATGGGAGGAAAGAGTGATAACGGAGAAAACAGAAGACATTGGATAGTAACTGATCTTTACAAGAATCTGTGAAGGATGGGCACTATTGAATGTATCTTGAAACACTAAAAAAAACAAAACCCAAATCCATTGTTGTCCAGTTTATTGGGACTCATAGTGACCCTGTAGGACAGAGTAGAACTGCCCAATAGGGCTTACAAGGAGGGGCTGGTGGATTTGAACTGCCAACCTTTTGGTTAGCAGCCGAACGCTTAACCACTATGCCACCAGGGCTCCTTTATCTTGACAACAGTGTAAAAATAGCATTTCTTTGCAATGCTAAATTAATTTAATAAAGCGAATCCAATGACATTTTAAAAATCTAATGAATATAAAGAAGACACTAGATGGTGCTGTAAACTAAGCAGTATATTAACAGTTCAGGAGGAAGGTGTGGCCAGAAGTTCAGTCCGCTTCTGTTAATCGACTCTCTCCTCCTCACCAGCGTGGTGGTGGTTGCTGGCCTTTTCATGGTCAGCGTGCTTCATTTCGTTTGTGGAAGACCCTCACTCGTAATAATCAATGGGCCAAATGCGAATTCGTTTCCCTGAATTTATACATATTTTAGGACTAAACTAGTCTCAGTTTGCTAATGACAGTGAAAATAGATGCAGGCATGAATTTGAGATGAAATGAGTGACTCAGATATTTGGGACAAAGTCAATGCCCAGTTTTGGATTGGGTTATTTAAGTACGGGAAATAAGTATTAATAACTTGATTTACAGCCATGGTGTTTGACCCATATATGTGCAGTGAATAGATTCTTATAAATCTGTGATGTGAAATGTTATATATACAATTGTTTTCCCTTCAACTTCAGTATTTCTTTCCAGAACATTCTGAGGCGCTATCTCATAGGCTTCTGTGGGCTTGGCGTGCAGTTATCGTTAAATAGATACTTAATCTTCACATTCATTTCCAGAAGCATCTGCCTTGTTAATGCTCTGTTTATCTGATTCTCCCATTTACATTGCCCTGCAGGAAGGCTTTCACAAGTGGGTGGTTACAGATCCACACAGGTTCATGGGACTAGAAAAGAATTTAGCAGTCGGCCACATGCATAAAATTGGTGCACAGAGTCCTTACGGTGATGAACTAGCCCACAGTATGAGCCATATGGAATGTTTGCAAGAACTGAATGTCATTTCAGTAATATCTTCATGTAGACTTTTTTTTTTTTTTTTTTAACTTCGCGTAAGGGTAAGGAGTGTCTTCTTTACAGTCAGTCCTTGGAAGATTTCATTATTGATCCTCATTAGAATTTAACTAAGTTTAAATGAAATTAAATGACTGTAAGTGATTTTATTATCTAAATATATAAAATGTTCATTGACCCCCACAGGAAATTTTTAAGTCCGTTGTAGAAGAGGACTTTTTTAAGACTCTTAATGGCTTTGAAAAGTATGCGGGTTTGAGAAATTTGGATATAGGGGTTGGATTCAGTTCATGAAAATCATAACCTGGTGATCCTGGCTTTGGATATAGGGGTTGGATTCAGTTCATGAAAATCATAACCTGGTGACCCTGGCTTTGTTTAACAAATTCACAATTCAGTGTATTAAAGTAGAAGTAGTTTTACGAATGTTCCATGTCAGAAGAGAGAGCATTTTGAGGACATGTATTGTGTTTGTATGTTGACATCCAGTTCACCTTTATGTTAACTTTGAATGACATCACAATCACTTTGTGTTCCTAAAGGTCTAGTGACTTGACTGCAGTGAGCAGTGACCAGGAAGACCCCGGGGGATGGAGGGAAGGGGCAGAAGGAGGATAGGAGGCAGCGAGAGCTGCCCACTGTGGTGGACACTGCTAGGGGCTTTCAGAACGGCTTAGGGGCAACTGCAAATGAAAACCCATTGGAAGGAATCAAGACATTTCATTTTTCTGCAAGAAATTTGGCAGCAAGCAAGAGCTGTATTACTGTCTGATTTCTAAAGCAGAATGAAAACAATGGTCATTGTATTTAGCAAGGTTTCTTCTTTTTTAAATAAGCAAGAGATGCTGCACTGTAGAAAACCATTGAATTCCTTGGAGTGCTCCCTTAGCCAGTCTGTACAGCATCAAAGCCAACATTGTGCATTACCGAAGATTGATTCTAGAATTCCAGTGAACTTTGTGCTTCACACAGTATTGGTTCTTAAATGGCCCATTAAGAGAGAGACCGAGCTGTTAATATTATGCATTAAAAATGACACGTGTACTTAATTATTTTGCAAACCTTAAATTAAGGAGCTACTATGTATCAGCTAAACAGAAGTATAGTAGATGAGTGACATTCCTGATGGATGCATTCTAGAACTTTTCTGAAGCCCCAGAGTTGTAATTCGAGCATCACTTATATTTTTCCTCATAAGTTGAATACCCTGAGGTCTTGTAAAACAGAACTGAAGTCTCTTACTTGGCAGTTGGCTTTCTTTGGGCAGCTATTTTCCACACTTCCGATCGTTGACAAGTATTACTCCATCAGTTTACAGACAAGGGCTTATCTAATCCACAGAGCTACCTAGGGGCAAAGGGGGACTGTAGGCACGTTCATACCTGCCTGTTAACCAGCTCTCTCCCACTTACCCCTTCCTACCTCAAACTGTGCAAGAGTGCTGTCCTGCTGACCTGAATATTTTCCCTTGTGATAGATTATTGATTGTATGATAATTACTAATTATTGGCTCAGTACTTTTGTCATTTCAGTATCTGGCCGTAGGATTACTGTTTGACCATTCATGACCTTAGCCACAGCAACATCTTTCTTCTGCCTGCCTACCCACATAGGCCCTGTTAACTGTTCTCTTAGCACCTCCAACTCTGTGTTGGTCCTTTTCAAATCGGCCCTCACCTTATGCTGATTTTACTCAAGTTCAGATCCCTGAGTTTATCCAACCCCTCAGCTGTGTACAGGGCACTGGGGTCATGCTAGGCAAATGTGACTGTGTCTAGCCCACCCTGATGCGGTGGGGAGAATCTGGTGGCGGTGAAGGGAGGGGGAAAACCCAAAACACCAAACCTGTTGCCATCGAGTCAATCGACTCATCGCTACCCTATAAGACAGAGCAGAACTGCCCCATAGGGTTTCCAGGGAGTGGCTGGTGGATTCGAACTGCTGACCTTTTGGTTAGCAGCGGAGCTCTTAACCACTGCACCACCAGGGCTCCAGATATTAATAAGTATAATAAATATTGTTCCTGATAGAAATTTATACTTACTTCATTATACATCTCAATTTTGAAACCTGATCACTAAGACGCACATTTGAGTGAGAACCCTTGCAGTCGCTAAGGTTTCCTTTTTGTCTTTGCCTGTTGTGATTGCCATCCAGAGGATGATGTGGACTTGGAAGCGCTGGTGAACGACATGAATTCGTCCTTCGAGAGTCTGTACTCAGCCTGCAGCATGCAGTCGGAGACGGTGCCTCTCCTTCAGAACGGCCAGCATATCCGCAGCCCACTGCCGACTTCAGGGATGAGAGCCCTCCAGCCGCAGGTGCCCCAGCGGCAGAAGGTGCAGCGCTCACAACCTGTGCACATCTTGGCTGTCAGGTAGGAGCAGGGCATGCTGAGCCTCCCAGAGTGAGTGCCCTTGCAGAGTATGATTCTGTGTTGGCTGGCTAAATGATGATGGACGGTGTATGAGGCTCCTGCTCATAAACTGGGTGCCTTGTAAGAACGGGAGTTTATTGTCTCACAGTTCAGGAGGCTTAGAGTCTGAATTCAGGTGGTCAGCAGGACCATGCTCCCTCTGAAGGCTCTAGGGGGAGACCCTTTCTTGTCTCCCTCAGCTTCTAGTAGTGCTGAGTGTTCCTTGACATGTAGATGCGTCTTCACGTGGCTGTCTTCTCTCTGCCTCTCTGTGTCTCTTCTCTTTTATAAGGACGCCACTCAGATTTAATCAGAACCCACCCTACTTCAGTATAACCGTATATTGACTGATATCATCTTCAAAGACCCTATTTCTAAACGAGGTCATATTCACAGGTACCGAGGTTAGGACTTCAACATATCTTTTTGAGGGACACAGTTCAGTCCATAATAGGAGGTGATGGTGTTGGCCATGTGAAATCAAGAGGCAGAAAAATTCCATTTTATTTTAGTGATAGTTACACTGAAAATGTGTAGGCATGCCATCCAACATGGTGGCACTTGGGCTGAGTTTGGTGCCTGGCTCAGTTCAGATACCTTTTATTGAGCACCTGATATATGCCAGGCACTGAGCTAGGTAGAGTGATGGGAAGACCATTGGAGGAAAATTCCTATTCTGGAAATAATGAAATAATGGCCTCACAACCCACAAAGTGTGGTCCCTGAACCAGCAGCAGCAGCATCCCTGGGAGCTTGTAAGAATGCAGAATCTCAGATCCCACCCCAGCACCTACAGTGGAGCACACTCTCCCAGGGAGTTGGGGTGGGAAGCATATCTTCTCTGTTGAACCTCACTTATAAGCTCGGCAAATATGTGCAGACCTAGAGGATAGTGGGAAGAACTTGCTAAGGACGCTGAGGAAGGTTCCTTGGAGGTGGTGGATCTTGGAATTGGATGTTGAAGGCTGAGCAGGAGCTGAGAGATGAAGGAGGAATTTAGTGAGCAGCAGGGAGGATCCCCACAGAGATTGGGGCCAGATTATGAAGGGCTTCACATGCCATTCTGAGTGGGAAGACAGGGAAGGGCTTTGAGCGGGGGTTGAGGAGATTGGATTTGGGGTTTTGGTAGGCTGACTGGATGCCAGGAGTAAGACAGATTGGGGGGCAGTCAGATTGGCAGAGCCGAGGCCAGTTTGGTAGTGTCTGAGGAATCCAGACCGGGGATGAAGGGTACAGAGGAGGAATGAATTGGAGGGCTAATTCCGAGAAAGAATCAACAGTATCTTATAAACAGCTGAATTTTTTTTTTTAATTTTTTTTTTTATTGTACTTTAGATGAAGGTTTACATAACAAATAGTTTCTCATTAAACAGTACACATATTGTTTTAAATTGGCATTGGTTAACAACCCCACGACACTTCAACATTCCCTTCTCGACCTTGGGTTCCCTATTACCAGCTTTCCTGTCCCCTCCTGCCTTCTAGTTCTTGTCCCTGAGCCGTTGTGCCCCATTAGTCTCGTTTTGTTTTATGGGGCTGTCTAATCTTTGGCTGAAGGGTGAACCTCGGGAGTGATGTTATTACTGAGCTAAAAGTGTGTCTGGGGGCCATACTCTCGGGGTTTCTCCAGTCTCTGTCAAGCCGGTAAGTCTGTTCTTTTTTTGTGAGTTAGAATTGTAAACAGCTGAATTTTTAAGGGGAAAGAGGGGACAAAGAAAGTTTTAAAAGAGTGACTAGGATTTTGTCTTGAGAGCCTGGGAGGTTGGTGGCTAGACAATTCATCAGGATAGCAGTTTTAAGGGGAAGATGCTGAGATAATTTTAGATATTCTGAATGGAGATCTTTGTGAAATCAAGCTGAGAGACAGAGACAGTTATTGAGAAACTGTCTGTGTTGACTCTGAGGGGTTTTTGGTAAGGGTAGTATGAGGTGGGAATGGTGAGATAAGACTCCCCCTGCTTCCTTCCTCTCTCCTCTGGGCTTCCTTGGTACGGGTGGCATTGGATTATACCTTGGACCTCCTTTGCTCTCACCTCAGCCTCTGTCAGGCTGGGATTCTGGCGGCCGCTCGTTTCTCAGTAGCTGATCTTCCTGGGATCTTATTTCCTTCTGCTGGGGTCCTCCCTGCTTCCAGAAGCTTCTGTGAGGTTTCTTTCAGGTCTGAGAGTCCTCTTGCCTTCAGGGTAGCCTGTCCTTTGGTTTGGAGGCAGAGTGAATTCAGAGTTGTCTTGTAGAGAAGGTCAGTGGCTGGGGGAGGGGTAAAGGAGGGGGCTGTGATAATTCAACCCTTGTGCCACTTTGCTTTCTAGAGCATCAGTCTCTTGCTCTCTGTCTTAGTTTCTTAGTGCTGCTGTAACAGAAATACCACAAGTGGATGGCTTTAGTGAACAGAAATTTATTTTCTCATAGTTAAGTTGGCTAGAAGTTCGAATTCAGGGCCCAGGCTCTAGGGGAAGGCTCTCTCTATCACTCTGAGGGAAGATCTTTGTCTCTTTCAGTTTCTATTCCTTGGTTCCTTGGAGATCATGGCATCTATCTTTCCCTCTTTTGTCCTTGCTTGTCTCTGTGCCTAATGTGCTCCTTTTATATCTCAAAAGTGATTAGGTTGACAACACACCTTACACTGATGGCCTCATTAACATAACAAAGAGAACCCTATTCCCAAATGAGACTACATCAACAATTGTAGGGGTTAGGATTCCAACACATATCTTGTGGGGGACGTAATTCAATCCGTAACACTTGCTAGTGAGTTAAGTTTGCAGGAAGAGACTCATGGGAGCCACTTTGAGTCCGGGATCTGTCCCACAATGGTGGCCTCTGGGAGCCCCTTGGAAGACTGGGCTGCAGCCTGCTGCGTGAAGGTTTCTGAAGTTGTTGGGTGGAGGCCAGTGGTGCCGGAAAGCCTGGCTCCTTGCCAGAGTTAGTGCCCAGGACCCTAGAACCTAGACATCTGGCTCAACTTGGCTTGTATACGTCATCGTTTAGCTGCCTGGGCTAAGTCCCTGAGATATCTGCGCAGAAGGGCAAGCAAAACACTCTCCCTACAAGTCTAATAGGTACTGTTTCTTGAGCCTAGTCTCCTCTCACTGATGTTCTGTCAGGTAAATATTGTTTCTTATCTTTGGGTGGCTACTGCATCCTCTGGATTAAAAAATATGTATATGGGGAGAACATCACAGGATTGCCAGTGGCTTAATTTGTAAATTGAGGACATCCTTTGAGCACTTGCTCTATATAAGGCTCTATTGACCTTCTCATTTATTAACAGATTTAATTCTCACAACCACCCTAGAAGGTAGGTGTGGTACAGGTTGTCCTCAGTTCCCAGGTGAGGAATTGAAAAGAGACACACAGGTGAGGTAAGCTGGCCCACACCTGGTGAGCGGGAAGCTCGGGTGCAAACCAAGGGGCTGTGGAGCCTGTACAAGGAATGCATTGAGCTTTGTGCTGGGTTACTGGGACCCACAGCACATCGTCCATTCTTCTGAGGAACTCCCAGGAAGAGAGATAAGATGGAGGCAAGCACAGAGTATAGCAAAGCTTGGAGAAGGTAGAGGAGGCTTCCTAGGCAACATCACAGTTGAGCCAGTTCTTGAAGAAGTATGAGTGGGCTAAGGTGAACATGCAAAGGCAGTGGATCTGTTCTAATCTAGACAAAGGGAGCAGCATGGGCAACGACATCAGAAACAGGTTGGAGTCACGCTCCACCCCACCCTCAGGCCCGCAAATTTTTGTCACCATCCCTGACTCCACCATCCCTAAATCTTAGCTCCCTCTTCACATTCGTTTCTCCTTTTGAAATTGTAAAGAGGGTATATCGTTTTGTAGTAGGCCTCTTCTAGGGGAAGCTTTTCAGCTTTGTGTAATGCTCCTTAGTTTTACTCTAGGTGTTTTGGGAACTACTATTAAGTCAATACAAAACTTTGTAAGATGTTCAAAATACCCTAATGAAGAGAGAAGCTTTGGTGAACAGCTAGAACATCAAAGAGAACTTCAGCATCTTGTATTAGAAGTCAAAACAAAAAAGAACTCTCATTCTTTGGGGTTACACAATCGCTGGTTGGAGGCTGTGGGCTGGAATAGACTGAAAATAGTGTTGGCTGCACCTCACCACTCTGTTGTTCTGTATTACAAGGGTCAGACTTCGTGTGGACGTCTTGCCAAGGCAGAAGCTATTATGGGAAGAGTGGGATTTGTTAACAGTAAAAATAAACTTTCTGGCATATTGTCAAGCCGTTATAGGAATGTTGTTGTTGTTAGGTGCCGTCAAGTTGGTTCTGACTCATAACGACCCTGTGTACAACAGAATGAAGCACTGCCCAGTGCAGCACCATCCTCACAATTGTTGCTATGTTTGAGCCCATTGTTGCAGCCACTGTGTCAGTCTATCTCGTTTAGAGTCTTCCTCTTGATTGACGGCTGTCTGCTTTACCAAGCATGATATCCTTCTCCAGGGACTGATTCCCCCTGATAACATGTCCAAAGTATGTGAGATGTAGTCTCAGTATCCTTGCTTCTAAAGAGCATTCTGGCTGTACTTCTTGCAAGACACATTTGTTCTTTCTATTGACAGTCCATGGTATATTCAATATTCTTCACCAGCACAATAATTCAAACGCCATCAATTCTTCTTCGGTGTTCCTTATTCTTTGGCTTTCGCGTGCATATGAGGTGATTGAAGATGACATGGCTTGGGTCAGGCTCTCATGTGTAGGAATGGTTCTCATATATTTCACAGAACTGATTTCCTTCATTCCATGTGAGCAATTGTATTTTTAAATCCACTGCCTCCTTGAAAATCAGGGTAAGTCGGTAAAAAGAAAAGAGTAAAATGGTCACAAAGTGCATTTATCTAGTGGCATAGCTCCTGAGAAAGCTTGTTGGCTTTTGGTCCTGGTTGCTGAGAGCCAGACCACCCCTGAGGCCAGTGAGTGGGAGCTGACCAGACCAAGAGGTACTAACTGGGAGCCAGATGCTGACTAAGCCTCAGGAGGTGTGATGTAATCTATTGTGGCCATGTGGTGAGGCTGATAAAGGTCTTGGGAGACAGCAGGCTCAGTGGAGCTTCCTGGGTGCTGAGAATGAGCATCTGCTCTCAATAGGGTAGTTGTGTCCCCTGGGTACATGGAAGCTCTGTACTGATACCCTTCCCAGACCTCGCACTATGTATTTGTATCCTTTTTCCTTCTAGATTAAAGACAGCCCTTTCCCTGCAGTTTGTGAGTCGTTCCAACAGATTATCAGCCCTAAGAAACAGAGAAGGGGCCAGTACCTGCTGACCTAGCCCCAGGTGAATGGGGATGAGTCAGAGAAAGGGCCGGTGCTTGCTGACCTAGCCCCGGGTGAGTGGGGATGAGACAGAGAAGAGGGCTGGTACCAGCTGATCTAGCCCCAGGTGAATGGGGATGAGAGGGCTGTGTGGAGCAGCTAGTGTCTGGATGGACCAGGGAAGGGAAGCTAAGATTTCCACAGGACATAATTGGCATGTGGAGTGGGATTTATTATCCACCACACATTAGGTGTCAGACATGGAACATCTCAGTCTCCCTGGGCTGGTTTGATACAACTGGCACAGCAAGTGGGGTTAGCTGGAGGGAACCCTGACAGTGCATTAGTGGATGATTGATCTAGTCAAGTTGTAGAAAAGTTTGTGTGAAGATACAGCCTTCAGGAAAGGTTTGTGTGGTGTATTTAAATGAGGAGAAGGACAGGGAGTACTAAGCCATGACAAGGACCTGATACTACAGCCCATGTTTGCCTCTGTTTCCTTGAAATGAGGTCTACAGGCTTAGCCTAGTATCAGCCCTCTCACATGGATGACGGAGTCACCCTTTCCAGGAAGGCCCTGGAGATGTGTAAGTGAGGTACTAGCAGTGACCCTCGTAAAGGGAAGCATAGGGCAGTTGGCATTGTTTTTTGCTCTGACTTTGATCTTGATTTTTTCTGCCATTTCACTGTTGTGTCTGGTTTGTCGTCCTGTGTGTGGTTTGCTTAGTTGTGTGACCAGTGGATTTCTCATTCTTGGGAGGAGGGAGCAGGAGGCCCTGGAGAAATGACAAGGAAGGGGGAAAGATCATGTAAGATTCAGCAGTGGCTCTTAGTGATGTTGACTGGGGCACAGCAGGCAGCCCTGAGGTGACATAAACATGGTTTTTAGTGCTCTGGGGAGGATAGGTACATGAAGCATTTCTTTCCAGTTAATTCAGTATCAGAAGCTTTTTGTGTAAATAAGCATCCACTCCACAAATGAGATGAGGACACATGAAGCCTCTTCCTGTCTTTTCATTTGGTTAGATAAACGTTCTCTTCAAGGTCATTGAAACTCATTTTCTCACGGAAGTGCTCTTACGGTACCTCTTCACACATCAGGTATTCATTGAACAAAACTCTGAGGAGGCATTTGGAGTAAATGCCACTACATGCCATGTGCTGTGCATTTTCTCAGATCGGAGTGCATGCTGTGTAGTGTGGCAAACATGGCATCCTTGTCCAATGGGATGTTAGTGGAGAAGGGAATCTCCACCCTTTGGGGTCTGAGGATTGCAGCTTTTCACAAGCAGTTGTCTCTTTCCTCCCAGGCGCCTTCAGGAAGAAGACCAGCAGTTTAGGACTTCGTCTCTGCCAGCAATCCCCAACCCCTTTCCCGAGCTCTGCGGTGCTGGGAGCTCCCCTGTGCTCTCGCCAGGCTCCTTGCCTCCCAGCCAGTCGGCGGCTAAGCAGGTGAGCATGCCCCTGGCCTGAGCACCAGCTGCTTGGCCATGGGGCCTGGAGCATGTGCTGACTGATTGCTTTGGGGAGAGGGGAGGGACCTTGTGGGGTCTGGCACATTGCTTTGGGGAGAGGGTGGGACATTATGGGGTCTTTTCTCTCAGTTCTTTTCTTGTTTAGCTGTTACATGTTGCCTCCTAAGGCTTTTCCATTGGCCGAAATTTCAGTTAGGAAGGCAGAGATGTATCTGTGTTTTAGAAAGAGTTTCGGAAAAATGGTAAGGAATAATTTCATGCTTAAGGATTAATTTTAGTTCTCTGAAGTAATTCACCACAGGATCGCCTTCATTGTCTGGATAAATAAGGTGTTAAAGCTCTGGGTTCTTTCGGGCACCTGAACTTCAGTGCATTGTAGTTGAAGAGTTTCCGTCCTGTGTCCTGACTTTGAATATGGTCTGCTGAAAGGGGAAGAATTTTCATTTCACCCAGAAAGTGATAGCCACCTTTTCATACTAGTAGTTTCTACTGTGAGGTAGATATTCTGCCGTCATTATCCCCATGTGAGGAAACTGAGGCTCAGAGAATTTAGGTAACTTGCCCAAAGTCAAATAGCCAGTGAGTCCAACTTGCCAGGCTCCTGGACCGAGAAATGGGCTGGCAGCTCCTTCCCTCCTGGTTGGCAGGACCTGGTGCCATGATTGTTAGAGGCTCTGGAGGAAGTGCCAGTTATGCCCCAGGGTCAGGTGGTGGTGGTAACAACAACAACTTGTAATACTTATTGAGTGATTTCTATGTGTAGCTCATGTATTCCTCAGACAACCCTGTGAGTTAGGTACAGATGTTATCTCCATTCTGCAGCTGAGGAAATTGAGGCTGACTGTAAGTGGTGGAGCTGGGACATGACCCAGTGTACCGGTATATGTTGTAGAGCTAGGGGGTGACCTGGCATGAGTTGTTGAGCTGGGGGTGGAGGGTGACTGGTATACGTGCTAGAGCTGGGGGTGACCCAGTATCTTAGTTTCTTAGTCCTGCTATAATGGAAGTACTAAAAGTGGGTGGCTTTAATGAACACATTTATTTTCCCACAGCTTAGGAGGCTAGAAGTCCACATTCACTGGCTCTAGAAGAAGGCTTTCTCTCTGTTGGTTCAGGGGAAAGACCTTGTCTCCTCAGCTTCTGTTCCTCGGTTCCTTGGCGGTCTTCATGTGGCGTGGCATCTGTCTTCTGTTTGTGTTTGCTTGCTTCTGGGCCTGAGCTGCTCTTTTAGAGCTCAAGTCACTGGCCAAAGACACAGCCTACACTGACGTGGCCTCATTAACATAACAAAGAAATCCCTATTCCCAAATGGGATTACCTCCACAGATATAAGGGTGAGGATTTACAACACATCATTTCTGGGGAACACAATTCAATCCAGAACACTCAGTATATGTAATAGAGCTGAGGGTGACCCAGCATGAGTGTTACAGACTGTGATCTTAGCCACTGTACTGATGTGCTTCCTGAGACCTTGACTTTCTTTTATGTATACTACAAGAGTAGTTTAGAAATTTCTTGGCCCTTTATATTAGAGTCATTCTCTCCTTCTCCTCCTCCCTCCTCACTTCTCCCTGTGTTGTTCTCAAGCATGATATGCCAACAAGTCCTTTTGCTTCAAATCTGTCTACTCTGCTCCCTGCAGGCTCTGCCCTCTAGGAGATAGACATTTATTCTAATACCCGCCCGCATCCCAGAGTTGCTCCCGTCCTGACCTGAAGCCCAGAGCAGGCCACGTGGTAGCACTATCAAAACTTAGAAAGTGAGGTCAGTGCTCGTGAGGCTTCGGCACTGGTCACATGCTTGAGTACATCTGGGCCGTCTACCTCACTGGTGACCTTCCGTGTCAAATAAGGATTTAGACAAGCTGTCTGTGGACTTGTCACTGAGGTTGTTTACAAAGTTACCCTAAAATAAAACCATGAAAATATTATCTGGCCCTCTCAGCAGCAGGGAAAAAAACTGGCTTCCACCCCCATGCACTCACCATCTTTATAAGCAGAACAAGGAAACCTTGGGATTTTGCCTGCTGGTGGTTTTCTTGGGGTCAGAGTCAGGTCCCCATGATAACTCTGCTTTGGTGTCTGAGTTTTTGTCAACTGAATGATCAGAACCGCAAGGGCAAGCAAGAGCAGGAAGGATTCTTCACACGTATCGCTACATGTTAGAAAGTCATTGTTCTTTTTCATTTTATTTACCTGCTTGTTATAGATTGAATTGTAGCCTCCCTAAATATGTGCCCCCTGTACCTGTAGCAGGAGCCCTGTGGCACAGTGGTTAAGAGCTCGGCTGCTAACCAAAATGTTGGCCATTCGAATCCACCAGCTGCTCCTTGGAAACCCTGTGGGGCAGTTCTACTCTGTCTTATAGGGTTGCTAGGAGTCGGAATCAACTTGACTGCAACAAGTTTGGTTTTTGTGGGTTTTTTTATACCTGTAGTTATAATCTCATTTGGAAATGGGTTTTCTTTATTATGATAATTAGACAGTATTAGTGTAGGGTGTGTCTTAAGTCAGTCTCTCTTGAGATACAAAAGAGCAGATTAGGTGTAGGAAAGCACAGGGAGAGATGGGGGAAGAGAGATACCACATCACATGTAGATCTCCCAGGAGCAGAAGCTCAAAAACAGACAAGGACCTTCCTCCAGAGCTGACAGACAGAGAAAGCCTTTCCCTGGAGCAAGCACCCTGAATACAGACTTCTAGCCTCCTAAACTGTCAGAAAATAGATTTCTGTTTGTTAAAGCTATCCACTTGTGGTATTTCTGTTACAGCAGCACTGTATAACTAAGACACTGCTTGAAGGGTGCATTTTTAAATCTACACCAGGTTCTTTTGATCTCATGAAAAGTGTGTTGCTGCTGGTGATGGTTGCCAAGCGACCTCTAGAAAGCTGCAGAGTCCTGGGGACCTAGGATAACACTGGGAGACGCTGGTGTGCAAAAAACGAGGCCTGGTGGTGCAGTGGTTAAATACATGGCTGCTAACCAAAAGGTTGGCAGTTCAAACTCACCAGCCGCTCCGCAGGAGAGAGATGTGGCAGTCTGCTTCCGTAAGGATTACAGCCTTGGAAACCCTATGGGGCAGTTCTACTCTGTCCTGTAGGGTCGCTATGAGTCAGAATTGACTTGAAGGTAACAGGTTTTGTGTGCAGAACAGTTTGGCTTCCACTGCTTGCCTAAGGAAAGAGAGATCTGGTGTTCTTTTTCCTTTCATTCAAAGTCAGAGGAAACGTCGCTGGAAACAGCATCTAGTCAAGAGTGGACGTGGTATAAAAATAGCTGAAGTCTACCCCGTGTATTGTGCAGCATACAGCTACCGCGTGCACTGGGAAGAACTCAGTCAGCCCATGAAAAGAAGAAAGTGTTGCACATCTTTGGGGACAGGGAAGGGGTCACAGCCTCTTTAATCACATGCGTTGTTAATAAGAGAACTCATGATGAAAGATGGGGGCAGGGAAGGAAGAAGTAAAGAGATATTGAAGCATCTGTGTCAAAGGAAAAATCATTCTTGCTCAAGGCCCTACTTTCAAGTAACCTAAAGTGATAGAGACAGAATCGTGGGCTGTCTAACCTGAAGGCAGAATGAAGTGTTTGGTAGTGTAAGAGACAGCAGTGAGGTGTTGGAAGTAGTCAGTTCTATCCAGAAGGATCAGGAAATCTTCCATCCACCCAGCATCCTCTGCACGAGGGGTCCCAGAGTGGGTGGCAGCACCTGGGTGGGATCCAAGTTCTCCCACACTGACCGACCCCCCACTCACAGCCTGGCTGTCTTGTCAAGTGCTGTCACCCCAGCTAAGGGTATCCATGGCGCTGGCCTGAGTCAATGCAGTCTTCATGGTTGCGGGAATCGCTGTATTTTATCCAGTCCCCAAGCTGGGGAAGACTTAACCCAAATGAAAAGGAGCAGCTTCTGCCCTCGGATCAGAGATCACTGTGCCTGATCGGAAGCATGTGATAACCTGCTTGTCCTTTCCTGCCTGGCTAACCTCTGCCCACTTTGCACTTGACCTCCTCAGACCTCCGAGGCTCTGTTTTCTCCCCTGGGTCAGGGGTCCTGCCAGCCTCCCCTGTGTTGACCCTGCTCCTGACCCTGTTCTGTAATGAGGCTGGAGCTGTGGTGCCTGCCCAGGGGTTATACACGAGTAGCGCTGCAGGGTCTGACCTCTCACCCACCCCCAGCTGGGGTGACACCTGCCTGGGAGGAGAGGGGCCTGTGTGTAGCCCACTCCTCTTCTGCACCCCCACCCTGAGCCCCTGGACACCCCAAGCCTGGGGTCAGGTTACACCTGAGTGCCCTTGTATACAGAAAGCCTGCAGGACAGCGAGAATTCTGGACCCTGTCTGGGAACTACAGCCTGCTGGGGTGAACTGGACACAGATTTGGAGAGGTTACAGGAGAGCCCAGCAGGCCCCTGTCTTCCCAGAGCTCAGGTGCTGGCTGCGGGGGGAGCCGGTGTGTGCAGAGCTGCGCTGATACCTGTGTCGGGAATGCCTACTCGGCAAGCTGGGAGGCTTTGGACAGACAGTGGCCTCCTCCAGCTCTCTGCTCCATTGTTTATAAGATAAAGCAGCGAACATTGTGCTCTTTAAGGTCTCTTCCATGTCTGTCGTTTGATTCAGTGTCGGATGAAAAGGGCTCCTGTGTGGGGCCAGGCTGGGAGGTGAGGCTGGAGGGCAGGTGGCTTAGAGTCACCTACTCCCGCCCGTCTGCCCGGCCGCCCGTGAGCAGGAGTGGTGTGCCGGGAGCTGTACACTGCAGTGTGGGCGAGACCACCAGGACCTGACGCTTCTCAGAGGCAATGAGTCCTCTGTGACTCCCAGTTTCTAAAATGAGGTTAAATTCTGTTGTATACAGAAAATAAGATTTAAGTGTAAGTGATGGTGTTGTTCTTCCCCCAAGGCATTTGACAGTGTTTTCTAATATCCTTGTGTCTTAGTCAGAATTCTCTAGAGGAACACAACCAGTAAGGAAGGAGGAAGGAAAGAAAGATCACTCACATACACAAATAAACAGAGAGAGAGAGAGAAAGAGGTTTTGAGGAATTGGCTCACTTGATTGTGGAGGCTGTCCATAGGTCAGGCAACAGGCTGGAAATTTAGTCCTGTGTCCCAGATTGGTAGGGCAGGCATTGGGGGAGGGGGAGGAATTCTAGCAGAATGGCAAAACTTCCCGTTTTGCTCTTACAGCCTTCAGCTGATTGGATGAGGCCCATCCACATCATGGAGGGTAATCTGCTTTACTGAAGGCCAGCTGACTTAAATGCTAAACTAAAAAAACCCGTTACCATTGAGTCGATACTGACTCGTAGCGACCTTATAGGACAGAGTAGAACTGCCCCATAGGGTTTCCAAGGAGCAGCTGGTGGATTCGAACTGCCGACCTTTTTGGTTAGCAGCCGAGCTCTTAACCACTGTGCTACCAGGGCTCCGATTTAAATGCTGGTCACCTGGAAATACATCGTAGCAGGATCTAGACTAGTGTTTGACCAAACAACAGGGCACCATAGCCTAGCCAAGTAGACACAGAAAATTCACCATCACACCTGACATGGGATAAAGAAGCAGGGGACATCTGGCTCTTTAGGCCAGACGGGTGCAGGACTGGGTAAATGCCTGTTCCCAGAGGTCTCAGGGCTCGGAAGCACAGCCTTGCTGTTGCAGTTTTGCAGTGACTTAGCATGGCTGTCTGGGGTCAGGTGTAAATGCCAGTGAGTCCATTGTGGGAGGTTGGGCAGGTGTAAGTGCCCGTGCATCTTCCATAAGAGAGGCAGGACACTCATCTCCACTCGATTGTGGCCAGGAAGGCTTGCGGGCTCAGGGTTGCCACATCTTTTGATGGCTCAAGAGAAATCAGAATTCACACTTTAAAAATTTGAATTCTCCACCTTTTGTGTGTGTGTTTAAATATTGCAAAACCACCATGTAGGCCAAAGCAAACACCCTTGCAGGTAGATGTTGACCTGCATGTACATCACCTTGGTTTAGATGAACACATGAAGGCTGTGGCCCCCTGAGGGCAAGATCATGCGTGGTTTATCATAGTCGCCCATGCTTGGCACAGTGCCTGGCGCATTGGGCACTCATGGATGTTGTTATGGACTGTATTGTGTCTATCAAAAATGTATGTCAGCTTTGCCTAGGCAATGATTCCCAGTATTGTATGATTATCTACCATTTTGTCATCTGATATGATTTTCCTATGTGTTGTAAATCCTACCTCTGTGTTAATGAGGCGGGATTAGAGGCAGTTGTTAATGAGGCAGGACTCAATCTACAGGATTGGATTGTGTCTTGAGCTAATCTCTTTTGAGATATAGAAGAGAGAAGCTAGCAGAGAGACACGGGGACCTCCCACCAGCAGGAAAGCAGAGCCGGGAGCAGAGCGAGTCCTTTGGACGTGAGATCCCTGTGCTGAGAAGCTCCTAGACCAGGGAAAGATTGATGACAGGGACCTTCTCCAGAGCTGACAGAGAGAAAGCCTTCCCCTGGAGCCAGCACCCTAAATTTGGACTTCCGACATCCGAGACTATGAGAGAATAAATTGCTTTGTTAAAGCCATCCACTTGTGGTATTTCTGTTACAGCAGCACTAGATGACTAAGACAGATGGGTTATAGGATCTGGTATTCAAAGGATCTCAACCTTTGCTAGAACGATGGTTCAAATCTAAAAAGGATTTCATAGGATTTAGAAGTGTAGTTTTGCACAAGCATCTGGAAAAGTATCAAGTAAAAGACGAGATACGGCTGCCTTGCTGTTTGTGAGACAGAAGGGTTATATTGATTACATATTCTGAGTCCTAAGTTCAGTATGGCTTTCCAGAAAAGCTGGTTTGACCTCTCTACACTGACAAGAGTAGTTTTCTAGAAACTGACTTCTTTGTTGTGTTGCGTCTTGGATGCTACTGTCCCTGGACCTGCAGCTCATCCCAGTGGAGTGAGCAGATGGTGCGAGGCCTGGGTAGTAGTCAAAGAAGAAAGTAGAAAATGGTTGAAGAAGGCTTGAGGCACACAGGACTGTTTCTTAACCACACAGGTGGATGGCGGGGGTGGGGGTGGGGGGATTCTCCTATTCTCTTTGGATCCAGAGAATAAAACAAGGACCAGAGAGAGCTGCAGGGAGGTATGTTTCAACACCTCGTGAGGGACGAGCGTCCCAGGGAGAGCAGTTTACACCCAGACAGCCCAAGTTCTATCCATGGGGTATTCCAGTGGGGTCTCAAACCCCAGTCCTCAGAGCTGCTCTTACCACCTCCCCAGGCTGCTCTGTGTGTTCCCTCGTGTCAGCCTCCTAGGAAAGGACCTGGGCCCTCTCTCTTTTGTCTTTTCACCCTCAGAGCAGGGGCATCAAGGAGGCACATAAAGGAGAAGTGCTTTGTAAGTGGAGGACTGAAAAGTTCATGAGTCGATGAGTGAACATAGACTGTGGAGGAAACTGGTGACGTGGATAAGCGCTGGGCTAGATCCCTTTGAGAGCTGAGCTCATTTATCTATAAGATTCACCAGAAAGTACAAGGACTAGCCTCTCATCCCTCCAGGACGGGCAAGGAAAAGACTTTCAAGTGGATCACATCATGTGGGTAGTGTGCCAGACCCTGAGGGATTCTCACAGGAAGGAGCCTAACTCTTGTCTTAGCAGCTATGTCATTTAACTCTGACAGCACTTCTGCACCCTGAAAGGAAGAAACTGTTTCCATGTGGGGAAACCGAGGCTCAGCAAGAGGAAATAACTTTGGCCAAAGTCACACAGCCAGTTAGGGTGAGATGACCTGACACCCGTGTGCTTTCCCTGCCCTCACTGTATTCCAGTGTTAGAGCCCAGCAGGGTTTGGAGAAGACTCAGCCCAGGGGCTTCCTTCTTGGGGCCAAAGCCCCAGTCAGTCCTCAGCACAGAGCAGCGTTGGGGCTGAAGGGAGATGCTCTTCTGTAGAAATTCTGGGAGCCCAGCACACATTTCTGAATAGCCCTTTACCCCACGGAGGCTGGAGAGCAGCCCGAGGGCTTAGGAAACTATTACTCCATTTGGGCAGAAGTCTCTTCTTGGCTCCCCACTTCCTTGGTAATGACCATCAGGGAGAGAGCCTCTCTGAGAAAGAGGGCCCAAGCTCCCCATCGGTGCTGCTGCTGCTGTCCCCAGTGCTGCAGCTGGGAAGGAGTTTCAGCTGTGGCCTGGCACTTAGCTGAGAAGGGACCAGTAGTCAGCCTGCTGGAAAGGCAGCCTTGTGGTGGGGAAGAGATCGGGGTGGGGTCAGACATCCTCACTCTGCCACAGTTGGGAGTCATAAGAGTAATAGCACCTGCTGCTGTTTATGGAATGCCCACCATGGTGAGTCCGGGACTTTGTGCTTTACACTCTGTCCATTAGGACGCACACGGCTGCAAGAAACAAAAAACCCAATTAGCTTTGGTAGTAAACTAAGTCAGGTGCCGTCAAGTTGATTCCAACTCATAGAGAACCCCATGTGTATCAGAGTAGAACTGTGCCCCGTAAGTTTTTCAGTGGCTGCTTTTTAAGAAGTAGATGGCCAGACCTTTCTCCCGAGGCACCTCTGAGAGGACTCCAACCGCCAACCTTTTGGTTAGCATCTGAGTGTGTTAACCCTTTATACCACTGAGGGACTCCTGGCTTCCTTAGTAAGAAGTTTATTTTTGCAGAACAAAGTCAAGAGGCCAGGAGGCTCCAGCAATAGGCAGCCATGTTCTGTCCCACAGAACTTGCATCCCGTCCGCAGCTACAGCTGGTTAGGCCAGCGTTGGGCTTCAGTGCCAGCTAGAGAGCTAGGAAAGGCCTGGTGAGAAACCAAGAGACCAGAGACCAGCCAGAATGTTGATTGGAAATAGAGACACTGAGCCCACGTGTGTGTACCCACCTGGCAGCATGCAGTGAGTCGGGGCTGTGGCACATGAAGCCAAGAACAAACCCACCTTTTGAGAGAGCAGAAGCTATGAGCAAGCAGAGAAGGCTGGCTTGTGAAGCAGGTGTGCAGAGGTGCTGAGAGGGGGGCAGTGTGGCCCGGGAGAGCCAGGAGGGGAGCACTGTTTGAGGAACAAGTGCAGTAGTGCTAACAGGACTGTCTGTATTTCTAAATTTAAACAAGCTGTAAAGGATCAGCGGATACTTAGACAGTTTTTCCAGGCTGCTTTCTTTTTCAGCCAATAAAGATTTTCATGTGCCACATCCCAGCTTGTTATAGCAAGTTTTCCCATTTGTAATTCAAACACAGTTAGTCACAGATTTTAGCCCCGTTATTAATAGTGCATAAGCACAATGTGAGCCCCATCAGCTCTGCTCAGTTTGCTTAATTTTGAAAGTTTTCTGGAGCTGAGTTAATTCCCTTGTATAGGGTTGTACACGTTTCCTAATTATCGAAATTGCACCTCCGGAGGCTTTAACTATGGTTTACCAAATGCGCCACAGTCGTTGGCAAGAAAAACTAGTCCCGGTTGACAGAAGCACTTTATTTTAGGAATCATGCACGGTTGTGGATGACTCTGGCTTCCTCAGCTGCTGGATGTCAGCAAGTCCATAGAATGCATCTAGCCTGAAATAGCTTTCTTTTGGCCCTCAGTGACCGCTTATAGTCAGTATCCACCCTAATGGCTTCGTTCCAAACTTTAGCAAGCTCTCTTATTGTTGTTCACTGTGGTCGAGTCAGCCTCCAACACGTGATGACCGCACACACGATGGAACGGACGCTGCCTTGTTCTGCACCACATCCATGACCGCTTGGGGATCGGACCACTGTGGTCCATAGTATTTTCACTGACTGATTTTCAGAAGTAGATCATCAAGCCTTTCTTCCTAGTCTGTCTTAGTCTGGAAGCTCTGCAGAAACCAGTTCAGCATCATAGCAACATATAAGCCTCCACTGACAGATGGTTGGTGACCACGCAGAAGTGCATTGGCCAGGAATCAAACCCAGGTCTCCCGCATGGGAGGCAAGAATTCTGCCGTATTTGCAAGTACCACGTTATCTGTTTCCTTCAGAGATCATAACAGTAGAATCTGGGCCTAACTCGGAGTTCACCAACATACAAGGTTGAGAGGCATGGATTAGGTGCATGGTGGCCACCCTCCAGGTACGGACCTTCAGAGGAGTTGTGGGGCTGGGACATGGGGAGGGGCCAGAGACAGTGGAGCTTGGGGCCCAGGCAGGACAGATGAGATGCTGTCCCTGATAACAGTTGCTTACAGACTTATTTCCCAGCATCCCTCACACTGTCCTCCTGTTCTGTCCTTCTCACTGCCTCATTTCTAGTGTGAGACAAAGGTGTGAGCTGCATCTTCTGTGTGTGCAGTAGTCCTGACTGAGATGGACTAGTAAGGAACCCGAAGTTCAGGGAGAGAAAGTAGCTTCCCCAGGTCAGATAACTAACCCATCAAAAAGTAGTGCTTACATGCAGGTCCCAAGGGTCAGAGACTCCAAGTCCATTGTCTTCCCAGTATGTCCCAGCAACACTGAATCAACAGATGCATCACACTCAGCAGAAGTTAGCATTCATATAATATTTTTTTATTTATGAGAGGACACCTGAACTCACCAAACCAAGCAGGCAGAAGCTGTCAAGTAGGTATATTCCATTGTTTGGCTCTTTCTGTCGTTGTGCTCTGCCATCATTAAGGGACAAACATTCTCACATGCTGTGGCCCTGTAACCTGGAACGTTCTGTTAAGCACCTGTTCCCCTGACACTCCTGGGTGCAGTCCTGTGTCTGGCAGGGTCTGGAGCTAGGATGTGTATGTTGTGGAGTCTGCCTTCGAGGAATCATAGTCTGGTAGGGGAGAGAGATGTGTGAACAAATTGAGTATCGCACAGCTGATGAGCTCAACCCTGGAAATGTGTAGAAGAATCAGAGAAGCCCAGAGAGGCTGTAAGGAACCCTGTGTCGTATGTCAAGAAGTTCTTAGGGCTGCCCTGCCAGTGGCCCTTTTGTCGCAGCCTAGGTTTTGATAACAGGGTTGCTGCGATGTGTTTTCTGTCTGAGAGATTGTTTGGCTGGCCTCCTCCCTCCGTCCTCCTTGACTTGAGTTAGTCATAATGGAGTGGTGTGTCTGGCTCTGTCAGTTTCCAGCCTTTCCTTTCTCGCTGTTGAGTTGGCTGAGCACTCTACACCTGCATTTCTCACAGCAGGCTTGGTGGAATCCAACCTGCCTCAATTCTGAGGAACAAACACACAGGACCAATAAGTTTGGAGAATTTTGCATACTCCATTGCCTCCTTGGAAATTCACATTTCATGTTAGTTTCGAAGGATCTGAAAAACCCTACAGGGAAGAAAACCTATTTAACTGTAGTTAACCTCGGGTTCTTCAAAAGTTTTTGATCATGCAGTCCACTTTGGGAAAGGGTCCTAAATTTTTCGTGATCCTGTTCTAAAACGGTGAATACACTCCCCTTTTCAGGCAATTTTGCTAAAGCCAAGGTCTCCCAGAGCCCTCTGAGAATCCTCCTCAAAGCCCTGATGTGACATGTCACCATGTTCTATGTTTGCGCACGGATAAGTGATGCAATCGAAATGAGGAGCCGTGACCTGGAGCAGGGCACTTGTTTAGCTAAATGTGAGACAGGAAATCGTCTCAGGCATCTCATGTGAAATCCTAGCCACTCATGTTTCTCTGGACTATAAATATCTTTTTAAATATACTCTAAATTTGAGAGGGCTAAAACCAATCCATTACAGCATCGAATATCTTTGGACATCTGTGGCTACAAGGGCATTGGAGAAGTGAGCGCTTAAGCTGCCTGTGTCTTTCACAGGAGGAATCTGCTACTTCTGTCAGAAACGTAAGCCTGTGCCTCACCCATCTGCAGGTGTATATGAGCAGGGTCCTGCTCCAGAGTCAGAGGCCAGGGTCGTGCAAACAGTTACTAGGGATCTGTGGGAGATGGTTTCAGAGAGGGCTGCACATTTTGCTAGGAAGAAGAAATGGTTTTCCTTGGCAAACTAATGTGTTAATTCTTACTGCTGCTTTAACTTTAAATTTCATTGGAAAAAGTAAATAACTAGAAGGTAAACTTTTCCCATTTATCTACATGATAGCGTCTGTGAAAAATAGGTATGATTAAACACACTCTCTCTTTTGTGTCTGTGTGTGTGTTTGTTTTTGAAACCACAAGTCATCAAATATAGAAGAAGTTTGTTACACCTATTGAATGGATTCATTGTCTCTGAGCTTTACACCTGTTAACAGTCATGGAGGGACTTTTGTTTTATAATGCAGGCTCTGCATGTATCACTTCCTCGTGAAGTGTTTGCTTAGAGGTTCTTTGGGTCTTGGATGAGGAGGTTTAGTGTTGTGGTCATTTCTGCGATTCTTGAGTGTTACCTGAAAGCTTTTTCAATATTTTGGACAACACTAATCGGAACTTGGAGTCCTTGGGTGCCGCAAATGATTAATGTCTTTGGCTGCTAACTGAAAGGTTGGCGGTTGAGTCCACCCAGAGTTGCCTCAGAAGAAAGGCCAGGCTGTCTACTTCTGAAAAATCAGCCATTAAAAACCCTATGGAGCATAGTTCTACTTTGACACACATGGCGTCACCATGAGTTGGAATTGACTCCATGGTAACTGGTTTAATCAGAACCTTAAAAGAAAGTGTCTCCGGGGCCAGTTGTTGCCTTTCAGCTGGTCTTCTCGCCTGGCCTGCCTCAGTGGCATGACCCCATCCCTCATCGTGGTGCTGGCACATGCTGCCTGGACTCTAGTCTTCTCTTTTCCTCCACACCTTTTCTTCTTTTCTTGAGTTCTCACTCTCTAAACTAGCGTGAAGGAAAAGCTATTTAAGTCATAAAAATGTAAAAAAAAAGATTCACTGGTCGAAGTCAAGTGAGTTTTGAGTGGGGTGGGAAGAGAGACTAGGAAGATGGACTTGGTGGTCTACTTCTGAAAAGAATTAGCCAGTGAAAACCTTATGAAGAGCCGCAGAACATGGTCTGATATAGTGCCGGAAGATGAGCCCCTCAGGTTGGAAGTCACTCAAAAGATGACTAGAGAAGAGCTGCCTTCTCAAAGTAGAGTTGACTTTAATGACATGAATGGAGTCAAGCTTTCGGGACCTTCATTGCTGATGTGGCACGACTCAAAATGAGAAGAAACAGCTGCAAACATCCATTAATAATCGGAACCTGGAATGTATGAAGTATAAATCTAGGAAAATTGGAAATCATCGAAAATGAAATGGAACACATAAACATCAATATCCTAGACATTAGTGAGCTGAAATGGACTGATATTGGCCATTTTGAATCAGACAATCATATGGCCTACTATGCCAGAAATGACAGCTTGAAGAGGAATGGCATTGCATTCATTGTCAAAAAGAACATTTCAAGATCTATCCTGAAGTACAGCACTGTCAGTGATAGGATAATATCCATATGCCTATGTCTTAGTCATCTAGTGCTGCTATAACAGAAATACCACAAGTGGATAGCTTTAACAAGGAGAAGTTTATTCTCTCACAGTCCAGTGGGCTACAAGTCCAAATTCAGGGCGTCAGCTCCAGGGGAATGCTTTCTCTGTCGTCTCTGAAGGAAGGTCCATGTCATCAATCTTTCCTTGGTCTGGGAGCATCTCTGCACAGGAACCTCAGGTCCAAAGGACATGCTCTGCTCCTGGCACTGCTTTCTTAGGAGTATGAGATCCCCGTGTGTCTCTGCTCCCTTCTCTCATATCTCAAAAGAGATTGGCTTAAGACACTATATAATCTTGTAGACCTCATCAGTATAACTGCCGCTAATCCATCTTATTACATCATAGTGATAGAGCTTACAACACATAAGGAAATCACATCAGATTACAAAATGGTACACAGTCATACAATACTGGGAATCATGATCCAGCCAAGTTTACAGATATTTTGGGGGGACACAATTCACTCCATGACAGCCTACAAGGAAGAGCAGTTAATACGACTATTATTCAAATTTACACACCAGCCACTAAGGCCAAAGATGAAGAAATTGAAGATTTTTACCAACTTCTGCAGTCTGAGATTGATCAAACGTGCAATCAAGATGCACTGATAATTACCAGTGATTGGAATGCGGAAGTTGGAAACGAAGAAGGATCAGTAATTGGAAAATACGGTCTTGGTGATAGAAATGATGCTGGAGATCCCATGATAGAATTTTGCAAGGCCAGTGACTTCTTTGTTGCAAAAACTTTTTTTTGACAACACTAATGGCACCTATACATGTGGACCTGGCCAGATGGAATACACAGGAATCAAATTGACTACATCTGTGGAAAGAGACGATGGAAAAGCTCAGTATCATCAGTCAGAACAAGGCTGAGGCCAACTGTGGAATAGACCATCAATTGCTCATATGCAAGTTCAAGTTGAAACTGAAGAAAATTAGAGCAATTCCACGAGCGCCAAAGTACGACCTTGAGTATATCCCACCTGAATTTAGAGACCATCTCAAGAAAAGATTTGATGTGTTGCACACTAATGACCAAAGACCAGGTGAGTTGTGGAATGACATCAAGGACATCATACATGAAGAAAGCAAGAGGTCATTAAAAAGACAGGAAAGAAAGAAAAGACCAAAATGGATGCCAGAAGAGACTCTGAAAGTTGCTCTTGAATGTCGAGTAGCCAAAGTGAAAGGAAGAAATGATGAAGTAAAAGAACTGAACAGAAGACTTCAAAGGGTCACTCGAGAAGACAAAGTAAAGTATTATAATGAAATGTGCAAAGACCTGGAGATGGAAAACCGAAAGGGAAGAACACACTCGGCATTTCTCAAGCTGAAAGAACTGAAGAAAAAATTCAAGCCTCGAGTTGCAATATTGAAGGATTTTACAGGGAAAATATTGAAGGACGCAGGAAGCATCAAAAGAAGATGGAAGGAATACACAGAATCACTATATCAAAAAAGAGTTGGTCAGCGTTCAACCATTTCAGGAGGTAGCATATGATCAGGAGCCAGTGGTACTGAAGGAAGAAGTCCAAGCTGCACTGAAGTAGTTGGCAAAAAACAAGGTTCCAGGAATTGATGGAAGACCAATTGAGATGTTTCAGCAAATGGATGCAGTGCTGAAAATGCTCTTCTGTCTATGCCAAGAAATTTGAAAGACAGCTACCTGGCCAACCTACTGGAAGAAATCCATATTTGTACCCATTCCAAAGAAAAGAAATGCAACAGAATGTGGAAATTATCAAACAATATCATTAATATCACATGCAAGTAAAATGTTGCTGAAGATCATTCAAAAGCGACTGCAGCAGTATATCTACAGGGAACTGCCAGAAATTCAAGTCAGATTCAGAAGAGGACGTGGAACGAGGGATATCATTGTTGATGTTAGATGGATCCTGGCTGAAAGCAGAGAATACCAGAAAGACATTTACCTGTGTTTTATTGACTACGCAGAGGCATTCAACTGTGTGGATCATAACAAATTATGGATAACATTGTGAAGAATGGGAATTCCAGAACTCTTAATTGTGCTCATGAGGAATCTACATAGATCAAGAGGCAGTGGTTCGAACAGAACAAGGGGATACAGCGTTGTTTAAAGTCAGGGAGGGTGTACATTAGGGTTGCATCCTTTCACCATACTTATTCAATCTATATGCTGGGTAAATAATCGGAGAAGCTAGACTATATGAAGAAGAACGGGGCATCAGGATTGGAGGAAGACTCATTAACAGCCTGAGTTATGCCGATGATACAACCTTGCTTGCTGAATGTGAAGAGGACTTGAAGGACTTACTGATGAAGATCAAAGACCACAGCCTTCAGTATGAATTACACCTTAACATAAAGAAAACTAATGTCCTCAGAACTGGACCAATAAGCAACATCATGATAAATGGGGAAAAGATTGAAGTTGTCAAGGATTTCATTTTACTTGGATCCAGAATCAACACCCATGGAAGCAGCAGTCAGGAAATCAAATGACACATTGCATTTGGCAAATCTGTTGCAAAAGACCTCTTTAAAGTGTTCAAAAGCAAAGATAGCACCTTAAAGACTGAGGTGCCCCTGACCCAAGCCATGGTGTTTTCAGTCGCCTCGTATGCATGTGAAAGCTGGATGATGAATAAGGAATACGGAAGAATTGACACCTTTGAATTGTGCTGTTGGAGGAGAATATTGAATACACCATGGAGTGGCAAAAGAACAAACTAATCTGTCTTGGAAGAGGTACAATCAGAATGCTCCTTAGAAGCAAAGATGGCAAGACTTTGTTTCACATACTTTAGACACGTTATCAGAAGGGACCAGTCCCTGGAGAAGGACATCATGCTTGGTAAAGTAGAGGGTTATTGAAAAAGAGGAAGACCCTCAACGGGTGGATTGACACAGTGGCTGCAGCAATGGGCTTAAGCATAACAGCAATTATAAGGACGGAGCAGGACCGGGGCAGCGTTTCATTCTGTTGTACGCGGGATCGCTGTGAATCGGAATGGACTTGATAGCACCTAACAACAACAGAAAGAATTTGGTAAACATCATCCCACACTCCCTCCACCCACAGCCCCTGGTGCCAAATCTGCATTTCTAGGAAACAAACCCTGATCCCGTTTGCAAAGTCATACTAATGACTTTGAGGGTTTATCTTTTACCTTAACCCAAAATAGTTCTCTCATTATAATTTCACAACAGAGATTCTCATGAATCATAATTGTTGTTTCTAGCCCTAATTATAGAATTCTAGAGTCCAAAGATTCATTGATATGAGGAAACCCCAGAAAAGATATAAATGGAAATGTCATATAAAGCACATTCCTTTGCTGTAGTTTGTATGAAGCATTTCTTCTATCCCTGCAATTGGTGGTCTCCTTATGGAATTCTGGAAGGTGATCTTATCTGAAGTAGTGACGGCCTTCCCAAGGACTGTAAAAATGACCGCTGCTCAAGGAAGGAGGAAGCAATATCATTTTGCATTTTACTTAATACTGGAATATTGATATAACCACTCTTGAGACTTTAACCACTATCTTAGTTGTCTAGTGCTGCTATAACAGAAATACCACAAGTGGATGGCTTTAGCAAGGAGAAATCCATTCTCTCACAGTCTCGAAGACCAGAAGTCCAAACTCAGGACACTGGCTCCAGAGGAAGGCCCTCTCTCCCTCTGGGCTCTGGGGGAAGGTCCTTGTCATTGATCTTCCCCTGGTCTAGGAGTTTCTCAATGTAAGGACTCTGGGTCCAAAGGACCTGCTCTGCTCTTGGGCACTACTTTCTTTATGGTATGAGGTTCTTGTATCTCTCTGCTAGCTTCTCTCTTTTATATCTCAAAAGAATTGACTCAAAACACAACCTAATCTTGTAGATTGAGTCCTGCCTCATTAACATAACTGCTTTGAATCCTGCCTCATTAACATCACAGAGGTGGGATTTACAACACATAGAAAAATCACATCAGATGACAAAGTGGTGGACAGTCACACAATACTGGAAATCATGGCCTAGCCAAGTTGACACACATTTTGAGGGGACACAACTGAATCCACATCAATCACAAATGATCAATTGTGCTATTCACACTTTTTTTTTAAAGCCAATTATTTCCAGTTTCCCATAGTTTAATCCTTGCCCACGCGCCTCTATACTTTACATGATTTCAATCAAGGCAGATATAATTTGATACACATTATTTAATGTCCCATAAGTACTTTCTGTGTTCTTTATCTGCTTTTCTATGGCTGAGTATTTGCATTATTTCAGGTTTTCTGTGGTATAAATAAGGCTTCATTAAGCAACTGTGATGTAGCTTTTGCCACACTTTGAATTAATTCCTTCAAGGTAGATGCTAGAAGTCCAATTCCTAGGTCCAAGGTTAGGAGTGTTTCATAGCTCTGGAGATATCGGTAGATGGATTTTTGAAGACCTATCTATCTAGTTGATGGCATTCAGGACTCTTGAGCTATGTCCCCATGGCTGGAGCCTTCTCTCCACACCAGGCAGATGTCCGCATTGTCTCTAGGGAGACAGTGGCTGGGAGGCCCCTTGTGGTGGTGCCTGTGGAAGGCCTGTCTCTCCCAGGCTGGCCTGGCCCTCTGGGTAGCTGCTGGCTGCAGTGAAGGCAGGGTTGGTTTTAGCCACATGAAATAACCTGTCCAAGACTGTTCCACCTTAGTGGAGTTGAATATGCAGCCTCTTGGCCCTTCAACATACTGCAGCGAACTTAGCAAGTTCCCTTGCTTTTCCACAGCATCACAAGCTACGCCTGTGTCGCTGTGCAGTGGCAGCAGAGGAGGAAGAGACTGTAATCACATTTGCATACAGCGTCACCACATACTGCTCCACACGGAGTCTGCAATCAGTGTCTTCCAGACCTCAGTAGTGGATTGTGGAGGAGAGAGCGCTGCATGCGTAGTGAGAAAATAAAACCTTTATTTGACTGTGGGCTCTTAGAGAGTGGGGTAAAGTTTTATCCATCCCAAGACCTGCCCAAGCCCCTCAAGGCAGGTACCAGGCATGGGACCAGGGGCTCCAACTCCACGTCTAGTGCCCTTTCTCCTGATCTCCATCTTTTTCAGGTGCACAGTGCATGCGTTCCCCACTTGCACGCCCTAGCGCAGTGGTCCTCAGTCCGGGGACTGCCCCTGGAGAGAGAATCAGAGGGGCAAGTAGCTATCAAGGTCCATAAGGCTGACTCCCCAAGTTCCACATCTATGTGCACAAGGATTTGCGTTCTCTGTTGTCCGCCCTGCGTTTCTGCAGATCCTGCCTGGCCCACCAATCATAACAAGGAGAAAAGTCATCACTGTCCTCTCTTCCTCTCCTGTGCGCATTCATTACTGTGTCTGAGTGTTCTTATGCCCATGGAGTCTGGGAGCTGGAGGGTCTGCAAGGCAGACATAGCCCCTGCCCTTTTGGAGCTTATACTCTAGCGCGAGAGACAGACGTCCATCAGTCCACAGAATCTAAGTATCACAGGTGCTGCGTAGAGATTACAGCATGTGGTGAGAGAGCTATCAGTGAATTATCAGTGGAACTGCAGGGTGCAAAGACGTCAGCCGGGTTGGGGAAGGAGGGTGTTCCAGAAAGAAGGGGCCAGGGCAGACTCCTGAAGGAGCTCACGCAGCAGGGGAGGTGGTTAAGTGCTGAGGGGGAGGCAAGATCTTCGAGATCAGGGCTTAGAGGCCTGGTTAGAACTTGGTCTTAAGGACAAAGGAAAGTATGGAAAGATTTCAAACACAGAAATACAAAGGGGTTTGCATTTTTTAGCGGTCTCTCTGGTTTGCAGTGCGAAAGACAAATGGAGGTAGTGTGGGGATGGCAGAAAGCTGGTTAGGATGCAGCAATGTAGTTACAGCTGATGAGCCATCTGGTCCAAGGCAGTGGTGGGGAAGTCAGAACTGGATGGATTTGGGCCATTGATGGTATTTAGTGGTTTATTGCTCTGCATAGTTTTCAGAGTCCCTAAGATGGCTTTTGGTTCATTGTTTTCTCTCTCTTCAAATCACGTTGAACCTAATCCTTAGATCTTGGTTTCTAAGTACCATTCTCTACCAGAAGAACTCAGAGCTGCCTAGGAAATGCTTCAGGAATGAAGAGGTCATGACACTGGAGCCAACTTGACGGATGAGGAAAAAATAGTACTTTTCATGGAGAAACGTGGGAGACACCACCTTTACTTGGTGATCAAGGTTCATATGCCAATGATGGACAAGACAGCACCACGTGTCTCCTGGTACAATGCACTGAGAAAGGTACAGCATCTCTTCTGTGGTGGTCACGCCAAAATGCCCAGCTAAATCTAACTGTGGGGAATTACCAGCCCAACCAAAACTGAGGGACATTCCACAAATTAAATGGCCTGGACTCTTCAAAAATGTCAAACGCATAGAAGACAACCCCTCAAGAAAAAAAAGAAAACAACAAACAAACCAAAAAAAGACAACAACAACAACAGAATCCGAGGAACAGTTCCATAGGGTTGCTATGAGTCAGAATTGACTCCACGGCAACTGGTTTGATGGGTTTTTTTGGTTCAGATGATAGCAGACTAAAGACACATTACAGCTAAATGCAACTTGTAGTTCTGGTCCTGAACTAAACCCTGGACCAAGAAAAAAAGTTTCTTTCTATAAAGGACATTGGTTGGACAATTGTCTAAACTTGCATTAGATGTGTGATGCAAATGTATATTAACATTGATTCCCTGATTGTGGTAAGTATACTGTGGTTGTGTAAGAGAGTGTTCTTGGTTTTAGGAAATAGACACTGAACATAGATAAATAGGAAAAGAATGAGAATATGATAGAGTAAACGTGGTGAAATGTTAACACTTGGGGAACCTAGATAAAAGATAGATGGAAAATCTTCATATTATTTTTGTAAATTCTCTGTCTTAAACAATTATTTCAAAATAAAATGCTAAACAAAGGGGAAAAAGAAAAACCAAAAAAAAAAGTAACAACAACCAGTTATCCTCAAGTCGACTCTGACTCATAGTAACCCCATGTGTGTCAGAGTACAGCTGTGCTCCATAGGGTTTTCAGTGGCTAATTTTTTATAAGTAGCTCTCCAGGCCTTTCTTCTGAGGCACCTCTGTGTGTGCTCAAACCTCAAACCTTTTGATTCTCAGTCGAATATGGTAACTGTTTGCTCCACCCCAGGACTCCAAACATAGAAAAACCCTCTTTAAAACCAAAAACATACCTCCTACACACATTTTCCTGTGGATTTTTTCCTAACAGGAGAAACATCCAGAAAAATGATATGAGCACAGCTGTTTTTAACAGAACCTCATCTTTGAACACACTACACTCAGGGAAAGGTCTGCAGGGCACCAGTGTCCAGGCCTGCCCTTGACCATGTAATCCGGGAGGGTTGGCCGTGACCATCTGCAAGCAGTACATTTGTTGTCATCAGCTGTCCAGGGCCTGGTTTTATAGGACTTCTTCTGGACCCGCCGTATTTCCTTATGGGTGGAGGGATGCTCAGTCTTGAACCAGTGCTGCAGGGCACGCAAACACACTCACTCAGCTACCACTCCAGGGAAGCCATGGCTGCTGAAGCATCCTCACACTTCTCGGAGAAGCAGAGAATATGCCGCTTCTCTCATCTTCTTTCCACAAGAAATGCAATATCCATGATTATCTTGGCATAATATGTGTACTAAATGCTTTGTCCCTTCAGTGCTCAGCTTGGATGCATGTCAACTTCATGCTGGGGAAAAGAACTCCCAAGGCTTTAGTCTCTGAGCCTCAATAGACTATCAAAGGTTTCCAAGTAGATAAAATGTGAAGGAATGAAAACCCCATTTTCTCAAAGACAGTGCCAGTCCCTTAATTATGCTTTTGGCTAGATTTATATTAAACCCCGTGCCCACTTATGGTTCAAGAACCCACAGGAGGAAGATCTTGTTGTAATTAAGTTTGTACTCCTCTAAGCCTGGAGATTAGATTTCCTTTTTTGATCTGCTTAATTTGTTTGGGTAGATCTGTAGTGCAGCCTCCCGGGAGCTCTGACAAATGGGCTCTGTCCACAGTGGGAAAGTGTGCAGAAGGACAAATTCAGGCTTCCCCCATGTGTCGCTGCACAAGACTGGGTAAGCCAGCAGCTTGTGTGGTCTCCAGAGGTCTCCAGGAGAGGAGTGTGAGACAGCTTCAGAGAGCTGGGGATTACTCTTCCTTCTTGTGGGGACTTGTGGCTTGGAGTACACTGGCAGGTGTGCAGAGCCTAAGCTGTGTGAATGTGTGTGTGTACTGTGTGAACTTTGTGTGTATGCTGTGTGTGTGCATGTGTACATATGTGTGCGTGTGTGCTGTATGCATGCATGTGGGCGTATTTGTGCTGTGCTGTGTGTACATATATGTGTTGTATTGTGATATGTGTATGCATATGTATCTGTCATGATGTGTGTGCATGGTGCATGTATGTGTGCTGTTGCATGAGTGTGTGCTGTGTGCACGTGTACATGTGTGTCTGCTTGTGTGGTATGCATGTGTATGTGTGTGCATAGGTACATGTGTGCCTGCTGTGTGAGGTATGCGTGTGTATGTGTGCATATGTACGTGTGTTGTGCATGCACGCATGCTGCATGTGCCCACATGTGTATGCATATGTGCATGTGTGCATGCTCTGTGCATGCATGTGTGCTGTGCATGTGGTGTGTGTGTGCTCTGTGTATGTATGTGTGTGCCTGCTGTATATGTGTTATCTTTGAAATGAAAATATCAAATCTGAAATCTCTCTGAGACCCCATTGCTTTCTTGGCTGTCCCAGCTGCAACTGATGGGATGGGCTACAACAAACAGTTTTTAAATGGAATGTTATTTGGAGGCCATATACTATTTGGAGTTATTAATGCTCCTCTTGTTGTTACGTGCTGTTTCCAGGGTGAGGTCAGTGATGGGCTTTGTTTGCTGCGGTGCACCTGGGTGCCGTCTTCCTGCTGCGGCTGCTGTGCCCCTCCACCGCTCGTCCCATATGCTGCTTGTGCCTTCCTCACCTTGGAGATCCATGGGCTAACAGTGGCCGGAGGAGTCTAGAGTGAGGCAGCCAGTCAGAGGCAGCCCTTGCCTGATGCGAATGCCTGAGAGATCCCTGAGCGCACATGTTAGGCCCATGCCAGCTAAGGTGATGACACTGCAGGCTGCTCTCAGGACCTGGAGGGCAGGGTTTGAAATACATGGTGGGAATATGGTGCTTGTTTTGGATTGAATTGGCGTCTCAAAATATGTGTTATAAATCCTAACCTCTATGCTAGTGGTTATGATCCCATTTGGGAATGGGTTGTCTTTGTTATGTTAATGAGGCAGGATTGTATAGGGTGTGTCTTGAGACAGTCTCTTTTGAGATATAAAAGAGGTTAAACAAGCAAGCAAGCAGAGAAAGGGGAAGATTGATGCCAGGTCATATGGAGATCTCTAAGGAACTAGGAAACGAAGCTGAAGAGACAAGTACCTTCCCCTAGAGCCGACAGAGAGAGGCTTCTCCTAGAGCTGGTGCCTAGAATTTGGACTTCTAGCCTCTTAAACTGTGAGAATAAATTTCTGTTTGTTAAAGCCATCCACTTGTGATATTTTTGTTATAGCAGCATCAGATAACTAAGACAGCCCTCAACAGATTTTTTCCTTCTTTTATAACCAGTTATTGTTGTTAACTGCCATCAAGTTGCCCCCAAGTCATGGTGACCTCATGCACGACAGGATAGGGCCATTGTGATCCGTAGGGTTTTCTTTGGCTGATTTTCAGAAGTAGATCATCAGGTCTTTCTAGTCTATCTTAGCCTGAAAGCTCTGCTGAAACCTGTTCATTATCGTAGTAAAACAAGCCTCCACCGACAGACAGGTGGTAACTGTGCATGAGGTGCATTGGCCGGGAATTACAGCCAGTCTTCCACCTGGAAGGTGAGAATTCTGCCACTGAACCACCACTGCCCCTATTTTCATACCATGAAGACTAGAAATGCCCTGATTACACATCCACTATGTACATAGTCCCGATGGAGAACCTGGTTACTTGCTACCCAGCCAGTCGGGTCACGGGTACAGAACTAGTGATTCTTTTTCCCTCATTTCCTGTCTATTGTAGATACCATTGTACTTACTTTCATAGACGGTGTATTTGTTTTAATTTTGTTTCATATTGTCTTACCCATTGCATCAGCCAGGACCCTGATTAATATTTAGAAGTGCACATTAAATTCACCTGGCCTTTTTTTTTTTTTTTTTTTTAAGTAGACTTTATATTTTAGAAAGTTCCAGGTTTACAGAAAAAGCAGAAAGTACAGAGCATTCTCATATGTCCCCACTAACCAATACTGATACAGTATTATTAACTAAAGTAAACTATAGTTTACTTGAGGGTTTACTCAGTGTGTTGTACAGTTCTCTAGATTTTGACAAATGTATATTATCATGTGTCCAGCATTACAGTATCATGCAGAATAGTTTTATTGCCACCAAAATGACCTGCGCTGTACCTAGTCATCTCTCCCCTCTGCCCCAACCCCCTGGCAGCCACTCATCTTTTCGCTGTCTCTGTAGTTTTGTCTTTGCTGGAATGTCATATAGTTGGAATTATGTAGTATGTGCTTTTCAGATTGGCTTCTTTCACTTAATCATATGCATTTTGGGTTCCTCCATGTCTTTTCATGACTTGATAGTTTTGGTTTTTTTTTTTTAAATCACTGAATAATACCTCCATTGTATGGATATACCACCGTTTGTTCATCCCGTCATCTCTTGAAGGACGTCTTGGTTTCTTCGGTTTTTGGCAGTTATGAGTAAAGCTGCTGTAAACATTTGTGTGCAGGTTTTTATGTAGACGTAAGTTTCAGTTCGTTTTTCAGCTCATAAATATCTAGGACTGTAATGGGTAGATCAAGCGGTAAGACTGTTTAGCTTTGTAAGAAACTACCAGCCTGTCTTCCAAAGTAGCGCCGCCATTTTGCATTCCCACCAACAATGAATGAACGTTCTTATTGCTCCAGATCCTCACCAGCATTTGGTGTTGTCACTGGTTTGGATTTCAGCCATTCGAATAGGTGTGTAGTTGTATCTTACTGTTTTTAATTTGCAGTTCCCAAAATGACATATGTTGAGCATCATTCATATGCTTGTTTGCAGTCTGTACATCTTCTTCGGTGAAGTTTGTGTTCAGATCTTCTGCTCATTTAATAATTGGGTTGTTTGTTATCTCATTGTTGAGTGTTACGAGTTCTTTGTATAGTTTGTATACCAGTCCTTTATCCACTAGAATGTCCGGTCCTCAAGGGGCTTACAGTGTCTCCTGTTCATTGTTCTATCACTACCACTGAGAACAGAGCCTAGCACATCATAGGTGACCATAGGAGTGATTAACCTGGTTGGTTTTCAGTAAAAATGCCCATGTGTTGCCCTGGTGGGGTGGTTGTCACTCACTTTGGCAGAGCTAGAATTAGAACCCAGCTCTCCAAATCCAGTTTTTTTTTATACCTGTGTCCTGTGCCACTCAGCAGCAGGAGTGAAAATAAACTACTCTTTCTGAAAATCCCTGGTCTTCTCAACCGATACATCCATCAGGAAGTAGACCAAACCATGTTGAGCAGATCTGAGGCCTGGGAATCACACTCAGAATATTTACTTTAGCCTCTCATATGTAGCTTGGGTCTAGTGAATAGCAGAGCTGGGAAGAGTGCCCTTGACAAGTGTCTTAGTTTCTTAGTGAGTGGTGCTATAATGGAAATAATCACAAGTAGATAGTTTAACAAACAATTTAGTTTCTCACAATTTAGGAGGCTAGAAGTCCAAATTCAGAGTGCTATCTCTAGGGGAAAGCTTTCTGTCTGTGGGCTCTGGGGGAAAGTCCTTGTCTCTTTTCAGCTTCTGTTCCTTGGCAATCATGATGATCTTCATGTAGCATGGCTTCCAGTCTTCCCCCATCTTTGCTTCCTTGCTTAGTCTGCTCTTTCGTATTTTTAAAAAGATTGGTTTAAGACACGTTTTACATGAACACTTCTTCATTAACAAAACAGAAAAAACCCATTCCTAAATGGGATTATAAGCACAGGTATAAATCCAAAAAACCAAATCCATTGCCGTCAAGTCAATTCTGACTCACAGTGACCCTGTAGGACAGAGTAGAACTGCCCCATAGGGTTTCCAAGGAGGGGCTGGTGGATTTGAACTGCTGACCTTTTGGTTAGCAGCTGAGCTCTTAACCACTGCACCACCAGGGCTCCGAGTACAGGTATAGGGATTAGGATTTGCCACACATATTTTTGGGGGGACACAATTCAAAGAAAAATGGGCCTGGCAGTATGTAAAATAAGAAGTCTATCATTGGTATCTTTGGGTCCTCCAGAAGTAATATGTTGGGGCTGACAGCATTTTAACACTGAAGAAGTTGCCTATTGTTTTTCAGGGGTATTCTGGAAGTCTAGAAGAAAGCAGAGCACGTGGGTTGGGAGGGTCAACAGGCCTCAGGATGCCTGAGGAGCACCTACGCTCCTGCCTCCGTCTGGGCTATGCAGAGGGATCTTGAGGAGGAGGCATTTGCTGCCTTGCACAGGGACTTCTAACAGGCCTGATTGAGGAGAGTGTTTCCTCATTCCTTGGGTCATGGCTCTGCTTATCTTTCCTGCACAAATTAAGTCACACTGGCCAGAGTTACCATTCTGAGAGAAACATCATAATTTTCCTTGATTTCTTAATCCCCTTTCTTAAACCTTTTTGAAAATAGTCTTGCAGCGCAGCTGTTGTCCCTGCCATTTCACCAGATTCCTCTTGTGCCGTCACAGTGACGTTCAGAGGATTAAGTCAGAGATGAGCTCTCAGTCTTTATCTGACAGGAACTGTTAGCAACACATAGCCATCTGATCTCTCACTGCTCCCTCCTCCTAGGAATGCTTTCTTTTATTTTCCATGACTCCACTCTGTCTTGATTTCCACCCTCTTCACTGGCTGTTCCTTCTCGGCCTTCTTTCCCAGTTCTTCCTCAGTCTCTAAGGGTTGATCCACCAGAGCTTGGTCCTCAGATTCTCTTCTTTTTTATGTATTCTCTCCCTAGGTGGCCCCAGCCAGTCTTTTAGCTCTACATACTGTCCATATGTTGATAACTCCCAGGTTTGTATTCTAGTCCAAACTCTTCCCTAAACCTCAGACACGTTTTCAGTTGCCTGTTTGGTATCTCCACATAGATGTCTAATAGGCATTTCAAACTCAACATGTGCCAAATCGACTTCTGAGCCTCTCCTCCAAACCTGTTCCTTAAAAGAATTCCCATCCCAGTGGTGGCAGCTATCAGCCAGCCACTCAGGTCAGAACGTGATTCCTTCCTGTCCTCTTTCTTTCTCATTCCACGCCACATCAGCAAATCTTCCCAGAACTGGACAGCCTCTCACTGCCTCCACTGCCTTGACACAGCTTTAAGCCACCATCCTTCCTTACCTGTACTGATACAGACATCTCCTAACTGAATGGGTACCCCAGCTTCTGCCCCTGCCCAGTGTCTTTCCCTGCATAGCAGCCTGGATGACTAGTAGTAGGAATTTGGCCTGGCCCAGCTTTTGGGGAGTAACCTCTAGGCCCTTGTAATTTCCCAAGTGGTAGTGATAGGAAATGTCTTTGTTATTCATGGTAGAGCCCTGGGCTCACATCTGTTTGTTTATGCTAATGGGATTATTAAGGGTGGGCTGGCCACACCGGAAAGGCCAACCATGTGGTTAGAGGGTTGGGACTTTGAGCCCCTGCTTTCAGCTCTACCTCTGGGGAGGGAAAGGGTCTGGAGATTGAGTTCAGCCACAAGGGAATTAATGAGTCAGTCATGCATATGTAAATGAAGCCTCAGTAAAAACTCTGGACATGGAATCTCTGGTGAGCTTTTGTGGTTAGTAGTACTCTTCGGTACTGTCACACTTTAATGCAAGTAGAGTAGAGGAGAATAACATGTCCTAGATGGAGGCTGAGTGTTTGGAATTCCCAGACCTCACTCTATGTTTCTCTTCCTTTGACTGCTTCTAATCTGTATCCTTTTGCTATAATAGTACTGTAATTGCATACCTGAGTGTGGTGAGTTGTTTTAGTGATTAATAGAGTATGAGAGAGTCCATGGGGACCACGAATTTGTAGCCAGATGGTCTGAAATGAGGGTGGCCCTGGGAACCCTCAAATTTGCAGCTAATGTCTGAAGTCTTGGACAGACTTGGCATTCTGATGGACTGTGCACTTAACCTGGAGCTCAGCAGACTCATTGTAGCGATCCTTTTAAAAACATATGTCACATGGTGTCATCTTTTGCACAGTGACTTCCATCAGAGTAAAAGCCAAAGGCCCTCACTGCTGCCAACAAGGACCTCCCTCACCTGCAGCTTCTCTGCTCAACTGTTGTTCACATTTCAGCATCTGATACTCTCTGTATTTTGCTTATTTATTTCTTTCTCCCACTCGTGTGAAGTTCTGTGAGGTCAGGAATTTTATTCTAAGTGCTGTATTCTGGCACCTTGTTGCCTGGCCCAGAGAAGGTGCTCAGGGGATATTTGCTGAATGAATAACTGTGATAGAGATGCTTGCCCCATGCAAACGTACCTGAAATATCTTGAAAAATTTCAGCTACTCTAACGTAAGCCTTAAAATATTTTTTAAATTATTGTTACATTTTAAATTTAATGTTGCGGATTAAATTTGATTACTACTAAAAATACTTGGTTTTTAAAAAAGATGTTGTTAGTCATGAAAATTCCACCTGTAAAATGTCACTAGAAGCTGTATCTATATCACCAAGATTTCAAACTAGAAGCTGATAGATTTTTTTGTGAGTTTTTGTTTTTTGCTGATTGTTTTCCCTGAAACTATTATGATTGTTGTCAGTAGAGAATCTTGTCCTTTTCATGCCTGACAAGTTCTCTTCCATTACTAGGCGTATTTCATCTTATGCTCAGCCCATTCTGCATCTTTTTGTGGGATTTTATGTAAACCCATTTATACATACCAAGGAGCCCTGGTGATAACAGTGGTTAAGAGCTCGGCTACTAACCAGAAGGTTGGCAGTTCAAATCTACCAGCTGCTCCTTGGAAACCCTATGGGACAGCTCTGCTCTGTCCTATAGAGTCACTGTGAGTTGGAATCAACTCTATGGCACTGGGTTTGGTTTTGCTTTTGTTTGCACATACCAGAGGTTGCTGGCTTTGTGGACAGGATTAATGCCGTGTAGCCTGTTTCTGCGAGTGTGTTTATCTCTGTCCCATAGGTCAGGTGGGCACAGTCACCAAGGCAGCAGGGCATTGGACATCTCCATTCTCAAGACACAGTATTGATTTTTGGGTCTTTCTATGAGTCAATCCAAGAGCCGTCCCCTCCCTGGGACAAAAAGACTTCACATAAAATGAAGCTTTTTTCCACAGGTGTTCACATTGAAATGTTTTTCTCCCACACTCCCCCATCTCTTTCCACAGAAGCTGGTTCATGAATCAGAGCATGATATTTGACCAATTGGAAAGTAGGGTTAAGAGTTGGGAATAAGTTGACAATAATTTATTAACAAGTTATCTATGCTTAGCTGGAAAAAAGAATAATAAAACTAGTTTTTAAGTTATAAAAGTAATCAGCACTTATATAAAGAAAAAAGTGAAACTTAAACACACTACAAGACATTGTATAATAAAAATCAAGATACCGTTTCTCCTCAGTTCCAAACTCTGATCTCATTCTCCAGAGGTCAGCAGTGTGGACAATGTCGAGTATATCTTTTCCCAGAATTTATATGCATTTATCTCATTTTCTCCAAAGTTCATGCTATTCCATTACATGGTGGTACCATAATTTATTTAGCCTAACTCTTTTTTGATGGGATGATCCATTGTTTCCGTTTTTTCCTATTACAGACAGAGCTGAACTGAACATAGATCTTTAGTCACTTAATGGTGTGTGTATAGTTAGATGGATGGATAGGTGTGTGGGTGGGTAGGTGGATGGATGGAGAGGCAGAGAGGAAGATTCTTAGCAGTGTAGTTGATGGATCAAATGATGTGTATGTAACAATGATGTGGCCAGGGCATCTGACCTCCTCTAACTTCACAAGGGGGAAGGAGAATCAAGATCAAGGCTGATTCCTATGAGATGGAGTTCACACATGCCTCCTCTTTCTGACCTTTTTACCAACTCTGACACCATCTGTCCCTCCCATGGCACCCTCTGCTTCTCTACTGGGTTCGATAATTTGTTACACTGGCCACGCAGAACTCACAGACAATATTCACCATTAGGGGTTTATTAGAGGAGTAGTAGTTTACAATTTAGGACAGTTCTTCAATCACGACAGCCTCTTCTCCATTGTGCTCACAGGCAGGCCTCTCTCTGGCCCTTGGCCCCTCGGCTCTTTGGCCTGGCCTCTGTTTCTGCTTGGGCAAGTGTTACAAAGCTCTTTAGCTCTACCAATAAGTGCCCAGAGGCACCCCACTCTGCCAGCAAGCCTCGGCCTGAAGGTGCTCAGCTTTCTCCTTCCGTGGGCTGGAAAGCTTACCGCACCATCTCCTGCCAATCCTCTGGTTCTGCTGCCTCAGCTGCTGCTGTTCCTCTGCCACTGCTTCTCAGCATCTTGCTGTCAGGTGTTACAGCTCGCTCTCTCTGTCTCCTGGGTCTAGGAGGGTTTTAGCACAGGGATCCTGGATCCAAAGGACACAGTCCGCTACCATCTCTTCTTGGTGGTAGTCAGGTCTCCCCTTTCCACCTCTGGGATGGTTCGTTTTAAGCCTAGCAGGATGGCAGAACTGACCAGTCCCCTTGTTAGGCCATGTACCTTATTTGCACGGTCCCACTCGTACAAGGGTGTCGTGCACCTTATTTGTATTATTAGCAAGCTGTCCAGTCCCCTTGGTGGGCCACAAACACCTTATTTGCATAGTCCCATCCAATCTTTTGGTAGGAGTTACAAGACTCTGGCTATTAGGGCTATATTAAGTAATCCACTGTACCATAGGATGTATATAGTTTATTTTCATAAACATTGTCAAAGTGCTGTGTATCCCTTATAATAAGATGGGCAGGCAGTGCGATTTGGTGAGAGCCTGGCTGCTGGACTGCCCTCTGCTGTTACTTAGCGGTGTGGCCCTGGCTGAGTACCTTGTAGGGCCAGGGCCTCGCAGGTCTGTTCAGGCACAGGGTAATTCCGGGACTGTGTTGTCTGGGGTTTGCCGGGGCCGTGCCCAGGGCAGTTTGCAGACAGGTTCCTAGGCAGTCCATCACTGTGGTTGCTTGTTTCTGTAGTTCCACGAAACCTTAGAAGATGTTTACTGAGCCTGTCTGGGAGCAAAGGAACAAACCCAGAGAGAGGTTTGGCTCAGCGGCATTTGCTTTCAAATCTGCCCTGGAAACCTCTGTGAATCTCGAGACCTCCCGCGGGACTGGAGGATGGGGGTAAGATGTGCACAGTCAGTTTCAGGTACTGATTCTTTCTGCTGTCGGACCTTGTAAGCTTGTCTTTAGTGCAACTTGTTTTTTCTTGCTTTTAAGGAGGTAATGCCCAAACTGCCGCGTTTTTGCTTATGGTTCCTCCCTGCAGATCAGTCGTCTAATGTGAGCTGAGCTAAAACCCCTGCTTGTTCGACAGCCGTAACTGCTGCGTAGAGGTGCCGACTAGCCCCGTGAGCCCGTCATTTCTGCTTGGGTTGCCGAATGTTTAGGACCGAAAAGCAGCAAACTGGGAAACTGAGTAGTGCTAGTGAATATGTTATGCTTTTGAAAAGAAACGGCAGTCATTGCTATTACTAACTCTTGATGGTTATCACTTAGTATTTTCATAATTATATAATCTCTTTACTTGAATGGTGTACAAGCTTCTTTCCCAGAAGTAAGGTGTTACAGGTGGTATAAAAATTATGAGTATAAACTCTATTCATAACCGATGTATTTTAGAGATGAATTGGGGTTTTGAGGGTGGTTATTAATCTACACGTACATTTTCTTGAATATCGTAATTTAGTAAAAATATACCACAAAATGACAGCTCCATCTGCAACTTGGTGATGGCTCACACTTTCACCGGCTTTGTCCAGATCTGGAGAAGGGCCTAAAGATTGCAGTCCTTTTTTAATCTCCTGACCATTCTGAGCTCTCTGTTCACTCCTCAAATTTCAGTTTTGCTAAACTTCCAATCAGTCTGCCAGTCTTCCTTCATTAACCCTTTTCCCTTCTAGAAGCTCACAGCTCCCCCTGCACCCCACCCCGTCCACTCATCTGTCAGTCTCACTGTTTCCTTTGTTCTTGTGTCCAGCTGTTTGCCCCATTCCTTTCAGTCTGCACCGAGGTAATAGTGGGGGGTTAGCAGACAGGTTGGGGGCAGTGGTGATTCAGTGGAAGACCAGGGTTTGAGTCCCAGCCAATGCACCTCATGTACAGCCACCACCTGTCTGTCAGTGGAGGCTTACAGGTTCCAGTTGAGCTTCAGACTAAGATGGACTAGGAAGAAAGGTCTGGTGATCAACTCTGTGAAAATCAGCCAGTGAAAACCATGCGGGTCACAGTGGCCTGATCCCGTTCTGCATGGGGTCGCATGACGTGGGGATAACTTTGCGGGACTTGCTGGGCAATCTTGCGGCAGTCTGAGTAGAGGCTAATATTCTTCTGCTCTTGCTTATTACACAGTGCTGCAGCTCAAGGGCACTGCTAGACAGCTGGCCTTAAAGAGGCTCATAGATGGTCCCTACTCAGGAGAAAATATAAAAGACCTCTCCTGCCTATTGATAGGCTCAGGTAAGAACTTTTCTGAAACTGGTTGAGAAGGAATTTAAAAGTAAATAAGTAAGTAAGTAACATCATTTGAGATAAGATGTGAAGTATCAGTTGTCCTGATAAAGATAATATATCGGCTTACAGACAGACTCCTTATACTTAATAACTATCAGATAGTTCGTGGGAGCTGATTTTGCTGGGGCACCCCACTGATGCAAGAGGGAGGGAGAGGGCATGACTGAGGAAAGCTCCAAGTCACTTTCCTATCAATGTGTGGGCCTTGTGTAGCTCCTGAGAATGCAGAGCCCACTTTGGGGTACGTGACCCTACCATGATGAGCTTCATGGGTTCTGTGTGAGTGTGTGCGGATGTAGAAGAAGCATACCTTTACAGCCACTGCAGGGGACAGACACCACTGTGTGCAGGTGTAGAAGCACATCTCCGTGGCCACTGCAGGGGACAGAC